>NW_028156223.1:0-325062 GCF_964263955.1 Coregonus lavaretus | reverse complement strand
AATGTCAAATATCACCACTTCAACCTAAGTAACGTTTTGATACTGTGTGTGAATAATGGCAAACATTTAAACAGTTGGAGCAGAGTCAAGTACATCTGACCTAAGAGCCCTGAAATAAAAACACATGTTCCATGGATGTTAAATAGGATCCAGATTGCATGTCCTCTTAAAGAAGGGTTTTAAGAGCTGCCCGCACTCACACATACGTACACATGCACACGTGCACACACACACGGAACACAGTTTTTTCATTAAAGGAACACAGACTGTGGTGTGTTCTGCTACAACACGCAGACAGTACACTGACGTTCTCAGCTTTTAACATTTTTATTTATTTAAATGTTCTGCTGAATTCAATCAAACTCTTGCTGCAATGGTTATGTGGTAATGTCTTGATATTGCTTTATTCCCCAAATCAAAACAATTAATGGTTTTAGGTAAAATGACCAAATAACTACTTTCACAGGTATGTTTGTTGACTGCATAAATAATGCTCTCTATTCTATCCCCCCTCCGAATCTCTCTAAATGTTCTCTCTCTTTACCGCTTTCCCTCTCTCTGTCTCTTCCCTCCCCTCCCCCGCTCTCTCATTCTCCTTCTCCCTCCCCCTCTCTCCCCTTCTCCCTCCCCTCTCTCCCCTTCTCCCTCCCCCTCTCTCTCCTTCTCCCTCACCCCTCTTTCTGCCTCCCCCTCCCCCTCTCTCTCCTTCTTCCTCAACCACTCTCTCCAGTAGAGAAGATTCTGCTTGGCATTATGCTTGTCTTACCTCTGCTGTTGGTGTCACGTGCAGTGTTATGTACGCACACACACACACACACACACACCAAAAACAGGGGCTGTGCGTGTGTATATGGAGTGTGTTGTCTGGGGGTTTTGATACATGCGTTGTTGACAGTCTCGCCCCTCGGCCAGAACTACAGGGCCCCTCTACCCCTCTGTGAGCCTCTAAACCTCTCTTTCTCTCTTTCTTTTCTCTCTGTGTCTTTCTTTCTCCTTCTTTACCGCTGTCCCTCTCTCTCTGGGTACTCCATACCTCCTGCTCTCTCTCTCTCTCTCTCCCTGTCCCTTCTCCCCTCTCCCTCCATTCACCACCTCCTATCTCTAACACACACGGTGGCAGGGCTGTACTCTACCTCCCCAAGGAGTAGTGTTTAACTCACTGACGAGGGGTTTAAGGCCGAGGATGTGTATGTGTGTGTGTGTGTGTGTGGAGGGGGGGGTGGGAAGAGTAAATTGTTTAGTGTTTCTGTGCTGACTCCACATATGATCCCCATTAGCTAACGGGGGTACACGCACACACACTCAGGGTAAAGGATGATGTTAATCCAGTGTTAGCCATAATGGGTCCATTCTAGCTGTTCAGCAGTATCTACTGCAGACGTCACAAAGCACTTATACAGTTGAAGTCGGAAGTTTACATACCAAATACATTTAACCTCAGTTTTTCACAATTCCTGACATTTAATCCTAGTAAAAATTCATTGTCTTAGGTCAGTTAGGATCACCACTTTATTTTAAGAATGTGAAATGTCAGAATAATAGTATAGAGAATTATTTATTTCAGCTTTTGTTTCTTTCATCACATTCCCAGTGGGTCAGAAGTTTACATACACTCAATTAGTATTTGGTAGCATTGCCTTTAAATTGTTTAACTTGGGTCAAACATTTCGGGTAGCCTTCCACAAGCTTCCCTTGCTGAGTGGCCTTTCAGGTTATGTCGATATAGGACTCGTTTTACTGTGGATTTAGATACTTTTGTACCCGTTTCCTCCAGCATCTTCACAAGGTCCGTTGCTGTTGTTTTGGGATTGATTTGCACTTTTCGCACCAAAGTACATTCATCTCTAGGAGACAGAACGCGTCTCCTTCCTGAGCGGTATGACGGCTGCGTGGTCCCACTGTGTTTATACTTGCGTACTATTGTTTGTACAGATGAACGTGGTACCTTCAGGCGTTTGGAAATTGCTCCCAAGGATGAACCAGACTTGTGGAGGTCTACACATTTTTTTCTGAGGTCTTGGCTGATTTATTTTGATTTTCCCATGATGTGAAGCAAAGAGGCACTGAGTTTGAAGTTAGGCCTTGAAATACATCCACAGGTACACCACCAATTGACTCAAATTATGTCAATTAGCCTATCAGAAGCTTCTAATGCCATGACATCATTTTCTGGAATTTTCCAAGCTGTTTAAAGGCACAGTCAACTTAGTGTATGTAAACTTCTGACCCACTGGAATTGTGATATAGTGAATTATAAGTGAAATAATCTGTCTGCAAACTATTGTTGGAAAAATTACTTGTGTCATGCACAAAGTAGATGTCCTAACCGACTTGCCAAAACTATAGTTTGTTAACAAGAAATTTGTGGAGTGGTTGAAAAACTAGTTACATACACCTAAGTGTATGTAAACTTTCGACTTCAACTGTACATACCTGCTCTATTCTATTATGTTCTATTATATTATGTTCTATTCAGATGTGGTAAATAAAACATTCATCTTTATATTTTGCTTTAAAAGTTTATCAATTGTAATCCTATGGAGATTACAAAGGTTATAAAGATTATTAGGTGTCAAGAGAGGTGAAAAAAACATATGAACAACAACAATTTGTTTTATAAAAATAAAATGTTAAAGCATATTCTTCTAGTCAGTGTGTCTATACCAAGTCCAGTGAGTCATCTTTCAGATGCAATTGGAACTGAGTTGATAGCCCATAGCATTCCAAAGTTAGAGCTAAAAGTCTTATGGCACAGGTGACCACATCAACCATATCGTTGGCCATTTTAGGTCATGCCAGTATGTCAGATATGCTCAATCGCCAATCTCTCAGCCTCTGAGTATCACAGAAACACACTTTGAATGATTAACAGACAAATGTTCAGAACAAGTGGCTATGGATGAAATGTATCAAAATATCTGTTCAAAACATTCAAAAACGTATATTTTGAAACATCAAATTTGACTATAAATGTGTGCATTTCTTTATTTAAAACTGTTACTGCCGTGGGCTAAATCAAGGTCACACAGAGTGTTCTTTGGTAGTCTTAAACAAATCTAATTTGAAGCAAAAGTATACACTTCACACATATGGTTATGGTCTTTAAAAACAGAAGACACCTGTACCATGTCCGATATAGACATTTATAAAATGTTGAGTTTGCATCCCAATATTACACTTTATATACATCACAGAAGACTGAAATATAGCAAAACCGTTTGACATAGAAACACCGGATCTTCATTTAAAAATGAAATTATGTTTATTAATGATGAAATTATGAAAAAATTAATAACATTCCACCCATGAGGCCACTAGAGGGCACTTTGGTTTCTTGGCAATTTCTTGCATGCAATAGCCTTCATTTCTTAGAACAAGAATAGACTGACGAGTTTCAGAAGAAAGTTATTTGTTTCTGGCTATTATGCCTATGTAGATATTACATAAAAATCAGCTGTTTCCAGCTACAATAGCTATTTACAACATTAACAATGTCTAAACTGTTTTTCTGATCGATGTTATTTTAATGGACAAAAAAATTGCTTTTCTTTTGAAAACAAGGACATTTCTAAGTGACCCCAAACTTTTGAACGGTAGTGTACATATATATATTTTTTTGTTGTTGTTATATTTGTATTTATACCCCTTTTTTCTCCCTGGTATCCAATTGGGGGTTACAGTCTTGTCCCATCAAATCAAATCAAATTGTATTTGTCACATACACGTGTTTAGCAGATGTTATTGCGGGTGTAGCGAAATGCATGTGCTTCTAGCTCTGACAGTGCAGTAATATCTAACAATTTCACAACATCGCTGCAACTCCCATGCGGACTCGGGAGAGGTGAAGGTCGAGAGCCGTGCGTCCTCCGAAACACAACCCAGCCAATCCGCACTGCTTCTTGACACAATGCCCGCTTAACCCGGAATCCAGCCGCACATTCGGAGGAAACACTGTACAACTGGCGACCGTGTCAGCGTGCATTGCGCCTGGCCCGCCACAGGAGTCGCTAGTGCGCGATGGGACAAGAATATCCCTGCTGGCCGAACCCTCCCCTAACCTGGACGACGCTGGGCCAATTGTGCGCCGCACAATGGGTCTCTCGGTCGCGGCCGGCATCGACAGAGCCTGGCCTCGAACCAGGATCTCTAGTGGCACAGCTGCCTTAGACCACTGCGCCACTCGGGAGGCCCTAAAATATATTTAGATATGTTTAACACTTGTTTGGTTACTACATGATTCCATATGTGTTATTTTATAGTTTTGATGTCTTCACTATTACAGTGGCTTGCAAAAGTATTCACCCGCCTTGGCATTTTTCCTATTTTGTTGCCTTACAACCTGGAATTAAAATGGATTTTTTGGGGGGGTTTGTATCATTTGATTTACAAAACATGCCTACCACTTTGAAGATTAAAAATATTTTTTATTGTGAAACAAACAAGCAATAAGACAAAAAAACACAACTTGAGCGTGCATAACTATTCACCCCCCCCAAAGTCAATACTTTGTAGAGCCACCGTTTGCAGCAATTACAGCTGCAAATCTCTTGGGGTATGTCTCTATAAGCTTGGCACATCTAGCCAATGGGGTTTTTGCCCATTCTTCAAGGCAAAACTGCTCCAGCTCCATCAAGTTGGATGGGTTCCGCTGGTGTACAGCAATCTTTAAGACATACCACAGATTCTCAATTGGATTGAGGTCTGGGCTTTGACTAGGCCATTCCAAGACATTTAAATATTTCCCCTTAAACCACTCGAGTGTTGCTTTAGCAGTATGCTTAGGGTCATTGTCCTGCTGGAAGGTGAACCTCCGTCCCAGTCTCAAATCTCTGGAAGACTGAAACAGGTTTCCCTCAAGAATTTCCCTGTATTTAGCGCCATCCATCATTCCTTCAATTCTGACCAGTTTCCCAGTCCCTGCCGATGAAAAATATCAACACAGCATGATGCTGCCACCACCATGCTTCACTGTGGGGATGGTGTTCTCGGGGTGATGAGAGGTGTTGGGTTTGCGCCAGACATAGCGTTTTCCTTGATGGCCAAAAAGCTTAATTTGAGTCTCATCTGACCAGAGTACCTTCTTCCATATGTTTGGGGGTCTCCCACATGCCTTTTGACGAACACCAAACGTGTTTGCTTATTTTTTTCTTTAAGCAATGGCTTTTTTCTGGCCACTCTTCCGTAAAGCCCAGCTCTGTGGAGTGTACGGCTTAAAGTGGTCCTATGGACAGATACTCCAATCTCCGCTGTGGAGCTTTGCAGCTCCTTCAGGGTTATCTTTGGTCTCTTTGTTGCCTCTCTGATTAATGCCCTCCTTGCCTGGTCTGTGAGTTTTGGTGGGTGGCCCTCTCTTGGCAGGTTTGTTGTGGTGCCATATTCTTTCCATTTTTTAAATAATGGATTTAATGGTGCTCCGTGGGATGTTCAAAGTTTCGGATATTTTTTTATAAACCAACCCTGATCTGTACTCCTCCACAACTTTGTCCCTGACCTTTTTGGAGAGATCCTTGGTCTTAATGGTGCCGCTTGCTTGGTGGTGTTGCAGACTCTGGTGCCTTTCAGAACAGGTGTATATATACTGAGATCATGTGACAGATCACGTGACACTTAGATTGCACACAGATGGACTTTATTTAACTAATTATGTGACTTCTGAAGGTAATTGGTTGCACCAGATCTTATTTAGGGGCTTCATAGCAAAGGGGGTGAATAAACATGCATTTTTTGAAACAAGTTCTTTTATTCATTTCACTTCACCAATTTGGACTATTTTGTGTATGTCCATCACATGAAATCCAAATAAAAATCAATTTAAATTACAGGTTGTAATGCAACAAAATAGGAAAAATTCCAAGGGGGATGAATAATTTTGCAAGGCACTGTATTCTACAACGTAGAAAATAGTAAAAAAAAGAAAGAAAAACCCTTGAATGAGTAGGTGTGTCCAAACTTTTGACTGGTACTGTAAGTATTCAGACCCTTTGCTATGAGACTCAAAAATGGAGCTCAGGTGCATCCTGTTTCCATTGATCATCCTTGAGATGTTTCTACAACTTGATTGGAGTCCACTTGTGGTAAATTCAATTAATTGGACATGATTTGGAAAGGCACACACCTATCTATATAAGGTCCCACAGTTGGCAGTGCATGTCAGAGCAAAAACCAAGCTGTTAGGTCGAAGGAATTGTTCGTAAAGATCCGAGACAGGATTGTGTCGAGGCAAAGCAAGGGTACCAAAAAATGTCTGCTGCATTGAAGGTCCCCAAGAACACAGTGGCCTCCATCATTCTTAAATGGAAGAAGTTTGGAACCACCAAGACTCTTCCTAGAGCTGGCCGACCAGACAAACTGAGCAATCGGAGGAGAAGGGCCTTGGTCAGAGAGGTGACCAAGAACACAATGGTCACTCTGACAGAGCTCTAGAGTTCCTCTGTGGAGATGGGAGAACCTTCCAGAAGGACAACCATCTCTGCAGCACTCCACCAATCAGGCCTTTATGGTGGTGTGGCCAGACGGAAGCCACTCCTCAATAAAAGGCACATGACAGCCCACTATGAGTTTGCCAAAAGGCACCTAAAGACTCTCAGACCATGAGAAACAAGATTCTCTGGTCTGATGAAACCAAGATTGAACTCTTTGGCCTGAATGCCAAGCGTCACGTCTCGAGGAAACCTGGCACCATCCCTATGGTGAAGAATGGTGTTGGCAGCATCATGCTGTGGGATGTTTTTCAGTAACAGGGACTGGGAGACTAGTCAGGATTGAGGCAAAGATGAACGGAGCAAAGTACAGAGAGATCCTTGATGAAAACCTGCTCCAGAGCGTTCAGGACCTCAGACTGGGGCGAAGGTTCACCTTAAAACAGGACAACGATCCTAAGCACACAGCCAAGACAACGCAGGAGTGGCTTCGGGACAAGTCTCTGAATGTTCTTGAGTGGCTCAGCCAGAGCCCGGACTTGAACCCGATCGAACATCTCTGGAGAGACCTGAAAATAGCTGTGTAGCAACGCTCCCCATCCAACCTGACAGAGCTTGAGAGGATCTGCAGAGAAGAATGGGAGAAACTCCCCAAATACAGGTGTGCCAAGCTTGTAGCGTCATACCCAAGAAGATTCGAGGCTGTAATCGCTGCCAAAGGTGCTTCAACAAAGTACTGAGTAAAGTGTCTTAATACTTAAGTAAATGTGATATTTTCAAAAAAAAAAAAAAGTATATAAATTTGCAAACATTTCTAAAAAACAGTTTTTGCTTTGTCATTATGTGTAGATTGATGAGAGGAAAAAATTGGTTTTAATCAATTTTAGAATAAGGCTGCAACCTAACAAAATGTGGAAAAAGTCAAGGGGTCTGAATACTTTCCTAAGGCACTGTATATACTTATTTTGGGGAAATATATACCATTTACTTGTGTGTGTTTAAACCATTTATATTTAAGTGTTACTGCTTGACAGACAGTGTCTCTTTGCAATCATGACCAATTTGGGGTCAAAATGACCCCTTTGGCACTTTTAACCTAAACATACAGTACCAGTCAAAAGTTTGGACACATATTTACGTCATTTAGCAGACACTCTTATCCAGATCAACTTACAGTTAGTGAATGCATACATGTTTTTTTTTTCATACTGGCCCCCCGTGGGAAACGAACCCACATCCCTGCCGGCCAAACTCTCTCCTACCTTGGACGACGATGGACCAATTGTGCGCCACCCATGGGTCTCCCGGTCACGGCCGGCTGCGACAGAGCCTGGACTCGAACCAGGATCTCTAGTGGCACAGCTAGCACTGCGATGCAGTGCCTTAGACCGCTGCGCCACTCATTCATGGGTTTTTCTTTATTTTAACTATTTTCTATATTGTAGAATAATAGTGAAGACATCAAAACTATGAAATAACACATATGGAATCATGTAGTAACCAAAAAAGTGTTAAACAAATCAAAATATATATTATATTTGAGATTCTTCAAAGTAGCCACCCTTTACCTTAATGACAGCTTTGCACACTCTAGGCATTCTCTCAACCAGCTTCACCTGGAATGCTTTTCCAACAGTCTTGAAGGAGTTCCCACATATGCTGGGCACTTGTTGGATGCTTTTTCTTCACTCTGCAGTCCAACTCATCCCAAACCATCTCAATTGGGTTGAGGTCGGGGGATTGTGGAGGCCAGGTCATCTGATGCAGCACTCCATCACTCTCCTTCTTGGTCAAATAGCCCTTACACAGCCTGGAGGTGTGTTGGGTCATTGTCCTGTTGAAAAACAAATGATTGTCCCACTAAGCCCAAACCAGATGGGATGGCGTATCGCTGCAGAATGCTGTGGTAGCCATGCTGGTTAACTGTGCCTTGAATTCTAAATAAATCACAAACAGTTTCAACAGCAAAGCACCCCCACACCATAACACCTCCTCCTCCGTGCTTCACGGTGGAGGAGAACTACATGCGGAGATAATCCGTTCACCTACACTGCGTCTCACAAAGACACAGCGGTTGGAACCAAAAATCTCAAATTTGGAGTCCAGACCAAAGGACAGATTTCTACCGGTCTAATGTCCATTGCTCGTGTTTCTTGGCCCAAGCAAGTCTCTTCTTCTTATTTGTGTCCTTTAGTAGTGGTTTCTTTGCAGCAATTTGACAATGAAGGCCTGTTTCACGCAGTCTCCTCTGAACAGTTGATGTTGAGATGTGTCTGTTACTTGAACTCTGTGAAGCACTTATTTGGGCTGGAATTTCTGAGGCTGGTAACTCTAATGAACTTACATTGCCTTGCGAAAGTATTCATCCCCTGTGGCGTTTTTCCTATTTTGTTGCATTACAACCTGTAATTTAAATGGATTTTATTTGTATTTCATGTAATGGACATAAATAAATAAAGTCCACCTTTGTGCAATCTGTGTCACATGATCTGTCACATGATCTCAGTATATATACACCTGTTCTGAAAGGCCCCAGAGTCTGCAACACCACTAAGCAAGGGGCACCACCAAGCAAGCCGCACCATGAAGACCAAGGAGCTCTCCAAACAGGTCAGGGACAAAGTTGTGGAGAAGTACAGATCAGGGTTGGGTTATAACAAAATATCAGAAACTTTGAACATCCCACGGAGCACCATTAAATTCATTATTTAAAAAATTTAAAGAATATGGCACCATAACAAACCTGCCAAGAGAGGGCCGCCCACCAAAACTCACAGACCAGGCAAGGAGGGCATTATTCAGAGGCAACAAAGAGACCAAAGATAACCCTGAAGGAGCTGCAAAGCTCCACAACGGAGATTGGAGTATCTGTCCATAGGACCACTTTAAGCCGTACACTCCACAGAGCTGGGCTTTACGGAAGAGTGGCCAGAAAAAAGCCATTGCTTAAAGAAAAAAATAAGCAAACACGTTTGGTGTTCGCCAAAATGCATGTGGGAGACTCCCAAAACATATGGAAGAAGGTACTCTGGTCAGATGAGACTAAAATTTAGCTTTTTGGCCATCAAGGAAAACGCTATGTCTGGCGCAAACCCAACACCTCTCATCATCCCGAGAACACCATCCCCACAGTGACGCATGGTGGTGGCAGCATCATGCTGTGTTGATATTTTTCATCGGCAGGGACTGGGAAACTGGTCAGAATTGAAGGAATGATGGATGGCGCTAAATACAGGGACATTCTTGAGGGAAACCTGTTCTAGTCTTCCAGAGATTTGAGACTGGGACGGAGGTTCACCTTCCAGCAGGACAATGACCCTAAGCATACTGCTAAAGCAACACTCGAGTGGTTTAAGGGGAAACATTTAAATGTCTTGGAATGGCCTAGTCAAAGCCCAGACCTCAATCAGATTGAGAATCTGTGGTATGTCTTAAAGATTGCTGTACACCTGCGGAACCCATCCAACTTGATGGAGCTGGAGCAGTTTTGCCTTGAAGAATGGGCAAAAATCCCATTGGCTAGATGTGCCAAGCTTATAGAGACATACTCCAAGAGACTTGCAGCTGTAATTGCTGCAAAGGGTGGCTCTACAAAGTATTGACTTTGGGGGAGGGGGGGGGGGGGGGTGAATAGTTATGCACGCTCAAGTTGTCTGTTTTTTTTGTCTTATTTGTTGTTTGTTTCACAATAAAAAATATTTTGCATCTTCAAAGTTGTAGGTATGTTGTGTAAATCAAATAATACAAACCCCACAAAAATCCATGTTAATTCCAGGTTGTAAGGCAACAAAATAGGACAAATGCCAAGGGGGGTGAATACTTTCGCAAGCCACTGTATCCTCAGCAGCAGAGGTAACTCTGGGTCTTCCTTTCCTGAGAGCCAGTTTCATCATAGTGCTTGATGGTCTTTGCGACTGCACTTGAAGGAACTTTCAAAGTTCTTCACATTTTCCGTATTGACTGACCTTCATGTCTTAAAGTAATGATGGACTGTCGTTTCTCTTTGATTATTTGAGCTGTTCTTGCCATAATATGGACCAAATAGGGCTATCTTCTGTATACCCCCCCACCTTGTCACAACACAACTGATTGGCTGAAACGCATTAAGAAGGAAAGAAATTCCACAAATTAACTTTTAACAAGGCACACCTGTTAATTGAAATGCATTCCAGGTGACTACCTCATGAAGCTGGTTGAGAGAATGCCAAGAGTGTGCAAAGCTGTCATCAAGGCAAAGGGTGGCTACTTTGAAGAATCTCAAATATAAAATATATTTTGATTTGTTTAACACTTTTTGGGTTACTACATGATTCCATATGTGTTATTTCATAGTTTTGATGTCTTCACTATTATTCTACAATGTAAAAAAATTTAAAAAATAAAGAAAAACCCATGAATGAGTAGGTGTGTCCAAACTTTTGACTGGTACTGTATGTTGCCGCTTTTAAGCTAGAAAAATGTTGGCGCTTTTAGGGTTAACACTGTAGCAACATGGAAAACATCATCATCATCAACAACAACAACAACAGAAGCCCCATAGGGGATAATCAGATCTTAACTACACTAATGCTCGATTGGTCCTGGTGATTCACTGTATTGTTTTAATACACACACACAAATACACACACACACACACACACACACACAGTGAGTATGTATGCTTTCTGCCAGTTCTTGACCTGTGTTAAAGCATTATGATTATTGTATGAATAGCTACATAGGACCTGTAGAGTCAAGTGTCACTAGTCCTTCTGCCTTAACTGCTACCACTGTTCATTTACCAGCCATATGTGCAGTACGGGATATGGGGAGAGAGAGAGCGAGAGAAAGAGGGAGAGAGAGAGAGAGTTTTCCATTATTGAGAATAATTTTCCAACATATTAATTTTCAATCTTTTCTGTTTGTCTTTTATTTTTATTATTCTGGAGAAAATAAATCGACAACATGACAACCATAGTTCACATCACTAATAAGATGTGCACTGGCATGGCATTACTCTATTTGAATGTAATCATTTATGATAAATGTGTTATAGCACAGGCAGGCCTACATTTCCACATGAAATGATGTAGATGGTAAGAAAGGTGGATGTAGTAGACTAGAGAAACAAACAAGAAAACATTCAAGCCTTTTTCTAAAGATGGCTAAATACTTTTCATTCATAGGTGCATTGTTTTACCCTATCCAGTAGAAATGGGTATACATGTCAACCGACTTTTTCCCTCAGTCCACTAACATTTTCGTTATCTAAAATGTACTAATTCCTTATTATGGCGGGGGGAGGGTAAACTGGTGACTTCAACAGCCGTTCTGTGACCCAAAAAACTGTCAGTCTTTGCCTGGAATAAATTGTGGGATATACTATTTCCGAGAACGGGGGGGGGGGGGCATATTTTACAAAATATTTAATTCTTAACCATTGCCTTCTTAAAATTAATTTGGACTATTTTAAAGTCTAAAATAAACAACAAAGAAGACGAATAGGCATACTTTTTATTTCGACGAGTTTTGTGTGTTTAAAGGGGTTGGTAAAATAAGGACGTAACATCACAGACCCCGCCATACAGTGCTACGTTTCGAGCGGCCCCATAGTAGAATCAATTCAGCTAGGGGGAGCTTGAAACTGTCAACTGATGCTTTCCTCGGAGCTCTGGCGAAACGCAGTCAAACTGAATACAGTCAGCTAGTGGGATATCAGCAGCACCGCACAAGTTGCACACACTGTCGATCACACTCATTAATTTTTGCTTTTCCTTGACCGATTATCAGTTGAAGAATTATGTGAAGTTAAATAACAGTGTAATACATTAACTACATGAAGGCTATATTTAAGCTATAGTCATGATGTTTTGATCACTGAAATGGACTGCATAATGCCAAACACTTCAGTGTTCCTGGCAGTCATACACAGTGAAAGAGGGCTTAAAAACATATCTTCATATGCTAGAATGCAAAATGAATATGCCTAATTTCAGATGATCTCTCATAACCAAAATCTATCGAAATTCCAATTCAACTAAAAAGTGCCTTTTCTTTTCAATAAGAATATCTGAAATGATCCCATGATCCCCGGTCATAATACATATAACTGAAGCTTCTTTCTCTATTGTGTGAAGTTGAAGGTATTGTAGCAGTTGGGGGTAACTAAGGAGGTGGGGGCAATACATAGCAACCATCACATCTAGATGAAGCCCTGTGATGAGTGAGATTTCTCATAATAACCGTCCCAAATGGCACCCTATTCCCTACATACTGTAGTGCACTACTTTTGACCAGAGCCCTATGGGCCCTGGTCAAAAACTAGTGCACTATATAGGGAATAGGATGCCATTTGGGACAGGCCATCATGTAAGGTTTTACCTGGTCACTGTATCCAGGCCACCACTACACCTGGAGCAGGTGGAACTGGACAGGTGAGGTAACAAACTAGATGCCTTGGGGCTTTGAGCACACACACACACACACACACACACACACACACACACATGCTGTACTTATGTCACTCATGTACGTACATTACTTTGTGTCACAGGGAACATGGCTTGGGGGAAAATCAGGCGCACTATTCCATTGTGTGTGTATCACCCATACGCATCAGTGTAATCTGTGTGTGCCTGTATGTGTGCTTGTGCATTTGTGTATGTGTGTGTATTTGTGTGTCCGTAACCACCAATGTCACCTTCATGGAACACTATACATTTATACAGATTATGTTTGTAGGCAGGGAGGGATGTTGATGTGTGTGTGCCGTTGGGGCACCCTTCAGAAGGCAACAGATTATGTTTGCAGGCAGAGATGTTGATAAGGTCATCCCTTCCCAAGGTCACTTCCACATGTATGCACATTCCATTTCAACCTCTATATATCATACATACAGAACTACAGACATTCTGTATGATCTGTTTCTATGAGTTTAAGACGGGTTGAAACCTAGCTCTGCTTTCTTTAAGGAGACACTGAATACACTGAAGCGAGAGGCCTCTATGAACCATGAATCAGACATTTAGATCAGAGACAGTCAGTGTGTGTGTTGCGTGTCAGCGTGTGCCATGTGTTTGCCATGTGAGTCATCCGCAAGTGTAAGGGTCTAAGTAGTAAGATCCTTTTCTCCTACTCTCCACTCTTTCCACCTCCTCTCTCCTCCTTCCTACTCCTCCTCTCTCCTCCTTCCTACTCCTCCTTCCACCTCCTCTCTCTCCTCCTTCCACCTCCTCCCTCTCTCCTCCTTCCACCTCCTCTCTCCTCCTTCCTACTCCTCCTCTCTCCTCCTTCCTACTCCTCCTTCCACCTCCTCTCTCTCCTCCTTCCACCTCCTCCCTCTCTCCTCCTTCCACCTCCTCTCTCCTCCTTCCTACTCCTCCTCTCTCTCCTCCTTCCACCTCCTCCCTCTCCTCCTTCCACCTCCTCCCTCTCTCCTCCTTCCTCCTCTCTCTCTCCTCCTTCCACCTCCTCCCTCTCTCCTCCTTCCTCCTCTCTCTCCTCCTTCCACCTCCTCCCTCTCTCCTCTCCTTCCACCTCCCTCTCTCCTCTCCTTCCACCTCCTCCCACCTCCTCTTTTCTCATCCTTCCATTTCCACTCAAATATACACCCTTTTAGTGCTCATCTTTCCGCTCTTATCAGGGACTGATTCAGATCTCAGGTGTGAGACCTGGGACACCAGATGAACGCTGCCCTGGGCAGTCAGTCAGTGAGGAAAGAAAAGCAGCAGTACTGGAGACATGGAGGTTTGTATGTGAATATGCCTGACCCTAAAGACTCCTACTGAACACACACAGAGATAACATCAGCTAGCACAGAGGGGGAGGGTTCACACACACACAGAGATAAGTAAACAGTAGTCTGACGTAAACCAGTGGTGACTAATGCTGTGACGTCTACTAAACAGTCCTATGAACAGTCCATGGTTAGAATACAGAATGAAAAACACACGCTTGAATGTGTCCTGTTGTTATGAGTGACTGTTATGTGTTTTGTTCTGTTGTGTTCTCATTCCTTTATTATTTGGTTGTAGTCTTCCTCCACCTAGTGGTGGTTAACCAACATGCACCCACAGTGACTAGGCTCTACTACAGCGCAGCAAGATAAATTAACCACGAGTTTTAATACCTATGGGCCCTGGTCAAAAGTAGTGCACTATAAAGGGAATAAGGTGCCATTTGGAATGCAAAGTATGTGAGGATAGAGAGAGAACTGTCTTCATTTCAGCTTCTCTGGAGCTTCCCCCTATGTTATGGACAAGACAATAAACAGTGAATGTGAACACATAAGGTGCACTTGGATTATGACAACACTGCACGTGAAAAACTGCTACATTTATGGTCAAAGAATTGTCGATAGAGAGGGGACATGATGGCACAGTCAATTAGAAGAGTCTCTGAGATTAGTTCTATAGCAATATAGATCCTATTAAATTACTAGAGGGGCTATGTCATAAACCCTCAAAGGTCCAGAATGGGATGAAAATGGCATCCATTGTGGTCAAGGAGAAATCCAAACCAGTCTAATTGGAATGAATGGTAGTAGAGGCATAATCCTGATTTTACTTATGCAGGAAAATAAAACTAAAGGCATGTGATATATCGGAAATTGTGTAATAGAATTACTGTCAACCTAAAATATTGTCATATAATCATAAATACAGTTTATTTGGGTTTTAGACCATGTTCTGTAAAAAGCCTCTAAAATATATGTAAACAGACCATAAATGTCTACATTTTATGTTTTCTTGGAAAGCTGAGAGTGCTATTATATGATACAATATCAGTACTTGTTGCATTTACAACTTGTCTGTCCTATCATCAACTGATTTCAGCCGGTGTATGGCTGTGGATTGACTGGATTGTTTGAATAGAATGTTGGCATATTGGCAGTTAATTAGAAAAATTAATTGAATCATTCCTCTAAAACTGTCTGGCTAGCTAGCTAACACACATACAGTGCAGATAAATTCTTCAAATTCATTCTTTGGCACTATCTTATCACAGCACTCGCAAACCATGGTTGACCAACTCCCTGACCAAAATGCCTGACCTTTATCCCATCATTTATTTATTTATTAGACATTTTGCAGGATGAAATCTCTTGAGATGCATCTCGTTTTCAAGTGTCCAAAAAAAAAAAAACTAAACAAACAAACAATACTTAGTAACAAGAATAATATGGCAACTACATTTTAAATAAAAAAATTTAACGTACATTAACAGCATATAAAAGTTGTTGTACAACTACTAATAGGCCTACAAGTAATAAACTACTGCTCCAACTACCAATACAACTAATAAAACTAAGTACCTACAGTGAGGGAAAAAAGTATTTGATCCCCTGCTGATTTTGTACGTTTGCCCACTGACAAAGAAATGATCAGTCTATAATTTTAATGGTAGGTTTATTTGAACAGTGAGAGACAGAATAACAACAACAAAATCCAGAAAAACGCATTTCAAAAATGTTATAAATTGATTTGCATTTTAATGAGGGAAATAAGTATTTGACCCCCTCTCAATCAGAAAGATTTCTGGCTCCCAGGTGTCTTTTATACAGGTAACGAGCTGAGATTAGGAGCACACTCTTAAAGGGAGTGCTCCTAATCTCAGCTTGTTACCTGTATAAAAGACACCTGTCCACAGAAGCAATCAATCAATCAGATTCCAAACTCTCCACCATGGCCAAGACCAAAGAGCTCTCCAAGGATGTCAGGGACAAGATTGTAGACCTACACAAGGCTGGAATGGGCTACAAGACCATCGCCAAGCAGCTTGGTGAGAAGGTGACACAGTTGGTGCGATTATTCGCAAATGGAAGAAACACAAAATAACTGTCAATCTCCCTCGGCCTGGGGCTCCATGCAAGATCTCACCTCGTGGAGTTGCAATGATCACGAGAACGGTAAGGAATCAGCCCAGAACTACACGGGAGGATCTTGTCAATGATCTCAAGGCAGCTGGGACCATAGTCACCAAGAAAACAATTGGTAACACACTACGCCGTGAAGGACTGAAATCCTGCAGTGCCCGCAAGGTCCCCCTGCTCAAGAAAGCACATATACAGGGCCGTCTGAAGTTTGCCAATGAACATCTGAATGATTCAGAGGAGAACTGGGTGAAAGTGTTGTGGTCAGATGAGACCAAAATCGAGCTCTTTGGCATCAACTCAACTCGCCATGTTTGGAGGAGGAGGAATGCTGCCTATGACCCCAAGAACACCATCCCCACTGTCAAACATGGAGGTGGAAACATTATGCTTTGGGGGTGTTTTTCTGCTAAGGGGACAGGACAACTTCACCGCATCAAAGGGACGATGGACAGGGCCATGTACCGTCAAATCTTGGGTGAGAACCTCCTTCCCTTAGCCAGGGCATTGAAAATGGGTCGTGGATGGTTATTCCAGCATGACAATGACCCAAAACACACGGCCAAGGCAACAAAGGAGTGGTTCAAGAAGAAGCACATTAAGGTCCTGGAGTGGCCTAACCAGTCTCCAGACCTTAATCCCATAGAAAATCTGTGGAGGGAGCTGAAGGTTCGAGTTGCCAAACGTCAGCCTCGAAACCTTAATGACTTGGAGAAGATCTGCAAAGAGGAGTGGGACAAAATCCCTCCTGAGATGTGTGCAAACCTGGTGGCCAACTACAAGAAACGTCTGACCTCTGTGATTGCCAACAAGGGTTTTGCCACCAAGTACTAAGTCATGTTTTGCAGAGGGGTCAAATACTTATTTCCCTCATTAAAATGCAAATCAATTTATAACATTTTTGACATGCGTTTTTCTGGATTTTTTTGTTGTTATTCTGTCTCTCACTGTTCAAATAAACCTACCATTAAAATTATAGACTGATCATGTCTTTGTCAGTGGGCAAACGTACAAAATCAGCAGGGGATCAAATACTTTTTTCCCTAACTGTATAATATATACATACTTAAAAATATCTTCACATGCTGATGTTTCTATTAGCTAGTTAAAAACACAAACAGTTTGTTTTTAACATTTGAAAAATGGCTTTCTTAAATTCACTGTGATTTTTCCTAAGGAAAATTAGTCAAGTCAGTTGGGCCTTCGTATCTGAAAGCTCTTACTCCAACCTCATGATGTACCCTTGGAATTTGTAATTTCTGCTGTTGTCGAAAGGAGTTGTGTGAGTCTTGTAAAGTTAGGCATTCCTTAAATTTAAGTTGATACATTTAAAAATAAATTGGTACCAATGTCTTCTTTTTGGGAGTGACAGCCAATTTAGTGATTCATACATTGTGCAATGATGTGTCTTATAATGGCATCATAAGAAGGTTAATGTCCATTCTAGTATTCTAATTCCTAATTCTATGTCTGTAGCACCCTAATAATAGCGAGGTCACTTTATGAGGTCATTGTGAGGTCACTTCCTCCCTCTGGTCCACGTCCTACTGACTCCACATAGAATTAGAATGATCAGAACAGACATTCTTGATCAATGCAAACTTTGTGGCTTTGGATAAAAGTGCAGTCTGCTAAATGATCCTAGAGCTTTGTCCTTTCTACTCATTCTAATTATATGGCAAAAAGTCCTGCTCTGCCGCCATATTGAGTCAGACATAAAAAGTAGAAATCCAGTAGATTCTTTTGAGTTATGATGAGTCATTTCTCCTCGGTCTAACTGTATGTCACTTCCTCTTCTTCTTCCTCCACGGGCAGGTTGCCGGGGCAGGGCTCCATGGTTACTGCGACGGCCATTCCACTGCGTCCTAGCAACATGTTGGTGACGGACGTCCACTGGTTGGTGTCAGGGCAGTAACTTTCAACACTGGACAGAAACCCTGTGGAGTTAAAACCACCTGGAGGTAGGAGGGAGGAAGAGGGATGGAGGGGGAGAGAGGAAGAGGAATGGAGGGGGGGGGGGGGGGGGGAAGAGGGATGGAGGGGGAGGGAGAGGAAGAGGGATGGAGGGAGAGGAAGAGGGATGGAGGGGGAGGAAGAGGAAGAGGGATGGAGGGGGAGAGGGAGGGAGAGAGAGAGAGGGAAAGAGGATAAGTGAATCAAAGGCTCAGAGGCAGCAACATGGTATCTCGTTCTAAAGTTGGCCAAACTCTCCAGAGAGATGGTAGGTTTCTCCAGACTCACCCAGTACGAAGATGCGTCCCTGGTAGATGGTGACTCCGTGAGCGCTGCGGCAGTGCTGCATGGAGGCCACTGGCTCCCACACAGTACCTCTGGTTACACTGTACCTCTCCATGGAGCTGAGCTGGGTATGACCGTCATACCCTCCTACTGCATACAGGTACGAGTCCACACACACCACACCTATACACACACACAGAGGGAGACGTTATCCACAGGTGTATACACACACACACACACACACACACACACACACACACACACACACACGTGCGCACGCACACATACTCACCCAGTCCACTGCGTACAGTGGTCATGGGGGCAAGTTGGTGCCAGGTGTTGGAGTCAGGGTGGAACCTCTCTGCTGTGTTCCAGCGGTTCTGGCCGTCGAACCCCCCCACCACGTACAGAGACCCCCCACAACCTGCTACCCCCGCCCCTAGACGGGCTACTGACATGGGGCTCACAAACACCCAGCGGTTTGCCTCTGGGTCATACCTGGCAGAGAGAGAGAGAGAGAGAGAATTTATGGTGGTGGTTGTCTTAAAGCTGCAATATGTAACTTTTTGGGTGACCCGACCAAATTCACATAGAAATGCGAGTTAAAAAAAGCAAGTCTAAGAAGCAGTAGATCTGTTCTATGTGTTATTTCTATTCTTCCCGTTCTTAAGTTTCGTTTTTGCATCTTTTACTTTCGGATTTGTACACCAGCTTCAAACAGCTGAAAATACAATATATTTGGTTATGGAAAAGACATTTCACAGCGGTTTAGATGGTACAATGATTCTCTACACTATACTTGCTTGTTTTGGGGGAACTATTCAAAATTTTGCAACCAGGAAATGGTGGCGCGATTTCTGCATAGTGCAACTTTAATGCTCATTAGCATTGTTATCATCATCATCATGACCTGAGTGCATGGGACTGTAGGACCCATCAGTGTGAGCTAGATAGTATAACTAACCCAATGTATATGAGCAAGGTAACTTACAGTGGATTAACTAAAGCTACCAGCTTTGTGCGGTGTCTAGTAACAAGCTTTGTGGGAGGGTGGGAGGAAAGGAGAGCAGTGGCGAGGAAAGGATGGAAGGAAGGAAGGAAGGACACATCTCTGAGGTATTCTACCAGAGCCACGGATCCTGTAACGGCATTCCGGTGAAGATATTTTCCTACCGGTTAGCCGCACAGCAGCGAGTTGTAAAGCATTCCCAACCGGATTGACATTCCTTGGAAGTGGGCCCCAACACAGCAGGACCAAAAGCTGTCACACTAATTAGTCCCCCACCTTGGGCTCAGGAATTTCTACATTATCTTGGGGAATCTCGCTCTCTCTCACCTCCCCCCTCCTCACCTCTCCACAGTGTTATGATGTGTGGAGCCCTGGGACCCCCCTACGGCGTAAATGCTCCCGTCCACCACGGCCACCCCCACCCTGTTCCTGGGGGTGTTGAGGGAGGCGTGCTGGCTCCACTGGTTGGTCATAGGGTTGTAGCAGCACAGGGAACTGGACTCAGTGTTGTTCTGTAGGGACAGGTTCCTGCCTCCCACCTGAGAAAGAGGGGGGGAGAGAGGGAGGAATGGAGAGGGGGGGATTAGATAGACAGACAAGGCCGTAAAAAGCAAGGTGTGTGCGTACGTGCGTGTACCGTGTAGAGCAGGCCAAACAGCACACAGGAGCCCAGACCACTGCAGGGAGAGTCCATGTCAGCTAGCTTCAGCCAGACGTTCCTACCAGGGTCATAGGCCTCCATAGAAGACAGAGAGTGCTGCCGATACCTGGGATGAAACACAGGAAGATCAGACAGTACAGAACATGACCACATCAGGATTCTATCATCATACTCATATGATATCATATCATCTAATTATCTCATTGTATTGTATACTATGCTATACTATCCTACTACACCCCATCCCATCATATGGTTGTAGAGTACCCTCCAGCTACGTAGATAAGCTGTGTTCCACGGTGAGGCGCAGGGGGGAGGGGCTTCCTCAACGCCATTTCCTGGAATATCTTAGACAGGAAGTCTCTACATGAGTTGGCCTGGATTAAAGGAAGGAAGGAAGGAAGGAAGAAAGGAACATGAAAATAGAAAATGATAGAATTTGGTATTCCTCAATCTATAAATCAATCCCAGTAGCCGGTCATAGATGAATAAATGGTTTCATAGATAGTGACATGCCTTGCTGAGGATGGGGCAGGACTGGAGCTGTATCTTGATGAACTTGGGAGGCAGAGCATAGACGTGGAGAGCATTGAGCAGGGCGTGGAGATACGGCGCTCTGCTCTCCACATCCCAACGCACCCAGTCTGTACACGCCTTGTACACCTGTCACCAAGGAGCTCATGGTCAAACAGATGGTTATCTTGATTTTCACATAGAAATATGCATATAGGTGAAGTACAGTGCATTCGGAAAGTATTCAGGCCCCTTCCCTTTTTCCACATTTTGTTACGTTACAGCCTTATTCAAAAATTGATCAAATTCATTTTTTTCCTCAATCTACACACAATACCCCGTAATGACAAAGCGAAAACAGGTTTTTAGAAATGTTTGCATATAAGTGAAGTATAGAAATATACACCTCAGGATAAACAATATAATAGAATATAAATCAAATCTATACCTCTGACTCACAGAGCACCTTGAGGCTGTCCTGGCTGATCAGCTCCAAAAGCTGACAGTGAGACAGACTGAAGAACTCCTCCTCTTTGGTTACCTGGGGTAGGGACAATTAGACACGCAGTCAACACGCGTCACATAATCGCACACAAAAAACACAGTCCGTCAATAATCTATGTCATGACTAAGCACACTGTTTTTGTCTAACGTTAAAGCGAGAACAGCTGACGTCAGGGGACCCTTCACCAAACAACAGTTGCAGACTTCTCATGGTCTATACAACATTGATAGAACTTACCAGCCCCAAAATGAAACTTAATTGATCAAATGTTCTTGTTTTTACCTTGATTTCTAATTATGTGTCTCTTGTAAAGGTACTGCTTAACTGAGATGTGTGTATATAAGGAAGGGGTCTGAGCCTCAAAGTGCATTATATTTGAACAGGCGTCGTTACAGAATGAGGGGTGCTGTAGCTCTGCTGGTGTTGCTGTTCTGTCTGTCTGGGGCATGGACTCAGGAGGAGAGTGGAGGGGTCAGAGAGAGTGACATCACTCAACAGGGTCACAGTGCAGGGAGAGAGAGCAGGGTGAGTGAGGTTCAGATAGAGAGCCAAATGACTGACACATCAGAGACAACCAACGAACAGACGACTACACCACCTGACATCTGGACTGAGATGAAGGAGCTGAGAGACATGGTGCACAACCTGGGAACCATCGTGGTGGAGCAGAGAGAGAAGCTGAGGAACATGGAGGCCAGAGTGACAGCCAATGAGGCTGAGGCGAAGGAGCAGAGAAACACAGTAGTGGACCTTAGAAGCCACCATGGGGACGCTGAAGATAAAGAACCCAGGTGATTTAACACGTATGGTTGTAAAGGTGTAAATTGAAGGAAATAAGTCAGTCACAGTGTCCCACTGTTTATAATGACTTGAGGAAGGGTTAACATTGTTTCATGTTGGATGTGAAGTTACTGGTGACTCTTGGTGTGAATATGTCTGTTGTTTTCAGGCCTGGAGGCCAGACGGTTCCAATGAGAGCCAGGTGGAGGAGCTAATGTTATAGTAAAACGGATGTAAAGAACATTGCTTTTGGGTTCGGGATCAGTTAATTTCACTAAATCTACATTGCTGCTGAATTCCCTGTTCCACAAATATAATGTATTGAATACCACTGAGAACCTTCGAACCATAAAAGATACTGCAGTTTGCACTCTGTGAATGAGAATAGAAGAAAGTCATTTTATCAGTATCATCAAGTAATTCTACCGTTTTCTCTCCTGTGTTCACAGGCAAACCAAAGGTGGCCTTCTCTGCTGGTTTGAGCCACGATAGACCTGTAGGCGCCTTCAATAATGTCACCACCCTGGTCTACACCAGAGTCATCACCAACATCGGCAAGGCCTACGACCCGACAACAGGTAGTCACTTTACGGCCCAACCATATAGACTGTTTTTGACTGACTTTAGTTTAGGAGTTCAAACTATATTAAAACATGTATGCAAAATGTTCTTGTCCTCTGCTCCAGGTATCTCCACAGCTACAGTAAGAGGAGTCTACTACTTGAGATTCACTGCCATGAACAACTTTTCCATTGCCTTCAGAAAGTATTCATACCCCTTTACTTTTTCCACATTTTGTTGTGTTATGGTCTGAATTAAACATGTATTACATTGAGATTTTGTGTCACTGATCTACACACAATACCCCATAATGTCAAAGTGGAATTTTGTTTGTAAAATATTTTCAAAGTTAATAAGAAATGAAAAGCTGAAATGTCTTGAGTCAATAAGTATTCCATCCCTTTGTTATGGCAAGCCTAAATAAGTTCAGGAGTAAAACGGTCCTTAACAATTCACATAAGTTGCACGGACTCTGTGATCAATAATAGTGTTTAACATGATTTTGGAATGACTACCGCATCTCTGTACCCCACACATACAATTATCTGTAAGGTCCCTCAATCGAATAGTGAATTTCAAACACAGATTCAACCACAAAGACCAGGGAGGTTTTTAATGCCTCGCAAAGAAGGAAACCTATTGGTAGATGGTTAAAAATAAAAATAAACAGAGATTGAATATCCATTTGAGCATGGTGAAGTTATTAATTAGGCTTTGGATGGTGTATCAATACACCCAGTCACTACAAAGATACAGGCGTCCTTCCTAACTCAGTTGTCGGAGAGGAAGGAAACGGCTCAGGGGTTTCACTATGAAGCCAATGGTGACTTTAAAACAATTATGGATTTCAATGGTTGTGATATGAGAAAACTGAGGATGGATTAACAGCATTGTAGTTACTCCACAATACTAACCTAAATGACAGAGTGAAAAGAAGGAAGACTGTACAGAATAAAAAAGTATTTGATCCCCTGCTGATTTTGTACGTTTGCCCACTGACAAAGACATGATCAGTCTATAATTTTAATGGTAGGTTTATTTGAACAGTGAGAGACAGAATAACAACAAAAAAATCCAGAAAAACGCATGTCAAAAATGTTATACATTGATTTGCATTTTAATGAGGGAAATAAGTATTTGACCCCTCTGCAAAACATGACTTAGTACTTGGTGGCAAAACCCTTGTTGGCAATCACAGAGGTCAGACGTTTCTTGTAGATGGCCACCAGGTTTGCACACATCTCAGGAGGGATTTTGTCCCACTCCTCTTTGCAGATCTTCTCCAAGTCATTAAGGTTGAGGCTGACGTTTGGCAACTCGAACCTTCAGCTCCCTCCACAGATTTTCTATGGGATTCAGGTCTGGAGACTGGCTAGGCCACTCCAGGACCTTAATGTGCTTCTTCTTGAGCCACTCCTTTGTTGCCTTGGCCGTGTGTTTTGGGTCATTGTCATGCTGGAATACCCATCCACGACCCATTTTCAATGCCCTGGCTGAGGGAAGGAGGTTCTCACCCAAGATTTGACGGTACATGGCCCCGTCCATCGTCCCTTTGATGCGGTGAAGTTGTCCTGTCCCCTTAGCAGAAAAACACCCCCAAAGCATAATGTTTCCACCTCCATGTTTGACGGTGGGGATGATGTTCTTGGGGTCATAGGCAGCATTCCTCCTCCTCCAAACACGGCGAGTTGAGTTGATGCCAAAGAGCTCGATTTTGGTCTCATCTGACCACAACACTTTCACCCAGTTCTCCTCTGAATCATTCAGATGTTCATTGGCAAACTTCAGACGGCCCTGTATATGTGCTTTCTTGAGCAGGGGGACCTTGCGGGCGCTGCAGGATTTCAGTCCTTCACGGCGTACTGTGTTACCAATTGTTTTCTTGGTGACTATGGTCCCAGCTGCCTTTAGATCATTGACAAGATCCTCCCGTGTAGTTCTGGGCTGATTCCTCACCATTCTCATGATCATTGCAACTCCACAAGGTGAGATCTTGCATGGAGCCCCAGGCCGAGGGAGATTGACAGTTATTTTGTGTTTTTTCTATTTGCAAATAATCGCACCAACTGTTGTCACCTTCTCACCAAGCTGCTTGGCGATGGTCTTGTAGCCCATTCCAGCCTTGTGTAGGTCTACAATCTTGTCCCTGACATCCTTGGAGAGCTCTTTGGTCTTGGCCATGGTGGAGAATTTGGAATCTGATTGATTGATTGCATCTGTGGACAGGTGTCTTTTATACAGGTAACAAGCTGAGATTAGCTCGTTACCTGTATAAAAGACACCTGGGAGCCAGAAATCTTTCTGATTGAGAGGGGGTCAAATACTTATTTCCCTCATTAAAATGCAAATCAATTTATAACATTTTTGACATGCGTTTTTCTGGATTTTTGTGTTGTTATTCTGTCTCTCACTGTTCAAATAAACGTACCATTAAAATTATAGACTGATCATTTCTTTGTCAGTGGGCAAACGTACAAAATCAGCAGGGGATCAAATACCTTTTTCCCTCACTGTAAGTAATACAGCACAAAATGTGGCAAAGAAATTTACTTTTTGTCCTGAATACAAAGCGTTGTGTTTGGGGCAAATCCATCACCGAGTACCACTCTTCATATTTTCATGCATGGTGGTGGCTTCATCATGTTATGGGTATGCTTGTCATCGGCAAGGACTAGGTAGTTTTTAGGATAAAAAACCCGGAATACAGCTAAGCACAGGCAAAAACCTAGAGAAAAATATGGTTCAGTCTTTCCAACAGACACTGGGGGACAAATTCACCTTTCAGCAGGACAATAACCTAAAACATAAGGCCAAATCTACACTGGAGTTGCTTACCAAGATGACATTGAATGTTCCTGAGTGGCCTAGTTACAGTTTTGACATAAATCGGCTTGAAAATCTATGGTAAGACTTGAAAATGGCTTTCTAGCAATGATCAACAACCAACTTGACAGAGCTTGAATAATTTTTCAAAAGTATAAAATGGGCAAATATTGTACAATCCAGGTGTGCAAAGCTCTTAGAGACTTACCCCAAAAGACTCACAGCTGTAATCATTGCCAAAGGTTTTTCTAACAGGTATTGTCTCAGGGGGGTGAATACTTATCTAATCAAGATATATGAGTGTTTTATTTTTCATTAATTTTTACTAAATGTTAGAATTCTTTTTACACTTTGACAGAGTATTTTGTGTAGATCAAATTACAATTAAATCCATTTTAATCCCACTTTGCAACAACGAAATGTGGAAAAGGTCAAGGGGTGTGAATACTTTCTGAAGGCACTGTACATGTACAAGAATGGTCAGAGAATCCTGCATATTTACCACCTCAAACCTGATGATAAGCATAAGCACATTTCTAATGCTTTCACTCTAGAACTGATGAAGGGGGATATACGGTGTACATGTGCATCCCTACATTGTGGAAGCTCTGGGATTCCTACGAAAACCATAACACCTTCAGTGGCTTCCTGCTCTTCACAGTGTAAGAACATCATGGATGCTGTAATGGTCTCGAGTGTAGAGTCTGTATGTCAGGGCCTCTTGGAGCCAAAATGGCTCCTCTAACGTCTATCAATAAAAGGCAGAATCATCTTTGTCTCGTTGATGTTTTATAGTCTTTATGACATCCTGATAAAATAGCTCATGTGTACAGCAATATGACAGCTGTTCGACAAACAGCAACATTATTTTGGCCCAAATCCAACCCACATCTGAAAGGTTACTTCAGGTGACTTCAGACACAGAGCCAGCCACATTGGCTACATTATGCGGGTGAGATACAAAGTGTGTGTGTGTGTATGTATGGTTCCTACCTCGTTGAAGTGTGTGTTGATGTACTCGCGGCTCCTCAGGTGCAGCTCAGTGCAGCCAATCTCCTCAGCGAAGCGAGCGATGCCGATCACGTTGGCAGGCTCCAAGTTTTTAGTGAGGTAGTCACAGCAAGCCTTAGCCACGTCTTCTATCTGGTACCTGACACACACACACACACACATTTTAGACATGTTCAATGAGGTAGTCACAACACGCCTTAAAAGTACAGAAGGATTCATCATATAAGACACCAGGAAGCACTTTATATATAGACCATCTACCAGTCCAATTATTCATGTCACCACATAGTCTCTTACCTCAGGGCGGCCAGTAGGACGTGCAGCACACACTTCTCCCCCACAGTGATGCGTGAAGTGTAGGCGAAGTCAATGAGCCTCCCTACCACCAGGGGGCAGACATCACGTAGCGTCACCTCAGAGGCGTGGCACTCCTTAAAGCTGCTGGTGAACATGGCTTTGAAGTAAGGGCTGCATGACGCCAGCACCACTTTATGCACCTGGTGGGGGAGGGGAGGGGTGGCCAATCTTATACATGTGGGTGGGGTGCAGGCTTTTACTCCAACCAAGCAGTAAAACACCCGATTCAACTAATAAAGTATTTGACAGCCTCTTGCTTTGATAAGCAAACCCCTGGGGTAAAGCGCAAGGTTAACGCTGTATTTTACAGTCAAGTATCACCTTACACAGCTTTTTATAGTATAGTAGGAACAAAGAGCAGCCCTCTCACCTTGAAGTCAGCGGTCATGTCCTTATAGGTGACGTGGAGGGTGATGTCACACAGCATCTCGTGCCTTCTGAAGTCCTCCATGGCCTGGAGGGCTCTGGAGGGGTGGGTCTCTATGGTGTAGTCCAGGTAACCAGACCCCCGCATAGACGGCACCGCGATGGCAGAGAAATCTGCATCCCTGGTGAGGCGCTTCTTCCTGGGGCACAGCATCCTGACCGATGGGGGGGTGGAGGGTGGAGGTTGTGGGAGTCTGTCTGTTTTAGGGATTAACCAATCAATGGACTAAGCATTGATTTTCCCTGAATCCCCCACGTCGAATTTTGCACCCGATGAATTCTTATTGAATGATTGTAACACAGTGCATAGTGCATAGTCACCCTCAACGCGTGATACTTATCGATACTACTAAACGTTCAGGAGGAATGGGATTTTCCACCCAGTATCTGTTATTACAAATCAAAGTCCTATACAAGTAACAGCCACGTATCCCTCCATTTGTCCGATTTGATTATTAGAACTTCCGCATCCATCACTGTTGGCCGTATTTCCTCGAGAGTCAATGTGTTGATAATATTTTCACCTCTCTAGCGTGGCTATCTAGTGACTACCCTGTTACAACACACACATCATCGACGCAAGTCAGTCAGATATCACAGAATAAACCGGTCATGTTACTGAGATTACTGATTTAATCCAAAGACTTCTAGTTCAGTCCAGCAATTCCAATTTCAGTCCAGAGATTCACATTTTTGTCCAGAAAGGCATAAATTAGTCCATATTTCAGCTTTTGGTCCTGATATTCCTGGTTTAAGAACAATTCCTATTTGGTCCATGGAGTTCTAGTTTAGTCCAGTGATTCCATTTTTAGAGCAGATATTCCTGATTTAGTCCATGAGATTCCAGCTTGGTCCTCTGGTGTTGGGCCTCCAGTTGTGGGGTTCCGGGATGAATCATTGGTTGGCCATTCTTCACTTGTTGTCCCCTAAATCCATGATGTCTAAGATAGCGACATCAGGGATGATCTGGTGGCTTCTGTTAGTCTGGGAACAAATTAAGAGAATAAAGTCAATAGGAGAGGTAGCATGTGTGTATCCAATGGAGTGTGTGTATATCAAATGTTTTAACGTATCCTTGAAAATTTGCTTTGGCATACCTAATGAATAGAACACAGCTTTGGTGACACCCCTGTCTCAAAAACACATGTTTTTCACCTCTTAAACTTTTTGAAAATGAAGCTTTTCCTCTCGACCGTGCCATTCTGCTCGTAAAATGATTACGAACTTTACCCTCTTCATGTACACTGAACAAAAATATAAACGCAACATGCAACAATTTCAAAGATGTTACTGAGTTACAGTTCATATAAGGAAATCAGTCAATTGAAATAAATTAATCAGGCCCTAATCTATGGATTTCACATGACTGGGAATACAGATATGCATCTGTTGGTCACAGATTCCTTAAAAAAGAGATAGGGGCGTGGATCAGAAAACCAATCAGTATCTGGTGTGACCACCATTTGCCTCATGCTGTGCAACACATCTCCTTTGTATAGAGTTGATCATGCTGTTGATTGTGGCCTGTGGAATGTTGTCCCACTCCTCTTCAATGGCTGTGCGAAGTTGCTGGATATTGGCGGGAGCTGGAACACGCTGTCGTACAAGTCGATCCAGAGCATCCCAAACCTGCTCAATGGGTGACATGTCTGGTGAGTATGCAGGCCATGGAAGAACTGGGACATTTTCAGCTTCCAGGAATTGTGTACAGATCCTTGCGAAATGGGGCTGTGCATTGTAATGCTGAAACATGAGGTGATGGCGGCGGATGAATGGCACGTCAATGGGCCTCAGGATCTCATCACGGTATCTCTGTGCATTGAAATTGTCATCGATAAAATGCAATTGTGTTCGTTGTCCGTAGCTTATGCCTGCCCATACCATAACCACACCATGGGGCACTCTCTTCACAACGTTGACATCAGCAAACCGCTCGCCCACATGACGCAATCTGCCCGGTACAGTTAAAACCGGGATTAATCCATGAAGAGCACACTTCTCCAGTGTGCCAGTGGCCATCGAAGGTGAGCATTTTTCCACTGAAGTCGGTTTCGACATCGAACTGCAGTCAGCTCAAGACCCTGGTGAGGATGACAAGCAAGCAGATGAGCTTCCCTGAGATGGTTTGTGACAGTTTGTGCAGAAATTATTCGGTTATGCAAACCCACAGTTTCATCAGCTGTCCGGGTGGCTGGTCTCAGATGATCCCTCAGGTGAAGATGATGTGGAGGTCCTGGGCTGGCGTGGTTACACGTGGTCTACGGTTTTGAGGCTGGTTGGACGTACTGCCAAATTCTCTGAAATGACAGCTCTGGTGGACATTCCTGCAGTCAGCATGCCAATTGCACTCTCCCTCAAAACTTGAGACATCTGTGGCATTGTGTTGTGTGACAAAACTTGTATTGTCCCCAGCACAAGGTGCAACTGTGTAATGATTGTGCTGTTTAATCAGCTTCTTGATATGCCACACCTGTCAGGTGAATGGATTATTTTGGCAAAGGAGAAATTCTCACTAACAGGGATGTAAACAAATGTGTGCACATCATTTGAGAGAAAGAAGCTTTTTGTGCATATGGAAAATTTCTGGGATCTTTTATTTCAGCTCATGAAAGATGGGACCAACACTTTACATGTTGCAATTATATTTTTGTTCAGTATAAACATGAAAAATTGCTCTTGGGTAAACTATATGAGACCTCGAGCATAGTTTCACTTCCTTATGGCTTATAAATAGATGAGAGGACAAACAATCATACCAGAAATGACATAGGCCTAGTGTGGTGTGTGTCACCCTAGAGCTAGCCTGATCACAAGTCACAAGACCTAAACCCACAAGCCAAGAGAGAGAGGGGGGAGAGAGTGTGTCCCCTGGTATTGAACTCCTGATCTGGCTTAACGGGTTTTAACACACCAGAACTAACCCTGTCGACACAGCAAACAGTGTGAAAAATCTACAGAGCTTCAACTACTGAAACAAAGTTACACCGCTGACTTATATGCTATACAATGTAACAAATACTAGTTGAAAATAAGATGCGGTTTTATAGTACACACTGTTCAGACACTGTGATAGTAGCCAAAAGTTAACCATTAACAGACTCAACAGTGGTTGTGTCCATGTGTAACAGAACCAACAAGAACACACAGTGCTGTTCTATCACTGAGGGTTGCATCTCATTACTTTCAAGTGGCTTCCTCTCCTCAGCTCACCCCCTTCATCATTTAACAATCTGACTAGAGGCTGGCTTCCTCTCCTCAGCTCACCCCCTTCATCATTTAACAATCTGACTAGAGGCTGGCTTCCTCTCCTCAGCTCACCCCCTTCATCATTTACCAATCTGACTAGAGGCTGGCTTCCTCTCCTCAGCTCACCCCCTTCATCATTTAACAATCTGACTAGAGGCTGGCTTCCTCTCCTCAGCTCACCCCCTTCATCATTTACCAATCTGACTAGAGGCTGGCTTCCTCTCCTCAGCTCACCCCCTTCATCATTTAACAATCTGACTAGAGGCTGGCTTCCTCTCCTCAGCTCACCCCCTTCATCATTTAACAATCTGACTAGAGGCTGGCTTCCTCTCCTCAGCTCACCCCCTTCATCATTTAACAATCTGACTAGAGGCTGGCTTCCTCTCCTCAGCTCACCCCCTTCATCATTTACCAAGCTGACTAGAGGCTGGCTTCCTCTCCTCAGCTCACCCCCTTCATCATTTAACAATCTGACTAGAGGCTGGCTTCCTCTCCTCAGCTCACCCCCTTCATCATTTAACAATCTGACTAGAGGCTGGCTTCCTCTCCTCAGCTCACCCCCTTCATCATTTAACAATCTGACTAGAGGCTGGCTTCCTCTCCTCAGCTCACCCCCTTCATCATTTAACAATCTGACTAGAGGCTGGCTTCCTCTCCTCAGCTCACCCCCTTCATCATTTAACAATCTGACTAGAGGCTGGCTTCCTCTCCTCAGCTCACCCCTTCATCATTTAACAATCTGACTAGAGGCTGGCTTCCTCTCCTCAGCTCACCCCCTTCATCATTTAACAATCTGACTAGAGGCTGGCTTCCTCTCCTCAGCTCACCCCTTCATCGTTTAACAATCTGACTAGAGGCTGGCTTCCTCTCCTCAGCTCACCCCCTTCATCATTTAACAATCTGACTAGAGGCTGGCTTCCTCTCCTCAGCTCACCCCCTTCATCATTTAACAATCTGACTAGAGGCTGGCTTCCTCTCCTCAGCTCACCCCTTCATCATTTAACAATCTGACTAGAGGCTGGCTTCCTCTCCTCAGCTCACCCCCTTCATCATTTAACAATCTGACTAGAGGCTGGCTTCCTCTCCTCAGCTCACCCCTTCATCATTTAACAATCTGACTAGAGGCTGGCTTCCTCTCCTCAGCTCACCCCCTTCATCATTTAACAATCTGACTAGAGGCTGGCTTCCTCTCCTCAGCTCACCCCCTTCATCATTTAACAATCTGACTAGAGGCTGGCTTCCTCTCCTCAGCTCACCCCCTTCATCATTTAACAATCTGACTAGAGGCTGGCTTCCTCTCCTCAGCTCACCCCCTTCATCATTTAACAATCTGACTAGAGGCTGGCTTCCTCTCCTCAGCTCACCCCCTTCATCATTTACCAATCTGACTAGAGGCTGGCTTCCTCTCCTCAGCTCACCCCCTTCATCATTTACCAATCTGACTAGAGGCTGGCTTCCTCTCCTCAGCTCACCCCCTTCATCATTTAACAATCTGACTAGAGGCTGGCTTCCTCTCCTCAGCTCACCCCCTTCATCATTTAACAATCTGACTAGAGGCTGGCTTCCTCTCCTCAGCTCACCCCTTCATCATTTAACAATCTGACTAGAGGCTGGCTTCCTCTCCTCAGCTCACCCCTTCATCATTTAACAATCTGACTAGAGGCTGGCTTCCTCTCCTCAGCTCACCCCCTTCATCATTTAACAATCTGACTAGAGGCTGGCTTCCTCTCCTCAGCTCACCCCCTTCATCATTTAACAATCTGACTAGAGGCTGGCTTCCTCTCCTCAGCTCACCCCCTTCATCATTTACCAATCTGACTAGAGGCTGGCTTCCTCTCCTCAGCTCACCCCTTTCATCATTTAACAATCTGACTAGAGGCTGGCTTCCTCTCCTCAGCTCACCCCCTTCATCATTTAACAATCTGACTAGAGGCTGGCTTCCTCTCCTCAGCTCACCCCCTTCATCATTTAACAATCTGACTAGAGGCTGGCTTCCTCTCCTCAGCTCACCCCCTTCATCATTTAACAATCTGACTAGAGGCATTTACAACATGGTATTAGCAATGTCATAGCATGCCTCTAAAGTATCCACGCAATGCTGCTTGACACCGTTATCCATGTCAATAAAATCATTTCAGCCTAGAGGTTCCATGCTGCGCAACCAAACATGGTCTGCAAATTAAACATGAACTGCCAACAAAGCAGTTCTCTAACTTGATAACATCTGTTTTGTCAGTGGGATCAAAACAATTGTTCCACTTCAGTTCAATTGGATTTGAGGAAAATTGTGAATTTTTCATAACAGGATGTGCACATGTACAGTACACACACATACACACACACACAAAGAGGCGACAGAGGAGAGGCATGTTTCAACACTATGCCTAATGAGAAGGTGGTTCTGACAGACAGGTGCCTCACTACAACACTCATAGAATAGGATTGTTTGTGTGTGTGTGTCACTATTTTACACTGTCATAAAGGTATCTGGCACAGACATATTTGACTACAAAGAAAATATTGTTTCCAAGAACATTAAAGTCAACATACAAGTCATACAATGATTAGACAATATATCAAACCATAGGCCCTAAAGATTAACAAAGTTACTGACCTGAACCCAGTTGTTACATAATAACTTCCTATGCAGGGGCAAGGTTAAACTGATAAAGTGCACATAATCTGGAACCACTCAAGAGTATACTTATAATGCTAATGTAAACATGCAAAATCAATACCTTCATCTTGTTTATGTTCATTCACAATCATGATGACTCACTCCATAAAAGTCAGCTATATTCTCCTTAATAATGAACGTATTCCCTTGAGATTGTAGTTATTTACACTAATCAGAATGTTTATATAGACTTAGTTCTCGAACGCATACATTTCTCTAAATTGTTCTCTGCTTCAAGGGCCCCCTACGGGCTGGGAACCGGGGCTTCAGACCCTGTAAGCACCTGCATTAATCAGTCCCTGAATACGCACTATGCAGCTGTTGCAAGAGCTCATTTTCACTGGCTGTCCACTGGTGGCAAAAACAATGATTGATAGGCAGCTTAAACTTCTTCAATTCAACCTAAGATGTCCAGGCAAGTTTAGATTGAGATCTATGAGCGGGAGTTAGTCATGCGTGGCGCTCATCTTCTTCTTAATCAGTTTTCACTTCCTTTTAGACTGGAGTGCATTCAACAACAATAGGACATGTCAAAAGTAAAATATTACACACACTGATGTAGCCTAGCCTACATGCTCAAACCAGTAGATACTCACCTCTCCTGCTTTATTATCTCTTAGGCTACAGGGATTTATTCCAAAATAGTAGTTTTCAACTAGTGTTCTTTTCGCGGTTAAGGACACAGAAAACAATGTGGCTACGACACATTCGGCTCACTGACTGTCAGTATGGAAATAAGGCTGTCAAACAGCCGACGCAGTTGTCCTTTGATGACGCAACCGCGTAGGCCTTATGTCCGCACAAAAACAAAACTTGCCACTTCACTTAAATGGCATCGCACCTATAGAATAAAACGAGTGATTTTTTCCGACACATTTTAGAAACATTCAGATGCACAATACCTCGTTTGAAGGTGGCTCCTGTGCTTTGTGCGCATAAACGCTGCGCGCTTCGCCTTGACGAGGGGCTTTCATATCACAGCAAATGTATTTTATGCACGCTGCACGATTTCTACATCACCATGACTTAGCAACTTCAACTTCATAGCTGCATAGCCCAGCAGCATAACTTCATTACTGACGCTCGGCAAGTAAGCACAAAACAACAATAACAGCATTCCAAGAAATTAACCAGATTACCCGACGATAATAACGCAAGATATGCCAAGCCTGCGCAGTTTAGCGTGGCTGGTAGGCTATCTATGACAGACATTTATACGCTCAAAACAAATAAACGCCCATATCCTAAGGTCCTAAACAGTTTCCTTGAGTCATAAATAAATATAGTGCTCTAGGCCTACTCAATAAAACACGCAGTACCTCATATTGAAAGTCAGTCAAATAGATCACGAAGTGTGTGTGTGTGTGTGTGTGTGTGTGCAAGGTCAGCAGTTTACGAACAAAGACACTGTACACATTGCTATGTGGATATGGGGATGCATAGTTTGATGGAACAGTATCATCAGAAAGTGCTGGGTGGTGGCACATTCTGATGTGGATGCATCATCTGATGGAACGGTTTAATGGAACACCATGGTGTTTGCTTGCATGCATTTCCCCTAAGAATTCCAGCCACATTCTCGACCTAGTGGTTGTGTATCCGTATTCGGTTCGTTCAATCAATGATTTGTCAATATGCATGATAGGATCACTAATAAACGTAGCTTGTGTGATGATGTATATTTATCTAAACCCCTATCTGTATCTGTAATTATAATGTCATTGTCATCTGAACATAGTGAAATGACTGTGGGCAGGCGTGTGTGTGCATTTGTTTTATTGACAGTACTGATAGGAGAAAGTAAAGTGAAACTACCATAGCACGGTGACACAGCAGAATGGCTGCATCTCAATCTATCTGAAGAGGATTCCTTTCTTGGGCTTCCTCTCGTTTCATTTCCTTCATCTGCACTTATGTGAAAGGATTGGACAGTTGAAAACAAATTCCTACTTTATTTATAATATCCCTCCCCCATTTCTAACCTTAAGGTAAGTGTGTATTATTCACTATGTATTATAAGCTGTTTGAGGAAGGGAACGAGTGGACCCAAAGGTCCCTAGCTCGAATCCCGCCTCAGCCAATAAATAATATTTCTAAACAACCACTAAGTGTTATTATTTATCACATTAGAATTTAAGATCACCTAAGTTAATGGAATGATCATGGTATCATAATCATAACATATAGAAGTGTTATTCTAATGAGGTTGGCTTATTACTGTACTATACTCCCACTACATTGTTTATTGAATTAGTATCTTCAATTATCAGTTATCTGTTGCGGTTTCTTGTGGACTGCATATTACCTGATATAATTATAAATACATCACATCTCACTGGGAACAGACGTCACTTCAACGTCTATCCCACGTTGGTTCCACGTCATTTCACTGAAATGACATGGAAACAACGTTGATTCAACCAGTGTGTGCCCAGTGGGATGTATGACAATTTCCTCTGAGAGCCACATACACGGAGTGTACAAAACATTAGGAACACCTTCCTAATATTGAGTTGTACCCCCTTTTGCCCTCAGAACAGCCTCAATTAATTGGGGCATGGACTCTACAAGGTGTCGAAAGCGTTCCACAGGGATGCTGGCCCGTGTTGACTTCGATGCTTCCCACAGTTGTGTCAAGTTGGCTGGATGTCCTTTGGGTGGTGGAACATTCTTGATACACATGGGAAACTGTTGAGTGTGAAAAACCCAGCAACGTTGCAGTTCTTGACACACTCAAACCCAGTGGAGTAAAGTACTTAAGTAAAAATACTTTAAAGTACTACTTAAGTCGTTTTGTGGGGTAGAGTGGCTTGCGAAAGTATTCACCTCCCTTGGCATTTTTCCTATTTTGTTGCCTTACAACCTGGAATTAAAATTGATTTTTTGGGGGGTTTGTATAATTTGATTTACACAACATGCCTACCACTTTGAAGATGCAAAATATTTTTTTCTTGTGAAACAAACAAGAAATGAGACAAAAAAACAGAAAACTTTAGCGTGCATAACTATTCACCCCCCCAAAGTCAATACTTTGTAGAGCCACCTTTTGCAGCAATTACAGCTGCAAGTCTCTTGGGGTATGTCTCTATAAGCTTGGCACATCTAGCCACTGGGATTTGTGCCCATTCTTCAAGGCAAAACTGCTCCAGCTCCTTCAAGTTGGATGGGTTCCGCTGGTGTACAGCAATCTTTAAGTCATACCACAGATTCTCAATTGGATTGAGGTCTGGACTTTGACTGGGCCATTCCAAGACATTTAAATGTTTCCCCTTAAACCACTTGAGTGTTGCTTTAGCAGTATGCTTAGGGTCATTGTCCTGCTGGAAGGTGAACCTCCGTCCCAGTCTCAAATCTCTGGAAGACTGAAACAGGTTTCCCTCAAGAATTTCCCTGTATTTAGCGCCATCCATCATTCTTTCAATTCTGACCAATTTCCCAGTCCCTGCCGATGAAAACATCCCCACAGCATGATGCTGCCACCACCATGCTTCATTTTCACTGACACCCAAAAGTACTCGTTACATTTTGACAGGAAAATGGTCCAATTCACACACTTATCAAGAGAACATCCCTGGTCATCCCTACTGCCTCTGATCTGGCAGACTCACTAAACACAAATGCTTTGTTTGTAAATTATGTCTGAGTGTTGGAGTGTGCCCTTAGCTATCAGTCAATTAAAAAACATTTTTTTATTGTGCTGTCTGGTTTGCTTAAATATAAGGAATTTGAAATTATTTATACTTTTACTTTTGATACTTAAAACCTCTACAGGATCGGTGTCCCTATACCGGGACGGTTGTTGCTAACGTGCGCTAATGTGACTAGAATGATGTTGTAAGTAACAGCAAACTTTCCAGGACATAGACATGTCTTATATGGGCAGAAAGCTTAAACTCTTGTTAATCTAACTGTGCTGTCCAATATCTCTGAGGGTCCCAGAGATAAAATGTAGCATAGTTTTGTTTGATAAAATCAATTTTTATATTCAAATGTAGGAACTGGGTTCTACAGTTTGAACCCCTGCTGTCTCTGGCTCCACACCCACCCACCCCACCCGGCCATCTAGATGTGTGAAAGTTAGTGTATAAGCTAATGATCCATCATGTATGACATTCCTGGGAGTGTGTAAACTTACATTTTTCATTACCATATCATTTTTGTATGTTCTCTATAGTTATGTAGTTGAAAATGTATCAGTTGACCAATTCGGCACATTTGGGTAGACTTGATACAAAATATTGTGCAGTATTGCAATGCTTCACTGGATCAGTCTGAAACTTTGCACACACTGCTGCCATCTGGTGGCCAAAATCTAAATTGCGCCTAAACTCCTATATGATATTATGGCCTTTCTCTTGCATTTCAAAGACAATAGAACAAAGAAATTAATAGAAAATGCATGTTTTTTTGTTTGTATTATCTTTTACCAGATCTAATGTGTTATATTCTCCTACATTAATTTTACATTTCCACAAACTTCAAAGTGTTTCCTTTCAAATGGTATATTTACTTTTACTCAAGTATGACAATTGAGTACTTTTTCCACCACTGCTCAAACCGGTGCACCTGGCACCTACTACCATACCCCGTTCAAAGACACTTAAATGTTTTGTCTTTCCCATTCACGCTCTGAATGGCACACATACACAATCAATGTCTCAATTGTATCAAGGCTTAAAAATCCTTCTTTAACCTGTCTCCTCCCCTTCATCTACACTCATTGAAGTGGATTCAACAAGTGACATCAATAAGGGATCATAGCTTTCACCTGGTCAGTCTATGTCATGAAAAGAGCAGGTGTCCTTAATGTTTTTTACACTCTGTGTAATTGAGTTATTAAAAGTGAAGAATGATTGTTCTACAATCTAGAAACATTATTATATATTTATTAATGACAAATGTGAAATGTTAGAGCTGCTTTAGAGCTGTCAAATCCACAAGTGGCTCCTTGTGTTACCTCCACTGTTCTATTGTAGGCTATAGGCCCTTCTCCCGATTACACTGATAGGCTTTAAATCCCCCCATCCAAATGAACATGAAAATTATGCAATAGCCTACACTTTCCATTGCCAGTTTGAACTTCTAACACGGCAGGGATAATAACCCACTGGGCACAGACGTCAATTCAACTGCTATTTCACGTTGGTTCAACATAATTTCATTGAAATGTGGAAACAACATTGATTCAACCAGTGGGTGCCCAGTGGGAAGGAAGGGAGTGGTTTGTGACACACAAGAGCAACCGCGGGTTAACGCTCGCTCCGACTGAATCAAGTCTCTAATTTTAGAAAGAAGATAAAAAGGTCTGGAGTATGGAAACTAGTGATGCGTTGCCACTTATCAAACCAATCAAGTTTTTTGCATAGGTGGAGTTGGCTGGCAGCAGACTGGGCTGTGGGTGAAGGAAGCAGGTTGGACTGTAGTGGGAGCAGCCTGGGTGGGGCTGGCAGCAGGTTGGACTGTAGTGGGAGCACCCTGGGTGGGGCTGGCAGCAGGTTGGACTGTAGTGGGAGCAGCCTGGGTGGGGCTGGCAGCAGGTTGGACTGTAGTGGGAGCACCCTGGGTGGGGCTGGCAACAGGTTGGACTGTAGTGGGAGCAGCCTGGGTGGGGCTGGCAGCAGGTTGGACTGTAGTGGGAGCAGCCTGGGTGGGGCTGGCAGCAGGTTGGACTGTAGTGGGAGCAGCCTGGGTGGGGCTGGCAGCAGGTTGGACTGTAGTGGGAGCAGCCTGGGTGGGGCTGGCAGCAGGTTGGACTGTAGTGAGAGCAGCCTGGGTGGGGCTGGCAGCAGGTTGGACTGTAGTGGGAGCAGCTTGGGTGGGGCTGGCAGCAGGTTGGACTGTAGTGGGAGCAGCCTGGGTAGGGCTGGCAGCAGGTTGGACTGTAGTGGGAGCAGCCTGGGTGGGGCTGGCAGCAGGTTGGACTGTAGTGGGAGCAGCCTGGGTGGGGCTGGCAGCAGGTTGGACTGTAATAGGAGCAGCCTGGGTGGGGCTGGCAGCAGGTTGGACTGTAATGGGAGCAGCCTGGGTGGGGCTGGCAGCAGGTTGGACTGTAGTGGGAGCACCCTGGGTGGGGCTGGCAGCAGGTTGGACTGTAGTGGGAGCAGCCTGGGTGGGGCTGGCAGCAGGTTGGACTGTAGTGGGAGCAGCCTGGGTGGGGCTGGCAGCAAGTTGGACTGTAGTGGGAGCAGCCTGGGTGGGGCTGGCAGCAGGTTGGACTGTAGTGGGAGCAGCCTGGGTGGGGCTGGCAGCAGAGAAGTCAGCAGTGCTGGTGGTGGTGGTGAAGTTATCCAGAAGACTACCAACTATGGGGTCCATTGCATAGTCCTCAAAATCAGTCTCCTCCGAGTCAGGGTCCATGTCCTGCATGGCCTTCCCAGTTTGCCTGAGCAGGTAGCCCACACACCAATCAGCTCTCCTGAAAATGAAATAGTAAACAGAATGCAAAACAAGGCAAAAATAGATGAATATGATTACTCACAATATCTTCATCATATCAAAACCACTGATACAGTTTTGTTTCTGCCATGTTTTAATGGATGTAGTGATATTAGTTAAGAAATGTTCTGAGGTTCCTCTTAGAGGCTATAGCAGAGAAGAGCACTTACAGAGGCTGTAGCAGAGCTGACGGTGCCCTGAGAGACAGCAGAGGCAGTGGTGGTCTTCACAGAAGCTGTAGCAGAGAGGGTCTGGGAGAAAGGCGAAGTGGTCTTCACAGAGGCTGTAGCAGGGGCCAGAAGAAAGGGGAAATTAAGATTATTATATAACCTAATATGAAAATTATTTGAGGGTAAACCGTATTAAAAACAAATATATACAGGCTGGTAGCCTCGGGGTTAGAGTGTTGGACCATTAACCGAAAGGCTGCTGTTTCTAAGACCGGAGCCGACAATGGGAAAAAATCTGTTACTGTGCCCTTGAGCAAGGAACTTAACCCTAATTGCTCCAGGGGCGCTGTACAAAGGCGACCCTGGCCATGACCCGACTAAGTTAAGGTTTGGTCTTGCTGCAGACACGAGAGCCCCTAAAACCTTTGCTCATTGAACTGCAAAAGAGAGAGAAAAATCTAATAGTCACAATGAAGAGAGGAGGAACCCAAGTCACCTGCCAAAAGGATCATTGCAGCAGAGCCATAGTAGTTGAGGAAAAATTATGTAACAAAAAATATAATATTTACCATTGACAACAAGTTGAATGCAGTCCTCAATGGAGGAGTCTGAACAGAAGACAGAGACGCAGGTACTGGCAGAGCTATAGCTGATGGCCCAGCAGGTCCACTGGTAGAGACTAGAGTATGGTATCTAATTTCATTAAATTAGAAAAGAGAATACATGTTTTTTAACCTGTAAGCTTGATTAATTTTACCTCCTGGGGGTGAAATCCACAGATACATCTCTGAAGCCCTCCGAACAGAGTTGTCCACGGACCTGCAGTGGGCAATTCTCTATCTGTAACAATACATCAGGAAGCCTGTGTTAGGAAGTCCCCTGCTAGTGACTTCACAATCTCAAAGCACTCTCAAGTAACTCACCCCACTACCCCACCCACACACCCGAAACCGGGAGTCAAGGGGTGATGAACTCTGGCTCTCGCTGGAACTTTCCTTAACCTGTTGTGATTGGTTGACAAGATCACAGCTTGGGAGTTTGACACTGTGTATACTCTCTGAAATGTTACTGTTCTATATCGTGGAGCTCCGCCCCATAGGGGAGCTCTGCTCCTATTGGTTTACCCCGCTGCCTAGGCAGCGAACAGCCTGAGACAAAATTATGTACACACCTGCAGCCAATAGGAGTACAGGTGTCCCTATAAGAGGGGACGCATCCCCTCAATCAGCCTCCCTTTATCTTCAGCGACTGGACTAGACTGAAGAGCCTACGAAGACGAAGACTCAGGACGAAGATACGCCGTCGATTTCCAGCTCTCAACGTCGTCCTAGAATGAGCACACCGGGAAGTTTTCCACCCCCAAAAGCTATTTTCAGAGCTCAATGCCGCTGCTCCTCCATGGCGGCTGCGGACTCCCACGACCTATGTTTCGTGTGTTTGCGTTCACAGCACACCAAGGACGGCATCAGCGATCCCCCTATTTGCGCCAGCTGCGCCCTCCTTCCATTGAAGGAGAGGAAGCAGCGCTGGGCGTTTTTTAGGGAGGATATCCCTTTAGAGGACGTGCTATCGGTGTTAGCTCAGCTTCTGAGGCATCATCCGAAGGCGCCGACTCTGGAGAAGACAGGGATGACGGGGATGAGATGGACATTCCTATGGAACTGTCCGTCCCTCTGACCCAAACCTTCAAGACCCCCTTTCCTTTGGAGAGTGAGAGGTCCTGTACTTCCCTGGGCGATGACGACACGGGCTCTGAGAGATCAGTAGCCCTGTCCTTCGCTGCAGCCTCTCTGCGCTCAGACTTTCCTTTGAGAGGGCTGCTAGACGTTTGGAGATAGCGCTGCCCCCCATTCCCTCCGGACCGGATGTGGACATGATGGAGGGCGGCCCCTATTCTCGGCCAAGGAGGGTGGTGGAGCCTCTGGCTCCAGCAATGCCCTCGCTTGCAAATTACGTTGAGGGCTCATGGGAGGCGCCTCTGGCGGCGCGTTCGCCGGCCAAGGCGTACCTCCCATTCACCAGAGTGGAGGGAAGGCAACAGGGCTTCACAAAGGGAATCCCCAGGCTAGAGAGCGCCCTGGCTGCGTATCTCGTTCCGGGTTCGAGTCCCTGGCCCTCTTCCAAAAAGCCCACTTTGCCGACGCAGAAGGACCGTTTCACAGCACAGCTGGTAGAAAAGTCCTTTACGTTGGGGGCCCAAGCTGTAGCAGCAAACAACATTGCCCTCCTAGCGGCCTCACTGTCCCGTCTAACCACGGGTAAGACTGAGCTCGACAGGGAGGAGATGGAAGAGGCGTCCAGGATTTCTGCCGCTATTCTCCACCTGACACAGGCGTCGGCTGTCTGCGCGGGGAGGTCCATGGCCACTTCGGTGGTTGCGGAGCGACACCTGTGGCTGTCATTAACAACCATGAAGGAAGCCAATAGAGCGTCGCTCTTGAACGCCCCCTTCTCTGACGACGGACTCATCGGAGTTGCCGTCAAAGAGGTGACGGAGCGCTTCATGAAGCTCGACGAGGAGAGGAAGCAGCTGGCCAGACACCTGCCACTGGCAGGGAGAGCAGGCCACGTGACTCCAAAACCGTCCACCTCCATCGCCTCTAGTAGAGCAGGCTCTACTGCGAGGTGTCGTGCCCGGCGCAAGACGGCGGCTTCGAGCAGCAGGAGAGAGGGTTCCGCCCCCCCAGCAGCACCTGAGGCCCCGATGATGCCGCCGACGAGGGAAGTCATTAGAGCGTCGACCTGGCAGCCTAAGGACAACCAGAAGAGACGGCACACGTGACGGGACGTGGGGGAGAGAATGGAGGATGGCACATCGACAAGTTCGACTGCACCCGCTATTCCCCCCCACCCTTCTGTTGAGGGTATGGAAGAGAATGTTTTTGTAGATGTGTGTAATAAAGAGCTGGCTCCACCTGACTTTGTCACAAAAGAGCCCCTTTTTCATAATACATCCGAGAGCTTTCGACTTTTCTCACCCTCTCTCTCTCTCACCACTCTGAGTGCAGCTCAGCCCACCTAGAGTGCGTAGCTGAGCACACACGAGGCAGGTGTAAAAAAGGTATCAAGGCGCTGCTTTGTGTGACCTCATAAAGACCTCACTTTACAGACTCCGGGGAGTGCTGTAGTGAGTGTCTCACATAGCAGGCTGTAGTCTCAGCCAGATAATGGCATGATGACGCGACCGCTATTCAAGGACGGCGCTCTGTCTCAGGCTAACACCTCAGTCAGTGCAGTTCAGACCCGTGCTCCGTTCACGGAGGGCCGGAATACGACGGTTACGAGTTTAACAAACGTATCGGCGCCCCCGTTTCTCTCAGAACGCGCTAATGTTTCCTCTCCCTTTCTTGGGAGGCCCGCTTTGGGCTGTTCCACCACTTCAGTGCTGGGGAACAGCGGCGGCGAGGGCCATAGAGGAATACAGGTCCTTCCTACTGAAAGTACCACAGCTTCGCGCTCTTCCGCTTTCTCTGTATTGCTGGGAGTGGCGGTGAAGCTGCACTCTCTCCCACTGGCTAGACCAGGTGCCGGAGAAGGGTTATGCCATCCAATTCCATCGGACCCCCCCCCCCCCCCCGTTCAGGGTGGTGGTGGAGACGGTGATGAAAACGCCCGAAAAAGTGGCCGCTCTGGTTTCAGAGATTACGGAACTTTTGGCGAAGGAGGCGGTCACATTAGTTCCCCGGGAGCAAAGGAACAAAGGGCTATATTCACCCTAATTCCTGGTGCTCAAAAAGACGGGGGGAATGAGGCCGATATTGGATTTACGCATTCTCAACGAGAGCTTAGCCAAACGGCCCTTCTGAATGCTAACGACAAAACGTCTACTGGAATGTGTCCAGAAGGGAGACTTTTGTACGAGCATAGACCTAAAGGACGCGTACTTTCATGTGCCGGTGCAGCCGCGTCACAGAAAGTTTATGCGATTCGCCTTTCAAGGGGTGGCGTACGAGTTCACGAGGATGCCATTCGGGTACGTCCTGGCACCTCGCACGTTTTCCAAGTGTGTGGAGGCGGCATTGGAACCGTTGCGTCGTCAGGGAATAAGGCTACTAGCCTACCTAGACGACCTACTGGTTCTCGCCCCGTCAGCAGAGCTGGCGTTCACTCACACGACACAGACAGTGATTCATCTCACGAGTCTGGGGTTCGCTGTGAATTGGAAAAAGAGCGCGCCCTGGCCCAGTCATCAGATTGTCTACATGGGGATACAGCTAGACACTGTAATGATGAGGGCTCAAATTTCGGACCCTCGAAGGGTAGCCCTGTTGCTAGCTCTGAGAAGGTTTTGTTCTAATCACACGGTAACGGCGCTGTCAGTTATGTCACTCTTGGGTCTCATGTCGCATTTGCGCACCGACCGTGGCCGAGAGTTCTCCTGTATGCTTTCCCACCGCTGTCCTGCATTCTCCCACTGTTAGCCAGGGTGAGATCAGGCGGGCTGTCAATCATATTGGTGGCTCCCGATCGCCCAGGGGCTCCATGGTTCGCGGAGATGATTCAGATGTTGATGGCGCCACCTTGGCCAGGCGGGAGGTGCGATAGGGCAATTGCCCATAATCGGCCAACCACTGAAGGCTTGGCTCCTGAGAGGGACAGGCTAGAGCGCCGTGGGTTATCTGATTCTGTAATCAGGACCATACAGGGTTCACGTGCCAGTTCCACTTCCAGGGTGTATGCCAGCAAATGGAACGTGTTTTCACAGTGGTGTGCCACAGAAAATGTGGACCCTGTGTGCTGTCAGGTTGAGAGTGTTCTCTCATTCCTACAGTTTTTATTTGATAAGCAACGTTCGCCCGCCACCATTAAGGTGTTTGCAGCGGCGATTTCGGCTTGTCATGAGGGGTTTGGCAGAGACACTGTCTTCAGCCACCCTCTGGTGAAACGTTTCCTTTTGGGAACACGGCGGCTTATGCCAACGCCTAGAGCCACGCTTCCTCAGTGGGATTTGGCTCTGGTACTCGAAGCGCTCTGTGAGTCGCCATTCGAACCATTAAATCAAATTCCCCTCAAGATGCTGTCTGTGAAGACGGCACTGTTGCTCGCTTTGACTACTGGTATAAGAGCCCACTCCACTCGTGGAGTGGCGGCTTCTACTGCCCTTTTCAGAGGAACAGGGGTAGAGGATATCTGTGCAGCAGCGTCGTGGTCGTCACCGTCTCCATTTATCCGTTTCTATCTCTTGGATATGTCTTCTAATTCTTTGGCTCGGTCTGTACTCAGCGTAGCTGATGGGAGGCCTTGAGCTAGGAGAAAGGAGTGCAGGACTAAAAGAGGTAGGTCTCTTTCAGGTCCGCTCCTGTTAGAGGGAGACATATATGACATGACTCCTGACTGACATGTTCAGTACAGTAGAGGGAATGTTATTTATCTGCCCACCAGTATTACTGGGTTGGGGCGGAATGATGAGGGAAATAGTTTTTGTAACTTTGTTACATTACTATGGACCGGTCATAAAATATTGAAGGAATTGTGACGTCGTCTATCTGCTGGTTCAGTTTAGTATGACTCGTATTCTGGTTATCTGCCCACTAGACATTGGCAATGTTACAGGCCCAACCTTTTCATTTAGGTGGGAAGTGTTGGGCTCGGCAGGGAGTACATTTTGGAATGTTGCGCTCCGCCTTAAACCAATAGGAGCAGAGCTCCCTTATGGGGCGGAGCTCCACGATATAGAACGATAGTTACCGGAGTTGTAACTCCAGTTCTATGAGTGGAGCGGAGCCCCATAGGACTTCAGGCCCTGCCGACCCTCTAGTCTCACTGAAGATAATTCTCGGGAGGCTGATTGAGGGGAAGCGTCCCCTCTTATAGGGACGCCTGTACTCCTATTGGCTGCAGGTGTGTGCATAATTTTGTCTCAGGCTGATCGCTGCCTAGGCAGCGGGGTAAACCAATAGGAGCAGAGCTCCCCTATGGGGCTCCGCTCCACTCATAGAACTGAAGTTACAACTCCGGTAACTATCGTTAACTGAAACGTTACCCTTAAAGTTCCCATGCTATCTAGCTTGCCCGGCAGCTAAGTTTAGCAGCAACTATTGACAGCCACAAGTTAGCAGTTGCTATATAAATTATACTGTTGAAAAACAAGTTGGCTCACAGTTGCAGTATTTCTTTTTTTAAAAATATTTTCTTATCTTGTGGTATGAAAAGCTGATATTCCAGGAGAAGGTTGACTAGCTACAGTTCTGTCTCAATCGTGCACTGTCTGGATGTCGTTATTTTTTCCCTAGGTGGTTGGCTATGTCAACCAATAGTCGCACCTCTCCATTTTTTGCACCCTGCTATAGGCTGTGTCTTTCTTCCAATGAATGAGAAGCTATACATGATTGGCTTTTAAACATGGAGCTCATGGTTGACAGCCTAACGTGAGTAAAATAGCGCCAGTGCCATGCTCTACCAACTGAGCTACTGAGGACCACGCTGAGTATGATATGCACTAATATACAGCCACTGACACGTACAGGACAAGCTTGTATGTGCTGCCCTCCAATGGATCGAAATGGAGCAACAGGCCCTCCCAGTCGTACTGTAGCTCCACATCGTTGGGTTGGGTAGTAGTCTACAGGTGAAAGCAGTTTGGCAGCCAGTATCCCATCTATCCAACCCAGCTAGTTCAAATAAACACGCACTTCACACGGACTTGTAATTCAGGCCATAAAACCAAAGGGATTTAACAGACAAAACCTTCATCCCCTTCTCCTCAATGTAGTCTTCTATGATTGTTGATGGCAGAGAATAGACCAACACATTGGGTCCAGATGGGAACAGAGGGAGAGAGGGTGAGAGAGAGACAGAAGGAGACAGAGAAGGTGAAAAATAAGATACGTTGGCATGTTTTGGAGGCCCTGCCATAAGAGAGACAGACAGAGAGAGGGATAATAAAGAGATTGATGTACATCTGTCATGCATTATTTCAGGGAAAGAGCGAGAGAGAGAGAGAGAGAGAGAGAGAGAGAGACTATGTGAGGAGAAGGAATGATTGGGTCTCTCCTTTTTCAGGGGTATAATCACCACACATACTCACAATCCCTCTGAATTCCTCAGAAAGGAGTAGCCCTGCTTTGTGTCTCTGGATGGAACTGGTTCATAACCAGGTACTGATGGTCTTCAAACAAACGTCTTCTTCTAATCAGGCTGGATTGGACCGCTGGGGCTCTGGGGCTGCCTCTAGGTACGTAGAGAGGAAATGATCTCTCTCTGCTTTTCTCTGATTACCTCTCTCTCTTACTTTGTATCTCTCTCTTTCTCTCTCCAACTCTTTGTCTCTCTATCCCCCTCACTTTCTTGCTCCATCTCTCTTTCTTCCTCCCTCCTGTTCTTTCTATCTCTCCCCTGGTACATCATCTTGTACTCAGATAGAATTGGAGTGGTTCCCAGTCCTGATTAGAGGGCTCTAACCTCTGCTAAAACCTCCTGCAGGGTCCATACACAGAGGAGAATAATACACCTATCTTCACAATCTATTCTATTCTGTTCTATTCTATGCTATTCTATTCTATTGTACTGGAATCTACAGTATTCTATTCTACTGGATTCCATTTTGATGTTCCCCTAAATGGGAACTTCCTTCCCCTGTGAGACCCAAACGTAGAACCAAATGAGGAAAACATGTTATTACCCTTCAGAAATACACTGCTCAAAAAAATAAAGGGAACACTTAAACAACACAATGTAACTCCAAGTCAATCACACTTCTGTGAAATGAAACTGTCCACTTAGGAAGCTACACTGATTGACAATACATTTCACATGCTGTTGTGCAAATGGAATAGACAACAGGTGGAAATTATAGGCAATTAGCAAGACACCCCCAATAAAGGACTGGTTTTGCAGGTGGTGACCACAGACCACTTCTCAGTTCCTATGCTTCCTGGCTGATGTTTTGGTCACTTTTGAACGCTGGCGGTGCTTTCACTCTAGTGGTAGCATGAGACGGAGTCTACAACCCACACAAGTGGCTCAGATAGTGCAGCTCATCCAGGATGGCACATCAATGCGAGCTGTGGCAAGAAGGTTTGCTGTGTCTGTTAGCGTAGTGTCCAGAGCATGGAGGCGCTCCCAGGAGACAGGCCAGTACATCAGGAGACGTGGAGGAGGCCGTAGGAGGGCAACAACCCAGCAGCAGGACTGCTACCTCCGCCTTTGTGCAAGGAGGAGCAGGAGGAGCACTGCCAGAGCCCTGCAAAATGACCTCCAGCAGGCCACAAATGTGCATGTGTCTGCTCAAACGGTCAGAAACAGACTCCATGAGGGTGGTATGAGGGCCCGACGTCCACAGGTGGGAGTTGTGCTTACAGCCCAACACCGTGCAGGACGTTTGGCATTTGCCAGAGAACACCAAGATTGGCAAATTTGCCACTGGTGCCCTGTGCTCTTCACAGATGAAAGCAGGTTCACACTGAGCACGTGACAGACGTGACAGAGTCTGGAGATGCCGTGGAGAACGTTCTGCTGCCTGCAACATCCTCCAGTATGACCGGTTTGGCGGTGGGTCAGTCATGGTGTGGGGTGGCATTTCTTTGGGGGGCCGCACAGCCCTCCATGTGCTCGCCAGAGGTAGCCTGACTGCCATTAGGTACCGAGATGAGATCCTCAGACCCCTTGTGAGACCATATGCTGGTGCGGTTGGCCCTGGGTTCCTCCTAATGCAAGACAATGCTAGACCTCATGTGGCTGGAGTGTGTCAGCAGTTCCTGCAAGAGGAAGGCATTGATGCTATGGACTGGCCCGCCTGTTCCCCAGACCTGAATCCAATTGAGCACATCTGCGATTTTGTTGTCAGCACATTCAACTATGTAAAGAAAAAAGTATTTAATAAGATTATTTCATTCATTCAGATCTAGGATGTGTTATTTTAGTGTTCCCTTCATTTTTTTGAGCAGTGTACTTTTAATAGGCCCCTGATTATGAAAATAATCTGATTTTTGATTTTCAAATTTATAGAACAATTTTCTGGAAACTTTGCAAAAGGCCACATTGGGCTTCAATGTATGAAAATTTTACATTAAGAAAACGGTGAAAATCTATAAAAATCACATCAAAATGAATCTAAAGCATTAACATGTGATGTAAAATCACATGTTTCAGCTCCTGAGTGGCGCAGTGGTCTAAGGCACTGCTTTGCAGTGCTAACTGTGCCACTAGAGATCCTGGTTCGAATCCAGGCTCTGTCGCAGCCGGCCGCGACAGGGAGACTCATGGGTGGCGCACAATTGGCCCAGGGTAGGGGAGGGAATGGCCGGCAGGGATGTAGCTCAGTTGATAGAGCATGGCGTTTGCAATGCCAGGGTTGTGGGTTTGATTCCCACGGGGGGCCAGTATAAAAAAAAAAAAATGTATTCACTAACTGTAAGTCGCTCTGGATAAGAGCGTCTGCTAAATGACGTAATGTCAAATGGTATATAAATCTGAATATAAGTCATTTTGTCTAAAATAGCTCATTTGAACATATATTTTTGAAAGGATCAACTATTTTGTGTTTTTTCTATGTATGGAGAACATCTAACCTACTTTATTTGGTTGTCCTTTCTGGCTGAGCTTGGAGCGATAACCTCCTATCTTACTTTTTACAACAAAATGAATGTTTGTCAATGGCAGTATTTTCACCTCATAAACCACACCTTTTTGTTTGTCTGTTCTTTTGATGTGTAGAGGGTACATCAAAGTAGCTATTGAAGTATTTGGTTGTCCATATTTGTAGAATTTGGAAGAGAAACAATCTCTCTAACCTTTCTATTAGTATATGAATGCAACCCTTTAAGCCCAATGTTGCGTTTTTGCATCACTTACAAAACTACCTCTAGCTCTGGCTCAGAATGTTTGTTTCTTGATTTTTTGTATTTTTTTTAACATAATCACTACATATTAGAGAACACAGATTTTTTTTTTTCAAGTAATGTACTTGCATGGATGGCTACCAACATACAGTATGCTTGTGTAAGGGACCAGTGTGGTCTCAGACAAGTAGACAGGTTTCTAATGTTTCAGAGGCTACTGATGCCACAACAATCATACTGACACACAACAAATACTAGTAAGAGATGAATCTGGGTCTAATGAGATGCACTAGGTAGTTTTTGACATCATTGTTTAGTTTAGGACCTGTACATGAATGTAGGCAGTGTTGCATTTTTGCAACCATGGGTCTCACAGGGTTAAGCCACTTTTTTTTGCCACATGCCACATGGTTTTGCCATAGGCCTATGTTCCCATCTATGTGGTCTGGTTTAAAGGGAATAAGGCTGTCTTCCCATGTCTGTCACAGTAGTACTGGATTGAACCATCTCCATCCTGTCCTCCTCAATGTTTCAGCATGGTTGTAGGCAGTCAGGTACAGATCCAGAACCAGCTTACCCTCAGTGTGTGTATGTTCATGTTTGCCAACTAACAGACCATTTTTTTGCATTGATGAGAAACATTCTCCTTTCAGTCCCTTCCAATCAATCAACACCCTCTTTAGCAAATCAGTTTTATTCTAACGATCTTAGAATGGCTTATAAATGACACAACACAGGGTTTTCTTGTTGCATTAGAATATTTTTTTTACACTTACGGGATGCCCGGACACAGTCGCCACACCACGAGCGGGAATCGCCTTGGGAACAACGGGCGCCTCTCGGAGCCGAGAGAAAGCATGGCATTGTGGGACATTGGCATCTGAATCAGTTAACATTCTTAGTCTCCGTTACACTAACTGACTCAAAGAAGAGAGGGAAAGAAAGAGAGAACACAAGAGAGAGAGAGCCAGAGGGGGGAAGAGAAAGACAGAGAGAGAGAGGGTGAGAGAGAGAGAGAGAGAGAGAGAGAGAGAGAGAGAGAGAGAGAGGGTGAGAGAGAGAGAGAGAGAGAGAGAGAGAGAGAGAGAGAGAGAGAGAGAGAGAGAGAGAGGAGAGACAAACAGAGAGAAAGACTGAAAGAGAGAAAGGAAGAGAGGTGGATGCCAACTTCTGCATGACTGTGGTAGTCATTACTCAAACATTAGTCATAGTGTCCATTGAGAGGTTCAACGAACAGTGCTTTTTTTTTTTATCCTACAAGACAATGCAGTATGATTAAATAGACTGGATGTTGTGACTGTAGTCTACCTTACATCACCGTTTCTCTCATGTGAATGAAGATATTTAGTGATTTATCCAAAGCAGCAGATGACACCCACTCTCACCAATCCTACAATGTACAATCAGTGATTACTTCAAGGAAAGGAAGGTAGGAATTAAAGAAGAATTGATGGAAGGAATGACTGATGAAAATATTGGTGAAATATTTCATATAATCGGGAAAAGTGACAAGTTCCAATCTCAGCTAGTTGGTGGGGGGGGGGATATAGACTCACTCAGTGAGAATAATATACTACTGTAAGACATAATATTTATTGTTCCCTGCCGCCTAAGGCATTGTATATGGGTTATGCAAGATACCACAATACATCCCTTTCACCACCTGTCAACCTAACATCAAAACAAACACAAATCCAACCACCAAACCATCTCAGATATCACACACATGCACAAGCATAGACACACAGACACACACACAAGCATGAACGTGCGTGCGCGCGCCCGCCCGCACATACACACAGACACAGACACACACACACAGTGTGGGAGTCAAAGTCATCATGAGGAAGTTTCCTATAATACTCTATGACTCAACACTCAACAGCCCCCCAGGCAGAAAAGAAGGAGGGAGAGAAACAAAAGAGGGTGAAAGAGTGATTCGGTGAAAGTGAATGGATCTGACTTCTTGACGCGTCACAGGCCAAGAGAGGGGGAGGGAGGGGGGATTGAGAGGAGGAGGGAGGGGGGATTGAGAGGGGGAGGGAGGGGGGATTGAAAAAGAGAGGAAAAGACTGGGGGGAAGAAAAAATGACTGGCGTTAGTGTGGGAAGAGAGAGGAGGAGCTTGAAAAGTATGAACTTGTGTGTGAAGACGCAGACAGACAGGAGGACAAGCACTAGAACACTAAACGGAGTTTGGAAAACCTTACGACTACCGATGGTCTCTTTAGAACCGGAGATGGTTTGCAATCAACTGAGCAAATAATAGGTTTGAACCAAGCTTGCCCATGAAAGACTCCTCTTCTCGCATCTTCGGAATTCGGTGCTATGACCTGTGTCAATTATACGCTATTAATAGAAGCGTAAAAAGTGGAGAGTTTACCGACTGAACGAAAAGAAGATAAAAGTTGCCATAAAATGTTATCATTATTCTTCTTGATTCTGTACATTCCTGCTGTGATGTCCTCATCGTCACGTAAGTACAGCAGCTCTTCCATGTGATAACACACGTTGTCTGTTTAGCTGGTTTGGTCGGATATAGCCTACTGTTAGATAATAGCCTACTGTCTGAATCCTTGTTTATGGGCTAAACGGTATTGTTTATGCAGGTTTCATAGGGAATTAATGTACAAAATAATTGCTCTAACAATGGCAAGTCCTACATATTTTGAAACGTATATCCATTATAATGTTGGCCTAAAAATAATATTGTGAGGTAAATATTAAGTAATTTGAAATAAAATGCTGGCAATCAGATTTAGTAGGCTACCCTATGTTTCCAACCATTTGAAATTAAATTAACAGGCTAAACTTAATTATAAAGCATTTCATAAAGAAATAAAATAACTGTTGAGATCTGTATCCAGCATCACAATATTTAAAGAATGTCAGTTCCATGAACAATCACTAGCCCTTCTAGATTTGATGAAATTGTGAAATAATAGTCCTAGACACAGATCTCGGTATTCTTGACCATGCTATTGAAAACGGTGTCCTAAGAGGTTGGATTTCAACAGGTCGGCTCATAATTCGTTTAACACATGTAGCACGGGGCTTTACAGAGGCAACACCACGGTGACATCATATGGTCGGGTCTCAGGGAATGTTAACCGCCAGCTTAATGCAAAGTAAAGTAAATAAATCACAGTTATGTGCTGCGGTATGTCGGCTAGATTTTGGGTCTGTGTCCAGTTTATTTGTATAGGTGAGGTCATACAACTCACGTAGGCCTAGATGATTATTGTCCAACCATGAACTTTTTATGTATTTTCAGGTGTTCCGATTAATGAAGAAATGAATGTATGCGACAGTAGTGAGCTTCTGCCTCTATAGCAAGAGGTCTTGGACTTTTATGGTACAGATGATTGTGCACTTTCCACAGAGTTGCTGGTTCAAGAACAAGACCCACTGCTGCCATTCCCCCCCAATTACTCCAGTGATAGATTCATAACAAAGCAATACACGTTTTCTGAAAGGTTCTTGTGCATGGTTTGGATGTGCATCAACACGCTCCTCACCACTGAAGACATTTAGGCTGCCCTGTGAACGGTCTTTCACCTTCCTTTCTATGTGATGTTGAAGCTCTCTAGTTGATGTTCTGTACTTGTTGTCAACCTTTGCAGTGAAACCCCCCACTCATCATAGTCAAAGTAACTGCCATTCAGAAAACATCACATGGCTCAATATGGCTAAATGTTGCATGACTTGTTTCAATTCACTCACATACAAGGCCTCCATCAAATGTTCCACATGTGGCTCCTTTGTCCCGTAGACGGACAGAAACACAGACTACCTTTGAACTGTTCCGTGCAGAAGCGAAAAGTAAACAGTGTTTTAGAAACCAGGGGATTAGTCGCTTTTCATGCATCCTTGACGACTGACATCCAGAACCAGGAGGGTCTAAAACTAGAGGCTATTTTTCATCTTCACAACACCAGTGCTGTAATACAGGGCTTTAGCTCGACAGCTTGTGTGTTTACTTAGATTAAAAGCAGTGCTTTTCACCCCTGAGAAATAAACAGGGTGTGCAGGCTTTTGTTCCATCCAAGCACTTAACACACCTGATCGAACTGATCACCATCTTGGCTCTGTGCCTGGATGAAACAAAACCCTGCACAAATTATCAATGCTCAGTCTCAGACATAAACGAAAACAAACATTCTGTACAAGCCGTATAATCGGTGCACAAAACACTCTTACCAGAAAAAATAAAACGTTTTGTACCTTCTTTCACCAAAAACACCTTTGCACCTTTAAACCATCATCTATCTGAGCAGCCTTACCTCAGGAGACCTCCTTTCTAAAAACAAATACAATTTTACAGCCCATAGTTACTTCTTCAGAACCAATCAGGAGAGTAAATACACAAGTGTAATTGCATCTGTCGTTGAGGTCTTTAGACTGAACGTTCTGCTCCTTAATTCAGGGGCATTCCCTCTGCCTGGCCCTTCCTGTAACACTGTGATGGTGAGACCATGATCGTTATGGAGCTGGATCGTTGTTTGATTGGCTAATCACGGCCTGGCTTCCTCTCCCTGATGACACATACACAGCATCAGCGTTGCCAGTGTTTTGGTGTAAATAGTGTGTGTGTTGTTGAGGAGTTTTGGTCAAATTAACGTCTTCGCAAGAGCTTTCTCAAAGCACAACACAGCCTTTATCTGAGGCAGCTGTTTAAGACTTGTGGCTTGAGGCTGAGACTTGTAGAGGTCTGACAATGTGATAAACACTCTGGGCCTATGGAAGTGGAAATCTGGGTTCACTACTGACCTGGGAGTTACTGCTGTGTTCTAGAATACAGTGGCCTATTTGTCGGATATTCTCTTCTGAATCATTGAATCAGTAAAAACACATCTCCCTCTACTCTCTCTCTTTCCCCTCTCATTTGTTTCTTTCCCTCTGATTACTAGGAATTAATAGTTCATGCAACCATTCTTTCATCCATTTATTCACTCCTCCCTTCTCTCCCCTCCAGAGATGGCAGGGATCTACCCCCAGGACCCAGCCCTGCCCATCGGCTCCACCCTCACTGCCACATGTTCAGTCAGCCCTGATCTGGGCCTCCACGCCAGCTCTCTGTTCTGGAGCCTGAATGGCCGCCGGCTGCCCAGTTCTTCCTACAGCGTGTTGAGCCCTACGGCCCTCAGTGTCACCCTGCCGGGCCTGCCAGCCTCTAGGCAGAGGTCAGGGGACAACCTGGTGTGTCACAACCATGGAGGACATGTTCTGGCCGGGTCCTGTCTCTACATTGGGAGTAAGTGGAGCAACACACACACACACACACACACACACACACACATCTAGCAGCAGCATCTAGCACACACACATAGCTAAAAGTTAACAGTGTTATACCAGTCTTATATCAGAGGACCAACCTGTGGTGGATCAGTAACTGTGGGGCCTTTAGTCCTGTTGACTCCTGTGTGACTACACCATGTTGTGGTGCATTACTCCCTCTATTAGTCACTGGACATGGAGTCTGACACACCCACACACACACACAGGTCTGATATACACACACACACACAAGCACACACACAGTGTTGTCATAGTGCCCTATTTTCAGCGTGACATCCCTGTTCAACACCTTGTGTTCAGAATGGTATGGAATATAAGTCCCAGAATTTTAACCCCAGACAGACAGAAGAACATTCTGGACTAAAATATATCCTCTCTCCCGCCACCCACCTTCTCCCTCAGTGCCTCCAGGGAAGCCAGTCAACTTGACCTGCTGGTCCAGAAACACCAAAGACCTGACCTGTCGTTGGGCACCGGGTGGACAGGGAGAGACCTTCATCAAGACCAAATACACACTCAAATACAAACTCAGGTACACACTCCTTACACACACTTAATACACACACGCATGCACACACATTCTAATACAGTCTGAGTCTAATACACGTGTGTGTGTGTGTGTGTGTAGGTGGTATGGCAGAGAGAAAGAATGTGAGGAGTACAGTGCCGCCCACCCATACTCATGCTACATACCTCGTGACCTCGCCCTCTTCACGCCCTACGAGATCTGGGTGGAAGCCACCAATCAGCTCGGCTCAGCCACCTCTGATGTCATCACCCTGGATGTCCTAGACGTGGGTGAGTGTGTGCATACGTGCAAGTGTGTGTGTATGAGAGAGATAGAGAGAGAGAGAGACAGACAGAGAGTAAGTCCCTGAACTTTGACCCTCTGGCTTTAGAGCTTTACATCTTGCCCCAGTTAGAAGTTGCTGTTGGGCACAGATCCAGGATCAGCTTACCTAGCCCAAGTCCTAACAGTAACCATTAGTGGAGAATCATAAAACTGACCTTAGATAAGCGTCTAGGACCAACTTTATCCTACTACTTAAATCCCAACCCAGGATTTTGGGGGTGAGGGGGAACACACGCACATACACAAATGCACAAATGGGGGAGGGCAGGCAGTGTGACGAATGGAAGAAGACCAGACACACCCTGCCTTTTGGTGAGCTCATTTCCCTTTTACTCACGCTGGGTGGGCACACACACACACACACACACACACACACACACACACACACACGCACACACCCTGCGGATGGGGAAGGGCAAGGAAGGTGGGCGATTGACGCTTGACACCACTCGAGTTCCTACTCGCTGCTCCCTCATTTCCCAACCTCCACACTGAAACTAATAACACACACTAACAGTACCTGTACTGTATGAGTTACTGTTAGGGTCAGAGCCAATTAACTCAGAGGAGAAAGAAATAAGCATTATTTTAGACAGATCTTGCTGCTTTAAAGTAGTTTTCTGAGTTACCCTACCTCTTTCCCCTCCCCGTCCACAGTAACGACGGACCCTCCATCAGGTGTGAGTGTGAGTCGTGTGGGTGACCTGGAGGACCACCTGAGTGTTCGATGGGAGTCTCCCCCAGCTCTCAAAGACTTCCTGTTCCAGGCCAAGTACCAGATACGCTACCGACTGGAGGACAGCTCAGGCTGGAAGGTCATGGATGACATTGGGAACCAGACATCATGTCGTCTGGCAGGCCTGAGACCGGGCACTGTGTATTTTGTCCAGGTACGGTGTGTGTGTTTGTGTTTGTATATGTGTGTATGTGTGTGTGTGTGTAGTAATCCCAGTGTGTTCTATGCAGGTGCGCTGTAACCCAGTAGGGATCTATGGGTCTCGTAGGGCTGGTATCTGGAGTGAATGGAGTCATCCTACTGCTGCTTCTACACCTCATAGTGGTGAGGACACACTCTCACACACACTCTCACACACACACACACACACACACACACACTCTAACCCCCTCTCTCCCCTCTTATAGGGCGTGTATTATCAGGTTCGTGTGACTCCAAGTCTGGAGACTCCAATTCTACGTTACGTCGAGAGCTGAAGCAGTTCTTCGGCTGGGTACGGAATCATGCGTATGGCTGCAGCGGCATGTCAATCAAACTCTACGACCAATGGAGAGTCTGGATGCAGAAGTCCCACAAAACACGCAACCAGGTAGATAAGGATCTAAGTAGAACCCACCCACACACAGATCTTATTCAATCATTTGTATTCTCATGTTTGAATCGTTCAGCTTTTCTTGCACAGAGAAATCCTCATAGGTTTTTCTCTCTCTCAGGTCCTACAAGGGGATAAGTCATAGTACGCATCACCTCTGCCTTTAAACAACCAGCAAAGAAGTCAAGACAACAAACGTGTGTGTGTGTGTTAAAAATGGTGTCCCCTGAGTGCTGTGGTTTTGCATACACCATTCAGTGATGGAGGAAGGGGGCAACAATACAAACTTGGGGACAGTGTCTCTACAACAGCTGCCCTAGACTATGCTGTAATTATTTAACAAGACATGGAGGAATAAGACATTGAGGAATAGTAATCTTCTTCTTACTGTGGAAACACTGGCAGCTCTGAAAAGCTAGAGATCCACAGCACCCTCTAGTGGAAGCTAACATACTGGGAGGAACAGTGGAGATAGAGGGCATAGTAATGTTTCTACTCACGTCCCGGTCTTAAACCATGATGACCCAGTCGGAACTGTCTGTGACCCACTATTTGGGAACCCTGGTCTGCAGGGGGGCACTGTTACAGGACTATAGACTGACATTGTTGTCTGTAGCAGTGTGGAGATCTGTCTTAATAATAAGTAGGGTCAGGAGGTTTTCCTGATCATATGGCCCTGCCCAGGAAAACCTCCTGACCCTAATGCTAATGTTTACCTGTGGAGGCAGTTCCCCACCTTTATTTTTGTACAGAATTGTAATATCATATTTAAACTGTTATATTTTGTTTTGTTACTAAGTTATGTTTAGTTAGTGATAATTTTATTGATTTAATTATGAATTATAGTTTTGTTTTAAAGAGTTTGGAAGTCATTCTATTCACCCGCATGCCCTCGCACACACCCGCAGACACACAGCTGTGTTCAGCTATTAACTTATAGCCTGTCATGTTTATGTTACTGACGTTACACTGGGGGAACAGGAATTATGTTCTCTATATGTAATCTATACATGACTCCATTAATCCAGTTTTTACATGACTGGGCTTACATCACAAATTACTCCTGTGCCCTATTTTAATCTAAAATTACTTTGTGACAGAAAATTGTATATGAGTCTAATTTTCATGTTCACAACAGTGGCAAGCTAGTGGCGATACGTAATTGATAGCAACCCGACTGTTTTCCAGCATGTTTAGGGTCAGCGCTTGCGTTGTCTGTCTGATGTTGATGACATGGCTGCAGGGTCCCGTTACTGCGGCCTGCGGTTGTACTGAGTCAGTGCCTGTTAATAATTAACCTGTGTTTGTTGGTCAGAGCTCTGCTCACAGTCTTTAGTTACCTCTCTCTGCCTCCCAACACCCTTTATGTAAAGATATCCTATACAGTAACTTAAAGCTATACTCAGCAATATGACATCATTATGCACTGCGGGTCAGATTTCTGCTTACAGAAACAGCAGCAATGCAAATTAGGAAGAGACAAAAGTGGCAGTCTTGATCAATCTGAATTCTGTTGTTGTTTATGTATGTATGTTAAGCGGGAAGATGCCCCAATATGTGCGATGATGTCATATTGCTGAGTCTCCATTTGAAGGGTCAGATTTGAAATACCTCCTGCTTTACAGTGTGTACCAGAGAGACAGAGGGGGCATTAAACGATTGCTGCAGGTGGGCAAAGTGTAGCTAATTGTCTATGTGTGACTAACTGGGTTGAAACCTTGGTCATCTGCATGCCACAACATCGTTAACCAGCTGAGCTAAAGCCTGGGCATTAGCTAAAGCCTCGACTAGCTACCGCAAGTCTTCAGGTGTCAGGGAAGCGTACTCACCACATGAACATGGAGCCACCTCTATGACACATGAACACTAAGACGAGAAGTGAGATGGTGATTTAGATGTACCCAGGGCTGCAGAATGGAGATAACGTTTCCTCAGCTTGTAAAGACCATCTATAATTCAGCCTTCGAGGCTGTGCTTTTCCTGAAGAGGCTGGATGTGCCGGAAGTGAATCAGTGACAGAACAGCAAAGAGTAAAGGGAAGAGAAGGAGAGGAGAGAGAGAGAGAGAGATCTGTGTGCACAGAGTAGAGTTGTCAACTTATTCTGGGATACCTTTCAAGTGAAGTGGTCTAAAGAAATAAATTATAGGAAGTGAAGCAGGAAGGACCCATACAGAGGACATGTTTGGACTAACAGGATCAAACCAGACAGAATCTCTTCTCCTGCTTGTTACTGTTGTGGTGATTGGTGATTGCATTTCTAGCTCAAGAGGCTGCCAGTGAATCACAGGGCTGCCCTCTCAGACACAACTGACTGCTCTGGGAGAAAGTCCTCAGCATTCTCTGAGGGTTGACAACCCTAGTTGGGAGTGACAGAAGAACAAAGCGTAAAGGAGGAAGAGAGGCGGGGGTAGGAAAATAGAGAGAGAGATCGACAAATCATGGAGGAGGTTAAGAGACGTCCGATAATCGCTGGCAGAGAGAAAGGTTCGTAGAAGACATCTATTATGTAACATGTTTAAATTAAAACTTTAATTTAGTTCACAGGGACAGTGCTCAACACTGTCATACTTCTGTTTTAACGTCAATGGAAAAGTGAAATGTAAACTGGAGTAGGATGAGTATGGAGGGTAAACTCACAATTGTATTTTTGTTTTACATGACTGGAAAATAAACATGATCATTATCATCACCATCGTTACTCATTGCTAGGGCCAGGCCCCGGTCGCTATGCTCTCCCTACAACCATTGGCTACATCAATCATGACCTCACCAAGCCCAGTAGCCCCGCCTACTCCTTCCACAGACGTATGAGCAGCAACAGTAAGTCTCTGAGGTCAATCTCAGTCTCCTTGCCTATTTCTCTTGTATGGTGAATAGACCTTATTCACACCACTGCCATGAGGATTCACACTCCAGGCTAGTAGGGCAGGAAGCAGAAGTCTATGGAAAATACTGCTGAAATGTTCCTCAAGTTTGACCTTTAAATTCACCTTTGACTTTTATTAATATGAATTATTGTGCGTTCTTCTCCACAGTGTTCTCTGTGGATTCCAGTCCAGGACCCCAGTACCACATCGATGCCAAGATGACCCGGTTCGGCCGCGTCGGTACCCCTTCTTACTCCATGCTAGGCAGGGCAAGACGCGCCGGTGAGACTAGCTACTCCCTGAATCAGATAAATTGTTCCATCAAACTCTATTATGCCAATGGGCATTTATTGATGGACATTCTCTCTCTCTCTCTCTCTCTCCATCACTCTCACTTCTAGCTGAACTCTTCCAGACTCCAGGTCCAGGTGCCTACAGCCCAGAGAAAGCTCCGCCCCTAAACGCTCATCTCAGACCTCCCTCCTACACTATTGGCTCTCGGACACACTACCGTATAATGGATTCTGTGCCCGCCCCTAACAGGTACAAATGAAAGAGAAGAGAGAGAGAGGGTAAAGAGGGACCCTATATCATTCATATCATTCTAATCATCCTCCCAGGTACACCCTCCCTAACCTGCTGGGTTCTCAGGTGCCCCACAAGCCGTCCAGTGCCAGCTACAGCTTGGTGGGGCGCAGACAGGTTGGTGCTCCATCAGAAGACCTGTCCATGACCCCTGGACCAGGACGCTACAACAGAACTGATCCCAGTGTCTACCTCACACGACAGCCCTCCTTCTCAATGCAGGTTTATAGCTTTATCTTTTATTCATTTATGTATGGTATTTAATTTGCCTTTTAGCTATTTATTTACAATTGAATATTTTGTATAGTATTTTCTTGCATATATTTTCCTCTAGACTAGAGTATTGTGATGTTTTCAATGCCCTTGAAATTATGTTGGATGTGATTTTGATTTTGATCCAGAGCCGGACCACCCGGCCGAGTGATCAGTCTCAGAAACCTGGGCCAGGGACCCACAGCCCGGAGAAGGTCCTGCTCCATCTCCCCAGACCTCCTGCCTTCTCCCTGGGCATCAGACACTCGGAGTTCGTCACTCCTCTGGTGGTGGTTGTTTCCGACTGATGTTTATTTATTTTTATTCTCTTTTTATTGGAGTTTCACACACAGAGTTTGTGGAAATGGCAGAGCCAGTTCTGAGTTAGGTACCATTGTGTTGTTTTAATGAGCACTTTTAGCACAATGTTGGGAAAGTGCCTTACAAATAAAGTGTTTTTATTATCATTGTTAAGCCAAGTTGTGGTTTACAAATGCGTTTGATCTATGCATGTGACCTGTGTGTGTGTGTGTGTGTACACATGAGCATGTGTGTGTGTTATCTCAGTGTGTGTGTGTGTGTGTTCAGTGTGCAGGCATAGTGATAGTAATAGGTAGACTCCAGTCACTGCTCTGTCCCAGCCCCATCAGTTCTATGGAACACACCTGAACTACATAAGACCTCCCAGGAAACAGCCCTGGTAGAACCTTCTTGGTGTCCTCAAATGGATCCAACTACAGAGAGTGGGAGAGAGAGAAAGGGAGACAGAAAAAATTGAGTGAGAGGGGGGAGGAGAGAGAGAGTGAGAAAAGGAGAGAAAGACAGTGTCACACACACACACACACACACACACACTATAAGAGTCTGTACTCACGGTGATCTCATGTGGGGTACCCTTGTTGTCCCAGTGGTATCTGACTTGGTACTTGAGGGGGAAGAGGGTGTGGTCAGACCAGGAAGGGGGAGGGGCCCACTTCACTAACAGCTTCCACTTCCCGGGAACGACTCGCACAGTCACATTCACAGGGGGGTCCGGCTTCACTACACACGCACACACACACACTGGTTCACAATGATCCTCCTACTAATATTCCAATAGGTGGGAGACACACAGACAGAGACAAAGAGACAGGTTTTTACCAATATCCTCTATTGTGAAGGTCTGTAGGTGGGAGGCGCTGCCATTAGGGTTGACTGCTGTGATGTTGAGCTTGTAAGACGTGTAGAGCTTTAGACCCTCTAGGACACAGAGCCTCCTCGCCCCTGGAGAGGAGCCATTCACCCCAGGGAGAGAGGACTCTGGGCTGGGGAGAGGCGGCATGGAGGTGGGGTAGGGACGGCACTGCTGGATCTCTCCGCCTTTCATACTAGGACATAGGGAGTGATAAACTGAGAAAGGGGGATGTTTTTAGCATCTACAAGCCTCTCTCTCTCTCAAACTCTTTCTCACACACACACACACACACACACACACACAAACAATTTACCTGTAGGTGGTGATGTACTGTATGGGAAGCGGGGTCTGTGGCGGCTCAGACCAGGAGCAGAGGGCTTTGAAGGGGTAACTGGGAGACCAGCAACGTACCTCTGGAGGGGAGGGGGGGTCTGCCAGGGGCATAGGATACACCCACTCAGAACTCACCCCTCAAACACCAACAGGGGAGAGGGAGAAAGCAGTGGAAGGGGAGAGAGAAGAGGGAAAGTAGGAAATAGGGGTGGAGAGAAGGAGGAGAGGGGAGGGGGCGAGACAGAGACAGAGAAAGGAAAGAAACAGGGAATATGGAGAGGGAAGGAAAGGAAAGGAGAGAAGAGAGCTATGTGTAAGGATTCCAGACAGGTCCTCATCTCTGAGGATGCAGTCTCACCCCTTTCTGCTCTGTTCTCACCTGACGGAGCTGTCGGAACCGTCCCATCGCTGCAGAGTACACCGGTAAGAAGAGTCACCACAGCACACGCACACAGCCAGAACAGAACACACATACAACGCCGGGGGGACACATAGTCCTGGACGTACATTCCTCTTATGTTAAAAACAGACAGGCTACAATGACTGACTGACTGGCTGACTAACTAATGTTCTAATATTGACAGTTCTGCAAAGCTGCCCACAATCCAAAGTCTCCTCTCATCGGCTGGATTCCAAATAAAGTCCCTACCCCCTAGCTAACAGTGCCTACCCCTAGGTTGATTTGAAATTGTGCAACACTAGGGTTGTAAAACTACAGGTAATTTACTAAAGTTAACAGAATGTTCAGTAATTTTGGTAATTAACAGGTAAGCTATGGCAAACTATGTTAACATTGGTAATTCATACTTGAATAACTTTTACAAATGTATTCATAGAAACTATTAATTATATATTTATTTTATTTTTACCAATGAATTTCTAGTGGATAGACCAGGGCTCTCCAACCCGGTTACTGGAGAGCTACCCTCATGTAGGTTTTCACTCCAACCCCTCTTGTAACTAACCTGATTCAGCTTATCAACCAGCTAATTATTAGAATTAGGTGCATATGGTTCAAGACAAAATTACGTAATGAATAAAAAAAGCATTTTAATCAACAATGACATAGTTTGCAATTAACTCTGCAATTGTCACCAGTTTGGCCAAAACATTTACCACAAAGACATATTGACATAGTAAAATAAATAAAATATTCTGAAAATATAAACAATATTTCATGCTAAAACTCTCAAACTCTTTACAAGCATTTCGCTACACCTGCAATAACATCTGCTAAATATGTGTATGTGACCAATACAATTTGATTTGATTTGATATTAAACACCAATGGTATTCAAGTTGATGGGTAATATCTAGGGTTATGTTTTACAGCTTTGTCATTCTATTTTATATATGTAAATAATGTTTTACAGCTTTGTAATTCTAGTTTGTATATTAAAATCATCATATTTTATCATTTTATATATTTTTCATGTTTGAAAATTCCATGAAATCCTCGAAAGTTTCCAAAATTCCGGTAGTTTACTGGTAAACTTAGAAAGTTACCGGTAATATACCATCCTTTTGCAACACACACGCACACGCACACACACTGTAATATTCCAGTACCATGAAGTAATCAGTAGTTACTGCTCCAGGACAGTAGATAGCAGTAATGATACTCTTTTACGCCGTGAACAGAACACGGAAATAATAACCACGCAAATAACACAGAAAACGCTTCCGTCAGGCAGGCTCATCTGTTCCATACTGTTTGGAAGAATACTAATTGTTGTCAACTTTCATTTTCTTCAAAATGTCCAAACTCCAGTTGTTGAATGTGCTCGTCACTGAACGACTAACAGCAGCTGCTGTGGAGATATTCGGGGCCGTGTAAAAAACGGTAGCAGAGTACCAGGAAGAAATCTCCCGTTCTTAAGACGAGAACGATCGCCTTCAAAGGCTGTTGGACATGGTGACGCAACCAGAGAGAAGGTTACACCGAGCAGGTATGTTGAGTTGAGTTAATGGTTATTGCCACTCAGGCGAAATGAATGGAGACTATTGAACAGCCCATATAAGAGACCAGGTGCAGACTCATTTAGGCTATGTACATGCTTTCATTAATCACAAATGTAGAGAACACCTCGTTGGATTGCTAACATTCCCTTGTTATTTGAGGAGCTGTTATTAATGATGAAGTCCAGAATGATAAGAATGTACCTCTCTCCAGACCCTCCGCATCTCTCTCCATCTGTCTCTGAAGAGGAGGTTCCACCTGAGCAGCAGCACTGTGAGCAGGAGTGGAGTCCCCATCATGGGCAGGACGACCCAGAGCCCACACAGATTAAAGAGGGACAGGAGGATCTCAGGACCAGGCAGGAGGAAAAGCTGCTCCAAGAGCTGGAGTTTGATACCAAAGACTCTATATTCGATCCTCCCTGTGTAAATAGTGACTTGGATCAGGAGGACCCACCTCAGCCCTCACAGCTTGACCAAACCCAAACTGTGGACAGAGAGAGGGGTACTCTACCCACCAACATAACTGAAGAGATCAAAACAGAACCTGATGGAGACGGCTACAGAGTACCAGAACCAACCAATGACACTCAGGTCTGTCAGTAAATCCAGACTGTTCTGCAAAGGAGAAACCATGTTGGTGTAAAGACTGTGGTAGAGGCTTCTACAATAATATAGGCTTGACTAATCATATGAGGATACACATGTGAGAAAAACTATTTCACTGCAAAGACTGTGGGAAATGTTACAATAACAAAGGAAACTTAACCGGCCATGCAAGAGCTCACATAGGGGAGAAATCTAATTGGTGCAAAGATTGTGCCAAATGGTTTGGCAACAAAGGAAACTTGACCATGCATATAAAAAGTACACACGGGCATAGAGAGGAAAATTCTTATCAGTGCAAAGACTGTGGCAAATGCTTCAACAAGAAGGCAAAATTTACTAGACATAAAAAACTACATGCAGCGAAAATTCATCGGTGTAAAGACTGACAAATGTTTCAGCACAAAGGTTTACTTAATCAGACATACAAAGCTACACTCAGGAGAAGATCCTTATCACTGTAAAGACTGGCCAATGTTTCAAAGGTAAGGAAAACTCTTGACCCTCCATACAATATATCACACAGGGAAGAAAGCTCACAGTTGTAAAGAATGTGGCAAGTGCTTCAACAAAATGGGAAATTTGACCATCCACATGAGATCTCACACAGGGGAGAAATCATATCAGTGCAAAGACTGTGACAAATGTTTTCCTTATAGGACAGGCTTGATAATGCATACCATGATTCACAAAGGGGAGAAATCATTTTGATGTAATGCCTGTGGCAAAAGCTTCAGACAGACAGCAGCTCTGGGAAGACATATTAAAAGTTGTCACAGCAAGTAGAGATAATGTTTTAACTGTAAGAATCTCTTGACACTTGACTGACCATACCTTATCTCACAGGGGAGAAATTATATGGCTTCATAGTCTGTGGATAACACTTGAATCACAGTGGGCTCTTGACCAAGCATATGATGTTAAATACAGGAAATTAATTGTATTGCTGTAAAAAAATGTTTCAGTTGCTCATTAGCTTTCATGCTATAATATGAGATCTCATACTGGGGAGACATCCTAAAGGTATCCTGTGTGAAATAAAGGCCTTATCACAATGAGCCATTTAAAAGATCTTCAGGTCTGTTTTTATTCACTGCTATAAACAACATGTATATTGTAGCAATCCTCGCTAATGAGCCACCTTGTAATTCTCATAAAGTAGGTTAACCCTGTTGGAAAGATGCAGTAGCGTGATTGCCTTTCACACCAGCAACTCTGGTTCTATTCCCGTTCCCTCAGTTCACTAAAATATTTTTTAAAGGTTTTCTTAATGGATGACATTCTAAAATCCTCTCTTACGATGGCAAATTTAATCCATAATTTAGAATATTGCTGTGATGCAGATCCATGTTGACACTCTATTACTTAGATACTGTGATAGGGACTCAGCCCCACATTCGGACACAATCATTGTTTTGAATGAAAATATAAATCATAAAACAATAGTTATAGATTTAGTAATATTAAATGCGTGCTTTTCTACATGAGGGACTTTTATTGTGAAGGCTGGACCTAGACCGGAAGCGGAAGTGATTCTCTGCTCTCCTCAAACATCGCATTAACGGCAAGCTAGGGAGCTATTTAGCTAACATTATCACAGTTTATCCTTCCATTTCGTCGCTAAAGTTAACGTTTATTTCCAATTAAGAATGTCAGAAAGAAAAGTTTTAAACGTAAGTACAATTATTGTTCACTATGTCTGGATTTATTCTCGATTTGCTGAAAACGGGCAGTAGGTTGCTAGCCAGGCTTGACCATTGAAGCAAAACTTTTCAACGCTTAACATGACACCTAGTTACACAGTAGTAGTAGCTAGCTCAATACGCTTAGCTAGCTATATAGCTAGTAGTCGTACTCATTGTAGCTAGCTAACTAGCTATGTTTCCTACCTATCTTTCCTTTTGAGGATATACTGATATAGAATAGGCTCTCGCTGTAGAATGTAGAATGTTAATCTCTTTATGTGAATTGTGTTATCTAATTCTTGTATGTTTTCCTCTCGTTGTTGTAGCTAATGACTGATAAAGGCAATGTGAATCAGACATTTGTAGTTAAAATACACTGCTGACTGTATTTGCTCTCCTGTAGAAATACTACCCGCCAGACTTCGACCCAGCTAAAATCCCCAAACTCAAGCTCCCTAAAGACAGGCAGTATGTGGTCCGGCTGATGGCTCCCTTCAACATGAGGTATGTCAACACTCTACAACCCTGCCCAGAAACAGCCCCTAGGCCAGTGGGGTACCATGAGGTGTGAGTGCATGAATGTGTGTGTGTGTTCTGACCCTGTCCCTGCGTGTGTGACTTGCAGGTGTAAGACGTGTGGGGAGTACATTTACAAGGGGAAGAAGTTCAACGCCCGTAAGGAGACTGTGATGAATGAGCTCTACATGGGACTGCCCATCTTCCGCTTCTACATCAAGTGTACACGATGTCTGGCCGAGATCACCTTTAAGGTAAATCTGTGTTTGTGTGTACTCACCCAGTGTGTGTTGTCTGTAGACTGATCCATAGAACACGGACTACGTCTTAGAACAGTGTGTGTGTACTCAACCAGTGTTTGTTGTGTCTGTTGACTGATCCGGAGAACACGGACTACGTCTTAGAACAGTGTGTGTGTACTCACCCACTGTGTGTTGTGTCTATAGACTGATCCGGAGAACACGGACTATGCCATGGAACACGGTGCCACAAGGAACTTCCAGGCGGAGAAACTTCTGGAGGAGGAAGAGAAGAAGATCACGAAGGACAGAGAGGAGGAAGAGTTGAACAACCCTATGAAGGTACACCTCTAGAAACAGTGCTGGAGAACCTGACAGACTGATGATATGTTCTCGGCCAGGTTCTAGAGAACCGTACTGATCGTGTTCCGTTCTAGGTGTTGGAGAACCGAACGCGGGACTCTAAGATGGAGATGGAGGTTCTGGAGAATCTTCAGGAGCTCAAGGAGTTGAACCAGAGACAGGCTTCGGTGGACTTCGAAGGAATGCTGGGAACATACAAAGAGCTGGAGCAGAGGAATAAAGAGAGGGAGAAGGAGGAGGACGAGAGGGAGACACGGTGAGTACAGAGAGAGCGAGGGGAGGAGGAGGAGAAGAACAAAGAGTTCAAGTAAAATAACAAAATGGTTGTGTGTGTATGTGTTACAGGGAGATGCTAGAGAGAGCTCAAGTGAAGAGGTTAAGAGACTCCGACTCTGACTCAGACCAGGAGAGCGAGAGCAGCAGACCAAAGAAGCCCAGCACAGACAGACCTACTGACATCCTCACCACGGACAGACTCACTGACACACAGGTAGCACACACACCGAACACATACGCAGGATTCACAATACATGTTAACCAACATGCCTACTTATGTCCTGTGTGTTGTTTCTGCAGGGCCTGTCAGTAGGGGGGGTGAAGAAGGCCAAGGTGGAGAGCTGGGAGAGAAGTGTGGGGGGGCTGGGAGGTGGAGGGGCACTGGGAACACTGGTTGTAAGGAAGAAACCAGCGACCTCTGTCCCTAAATCTGGTACCACAGTAACTCCTGCAGGCTCTAACACACAGACAGGTGAGCTATGGAGACTTTGACAGAAGCTTTATGGCAGAATCTGCAATATCGAAATGACATCGTATACACCAGGCGATTTTCCTGCTTAAGGCGTCAGCATGCTTCAGTTCGGCTGGCACCTAGCCAAACTCGGCTAACCGAACGAGTGTGCTTGTATACTCCCTTAAAAGACCTTCGCTTGAAAAATGAGAAAAAAGTGGCAATAGTACTTTATCCATTTTGAGACATTGTAGCCAGTTCCTCAAAATAGTCAAATTAATCTAAGATAACTCAAGAAATCTGTCATTCATTTTGACGTGGAGCTCTGTCGCGCAATTTTACATCTAACTAAGATGTTTGGTAAGTATTTCTCAATGAAAACATTTGCATAAAAAATAGTTGTCTCTCGTTGAATGACAACAAAGACTTTATTGAAGAATCCCTACTGTTGACCAATCACTGATGAAGGGGCGTAGACTTCGGCTCCGAACTTCGGCTGTTTGGGCACACACTTTTTTTTCTGGAGGTAAGCAAAAAAAAAACTCACCAAAACGAACAAAAACGTCACAAAATGTCGTCAGAATATATGAGCAAACTCTTCCGGCTGGGACGCATGCGGACGCCTTTACAGCAGTCAACAACAACAGGATTCAAGACACTCAACACTGTCACTGTTGGCTCTTACCAATGCCTCAATGGAGGGTGCAACCTGAGGAGACAATTGTAGCAGTCTTGCCAGATTAGGATTCTGTTGTCTGTTAGCACTGCAGGAAGTCACTCTGTTCTACATGATGTTGTATGGCTGAAGATACTTCTACTGCTGTTTCTGTCATTCTAACCTCGGTACTTCCTGCTTTGCAGTTTCAAAGGCAGCTGCTACAGTGCTGACGGAGGCTGCTAAGCCAATCACAGCACAGAATGGGTCGTCGTCACTCAGCCTCCTAGGGGCATATTCCGACAGTGATGACAGTGAATGAGCGAGAGGCTGGCGATGCTTTGGCTAATCCAAATGCTCAGTCATAGTCTGAACTTCGCTGACATGGAACAGAGTTGTATGTGATATGGAAATGTGTTGATATGATGTTGGGCAATTCACTTGTTCCACACAACCCAGAACAGTTTGGGATTTTTAAGATCACAACTCAAGGCTGGTTATTAGGTGTAAGAAAGGGGTTAGTAATTTGATGCCTGTGATGATTTAAAACTACTGTAGTTGTTTCAGAGTGTATAGGAGAGTTAGCGGGCTGAATTTTATCATCCTGCAATGTAATTTGTTTTCACCTGTGATTTTAGAAAATATATTTGGACATTTCTATCTACCCACTACCCTCCAACCCTGTAAAGGTGTTAGTCATGTTTTGGCTTTTCATTAAATAATTATTTTACTCTAAATCAGTGTTTCTCTAAATGTTTTCTGGCACTGTGGCACATTCTAAAGTATTTTCTCTTGTGCCCTACCCAATCTGGAAAAACTGATTTTGAATAAAATGTCTCAGTTCTGGAGTCATAAAAATGTAATTTAGGTCCTAGTTAAGTGTTTTAAAGTTGTGTGTTATAGGGCAGGGGTCTCTGAACTGGTCTTGGAGAGACACTGGGTGTGAAGGTTGTAAATGTAGGCCTATGTTGCAGATAGAAATACAAGGAATAGAGTTTACTTGATAACTTTACCCAAAGACCTCATATTCTCTGCTGTAGTAGGCTGCTTTTGTGAGTTTAGAACATGAAATCAATGTGACAAGCAGATAACTTGAAGTTCAATCAAGGAGCATTTTATGAAAAGTTATCACACTAAATTGGCTACTATACAGGCACTGGTGTGGACTTGACTCAACAATCAAGTGATTGTAACAATGGCAACAAAAAGAACTGCTCTCTCTCACACACAGTCCAGTCATACTCCCCAGTTGTCCTGGGGAACTAGAAAATTCAGATGTCCTCATTCTCCTCCACCTCCTCATCTGGTATGGAAAATTAGATTTGGCCCCTGTGCCTGCACATTCAGTGTGACACACTTGCGTAGTGTCTTGGCCTTGTTGAAATGGATGAGGTTGGGGCGGTTTGAATTTATTGCTGGCTGCATTCAATGCGTTTGGAATGTAAGATGAAACCATCAATACCAGACCAATAGTGCCATCTGCCGGTATGGTAGGGTATGTTCCTAAAGGGGCTTGACACGCTCTTTATTTGAGCTGCTGAGCTCTCCTGGCAGGCTGGCACGTGCACTGTGGTTGGAGTTTTTGTTTATTCCAAAAATATATATATTTTTAAGTGAATAGAAAATATATACAGTGGGGGAAAAAAGTATTTAGTCAGCCACCAATTGTGCAAGTTCTCCCACTTAAAAAGATGAGAGGCCTGTAATTTTCATCATAGGTACACGTCAACTATGACAGACAAAATGAGGAAAAAAAATCCAGAAAATCACATTGTAGGATTTTTTATGAATTTATATTTAAGTCTTCACAAAGTTTTCACACACTGTTGCTGGTATTTTGGCCCATTCCTCCATGCAGATCTCCTCTAGAGCAGTGATGTTTTGGGGCTGTCGCTGGGCAACACGGACTTTCAACTCCCTCCAAAGATTTTCTATGGGGTTGAGATCTGGAGACTGGCTAGGCCACTCCAGGACCTTGAAATGCTTCTTACGAAGCCACTCCTTCGTTGCCCGGGCGGTGTGTTTGGGATCATTGTCATGCTGAAAGACCCAGCCACGTTTCATCTTCAATGGCCTTGCTGATGGAAGGAGGTTTTCACTCAAAATCTCACGATACATGGCCCCATTCATTCTTTCCTTTACACGGATCAGTCGTCCTGGTCCCTTTGCAGAAAAACAGCCCCAAAGCATGATGTTTCCACCCCCATGCTTCACAGTAGGTATGGTGTTCTTTGGATGCAACTCAGCATTCTTTGTCCTCCAAATACGACGAGTTTAGTTTTTACCAAAAAGTTCTATTTTGGTTTCATCTGACCATATGACATTCTCCCAATCCTCTTCTGGATCATCCAAATGCACTCTAGCAATCTTCAGACGGGCCTGGACATGTACTGGCTTAAGCAGGGGGACACGTCTGGCACTGCAGGATTTGAGTCCCTGGCGGCGTAGTGTGTTACTGATGGTAGGCTTTGTTACTTTGGTCCCAGCTCTCTGCAGGTCATTCACTAGGTCCCCCCGTGTGGTTCTGGGATTTTTGCTCACCGTTCTTGTGATCATTTTGACCCCACAGGGTGAGATCTTGCGAGCCCCAGATCGAGGGAGATTATCAGTGGTCTTGTATGTCTTCCATTTCCTAATAATTGCTCCCACAGTTGATTTATTCAAACCAAGCTGCTTACCTATTGCAGATTCAGTCTTCCCAGCCTGGTGCAGGTCTACAATTTTGTTTCTGGTGTCCTTTGACAGCTCTTTGGTCTTGGCCATAGTGGAGTTTGGAGTGTGACTGTTTGAGGTTGTGGACAGGTGTCTTTTATACTGATAACAAGTTCAAACAGGTGCCATTAATACAGGTAACGAGTGGAGGACAGAGGAGCCTCTTAAAGAAGAAGTTACAGGTCTGTGAGAGCCAGAAATCTTGCTTGTTTGTAGGTGACCAAATACTTATTTTCTACCATAATTTGCAAATAAATTCATTAAAAATCCTACAATGTGATTTTCTGGATTTTTTTTTCTCAATTTATCTGTCATAGTTGACGTGTACCTATGATGAAAATTACAGGCCTCTCTCATCTTTTTAAGTGGGAGAACTTGCACAATTGGTGGCTGACTAAATACTTTTTTTCCCCCACTGTACATTTACCTAAAATATTACAAGCCTGCGTTAAATAGTATAAATATAAACCAATGTTTTTTTTGTTTTTTTTGTCAGTAAATTTTTTGTAAAATGTTGGCCTATTCATTCTCAGTTTTGCTCACACGTCACTATCACTCGGTCATCACTAGTTACCACAGCCACAAAGTCATAAACCACGCCTATTTCTAAAATGTATCTTCCTAAAATGTGATTTTAAACCTAACCTTAACCACACTGCCAACCCTATGCTTAACTTTAACCTTAAATGAAGACCAAAAAAATAAATAATGTTTTACGATACAGGCAATTTTGACTTTGTGGCTGTGGTAACTAATGGAAACCCTTCACTTTCTTGTAGCAAAACAGGTCGGAAGGGGATGGGAGACGAATTCTTCATTATGTTACTAGCTGGAAGGTCAGCCAGATGGCAAGTCGGCCCACCACATGTCACGCTTGCATGTAAGAGGCTACGAGGTCGAGAACAAAGGGAAAGTGAAGAAGCCTGGCGACACAGTGGATGTAGCAAGGCAAAGAAGTTAGATGTGATACGAAGAGAAATGTGGAGATGGACAGCGAGGAGGAGGGAGAGGAATTGAGTGCCGAAGGAGATGGTGGGGCGTAAAGTACAAACGGAGTGAGCTGTAATCCAGTAGCTTTGGAGGTGAAGTGGACAAGAGTGAGGATGAATTATCTGAGGAGGTAGATGTGGTGAAGATCTCTGAGCCCGAGCCTCGCACTGATTGTCATGATAAAGATGATTCTGGTCCAGTAGGAGTGACAATTTTGTAGAAAGTGGACCCCTGCCTTTTGGCTGACCCATATGTGGTTTCTGGTTGGGTGAAAATGGAATTGGGTACTGTTGAATCAGTGAAGGTAACCTGAAGTGGACTTGTGATTATTTGTGTGTGTTTCTTCCACCCAGAAGGAGCTGGGGACAAGACCTGTTAATTGCTTTGCTCTCAGAAACAAGGCGCCGTTGAAAGGAGTGATTACTGGGGTAGCGGTAACGGTGGAGGTGGATCAACTGAAATGGATGATTCCCGGTGTCTGTGACGCCTACAGTTTGGTCCAACGCAGACCCGGTTGTGAGCATGGTGAAACAGAAGTCACTGTCTGTCCTTTTTGAGTTTTAATTCTGAGTCATTACCTGACAAAGTCATGTAAGGCTATATCAGTTATCCTGTAAGAGCTTTTGTGCCGAACCCACTACGGTGTTTCAGGTACCAAGCTTATGGTCATGTTGCAGCAGTGTGTAGGAGGGAGATGTGAGAAGTGTGCAGGAGGGCATTTCGCTACACCCGCAATAACATCTGCCAAACATGTGTATGTGACAAATACAATTTAATTTGATTTGAGCTGCAACTGTGTTAAAGATGCTGCTTATAAACACGGCAAGATGACCGGGGACAATTGTATGGTTAAACAGTACAAATACGACCTACGCAGATCGATCAAGATGGCGAGAAACAAATTAAGGGACAAAGTGGAGGAGCCATTCAGTGGGTCGGACACGAGGCGTATGTGGCAGGGGCTTCTAACGATCGCATCGCGGACACCAACGCCGCCCTACCGGACGAGCTAAATACCTTTTCTCATGCTTCGAGTGTAACGACTCTGAGCTGCCGAGGACGGCACCTGAGGACAACGAGGGCTACGTATGTAAGTCAGAGCATGTGCAGACCAGCTAGCTGTTGTGTTTTCTGACATTATCTCTCTCTAACTCAGGCCGTTATCCCCACCTGCTTTAAGATGTCCACTATCATCCCTGTTCCCAAGAAAGGGAAAGTAACTGAACTGAATGATTACCGACAAGTGGCACTCACTTCCGTCATCATGAAGTGCTTTGAGAGGCTAGTCAAAGACCACATCACCTCCTCCCTCCCTGACACACTCAACCCTCTCCAATTCGCCTACTGCCCAACATTACCTCCTCCACACTGATCCTCAACATGGGGACCCCACAAGGGTAAGTCCTGAGTCCCCTCCTGTACTCCCTGTATACCCACAACTGCGTGGCCTCACACAGTTCCAACTCAATCATCAAGTTCGCTGACGACACGACAGTAGTAGGCCTCATTACCAACAACGACGAGACGGCCTACAGAGAGGAGGTAGGTACTCTGACGGCGTGGTGCCAGGTAAACAACCTCTCCCTCAACATCAGCAAAACAAAGAAGCTGATTGTGGACTTCAGGAGGAATCAGGCTGGGCACGCCCCCATCTTCATCAACGGGGCCGCCGTGGAGACGGTCAAAAACGTCAAGTTCTTCTGCGTACTAATCTCTGAGGAGCTGAAATGGTCAAACCACATGGACACAGTGGTGAAGAAGGCACGACAGCGACTCATCAACCTCAGGAGGCTTTAGAAATTTGGCCTGTCCCCGAGGGCCCTCACAGTGTTCTACAGGAGCACCATCGACAGCATACTGTCGGGATGCCTGGTATGGCAACTCCACCGCCGCTGACAACAAAAATATAAATGCAACATGTAAAGTGTTGGTCCCATGTTTCATGAGTTGAAATAAAATATCCCAGAAATGTTCCATACACATAAAAAGCTTATTTCTCTCAAATTTGGTGCACAAATTTGTTTACATCCCTGTTTGTGAGCTTTTCTCCTTTGCCAAGATAATCCATCCACCTGACAGGTGTGGCATATCAAGAAGCTGATTAAACAGCATGATCATTACACAGGTGCACCTTGTGCTGGAGACAATAAAAGCTGACTCTAAAATGTGAAGTTTTGTCACACAACACCATGCCACAGATTCCTCGAGTTTTGAGGGAGCGTGCAATTGGCATGCTGACCGCAGGAATGTCCACCAGAGTTGTTGCCAAATAATTGAATGTTAATTTCTCTCCCACAAGCCGCCTCCAATGTCGTTTTAGAGAATTTGGCAGTATGTCCAACCGGCCTCACAACCGCAGACCACGTGTAACCACGCCAGCCAAGGACCTCCACCATCGGCTTCTTCACCTGCGGGATCTTCTGAGACCAGCCACCTGGACAGCTGATGAAACTAAGGAGTATTTCTGTCTGTAATAAAGCCCTTTTGTGGGGAAAAACTAATTCTGATTGGCTGGGCCTGGCTCCCTAGTGGGTGGGCCTGGCTCCCAAGTGGGTGGGCATATGCCCTCCCAGGCCCACCCATGGCTGCGCCATTGCCCAGTCATGTGAAATCCATAGATTAGGGCCTAGTGAATTTATTTCAATTGACTGATTTCCTTATATGAACTGTAACTCAGTAAAATTGTTGAAATTGTTGAATGTTGCGTTTATATTTTTGTTCAGTATTGTTACAGTTGTAAATATGCATATATTATTATTATTATTATTATTTGTATTATTGTTTCATTCACTTCTCTTTTTGACTTGCACTGTTGGAGCTCGGCGCTTAAGAATTTCACTGTACCCTGCAATTACATCTGCGACCCTGTGCATGTGACTAATAAACTCATCTAATCTAACTGGTTAAAACAGTTTACAGTAAGTGTATATTTTGCATTATTATTTTGATGTGATATGGAAGTAGAGGGGGTTATGTTTCTAGAACTGTACTGCAATTGAGAATCGATTCACGTTTAGATGGAGTATTTGTCTGTTTTGACTTCCAGAGCCAATTCGCCATTTAAACAGAACATGTAAGGTCCTTGGCTTGGACTAAGGAGTAACGTTAGGCTCCTTTAGTCCAATATTGGGCTAACTGTAGGGGTGCTCATGTTACTGGGGATCAGAAGTGTCCAGTGCCCGAGAGGCAGGTTGAAGTTGCCAAAGTCAGAGTTGTACAGAAGATGTCATATGCTGAGGCAGTGAAGAAAGTAGAGGAAGATGTGTCAAGGGTAAGGGATCCTAAGAGGCTCCGGGTGAGTAGTATAATTTTGCCAGTACAGAGTGATAGGCCTACGAATGCAATGTGCCTGGTGTAGGATCAGATAGGGTCAAAATAGTGGAATGGGGTGGTGGGGTTTTAATGAGTGAAGGGTTAGTTGGCAATATTTTTTGATATTAGAAAGTATAATGGATTTATACTCCAGTCCAGTTGGTGGCGGTAATGCACTATTAATATTGGATGCTAACCGCCGTAAAACCCCACCAAAGAAGAATACTTTTTTTGTAGCTAGCTAAACCTTCTTATTATAGCTCAGTGAGCTAACCATCTCTGGCTAAAATAGTCAAATTAGTTAGCTAGATGGAAATTGTAACGTTAGCCAACTAGCTAGCTAACTGAAATAATATTCTCCAAAATGCATGATTTTTTTTATTTTTTTTGACTGACGTAGCGTAGTTAGTTTACGTTACGTTGGTGGTAGGCAAACTTGTTTTCTTCAGCTCGAGCTGAGGGAAGTTAACTACTGTAGCTAGCTTGCTAACGTTAGCTAGTTAGCTACAATGACATTTTAGTGAATTCATGGGGGGTGGACACACAAAATTAAATACGTAATTGGCTAACTGCCCCAATTTCCATCAAAACGTAAGTATTGACAGTGTATCGTTTTTATGTTATGCAAATATAAACTGCATAGCTAACGTTAGGTCTTCAATGTTTATCTGCAGCAAACATGACTAGCTGTTAGCTAGGTAACTAACGTCAGCTGATTATAGCTAGCCAGCCAATAGCCAAACGTTCGTAGGTAGACCGCTGACTAGCTTGTCTGTCGCTTAATAGATTCAAACGAAATATAGCCTTCTTCTTGTAAATAAAAGGATCTGGAAATAAAGTATCTAGCCAGCTAACAAACAGTTGCTACTCTCTCAAACGTTAGTTTGATGAATGCATTCCAGTTCAGCTACCTAACTTTAGCTAGCCCAGATCCTCCTGTCACAAAGGTAACATAGTTAGCTAGTGTGATTGAAAGATTACTTTATTTTGCTCAATATGTACTATATATGGGCCTTTAAACAACTATGTACTAGAGTTTTTCCTGCTCAGGTCTTGTGGTCGGGAAAAACTATTGTCCCTATCATGCCAGTCTTTACTCCTCCTCTCAGGTCCACCGCCAATACCAAGCAAGTTATGTCATTACCTACATTAGAATGTTAATATACCTCGTAGATAAATTGTCTGACCTACCCTGATCACTCACATTGTCCAGTGACTGACTGCCAGACCCAGTGTTTTATTCCCATATTCCCTCACACACCCAGCCTGATAAGCGTCCACTGAATGCCAGTGTGTATTGTTTTTACTGATTCCATTGTCACAGTAAACACATTATTGGAAGTGTTGACAGTGTTAGTTAGATATGATGTAATATTCTGCTTTATTCTCCTTCCCTCAGACCCATGGCAAAGTGGTTAAAGGACTACCTGAACTTCGGCAGCCGGCGTGACGCCCCCCAGCCTCCGCGTCCTGACTACACAGAGAGTGAGATCCTGAGGGCGTACAGAGCCCAGAAAGACCTGGACTTTGAAGACCCCTACCAGAGCGCAGAGAAACCACAAAATGGCTGCTACGGTGGCTGTAGTGGGACAGTAAGCCTGCATGCGTTGCCCGCCTTTGCTTCTGTGCTTCCCAACGATGCAGAGGTGGGCAATGTTATGTCTTATAGGGCATGAACATGTTGTGTTATGACTGTGTTACTACAGCAGAGGAGGCTGGTTGGCTGAGATATAGGAGGATGGGCTCAGTGTAATGGCTGGAATGGGATGGATGGAACAGTATCAAACACATGGTTTTGCAGGTGTTATGACCATATTATTACAGGTGTTTAAAGGTTGTTATAATGTATTCCAGGTGAAGGTGGTGTCTCCCAAACACAGGCTGATCAAGGTGGACTCTCAGGAGTTCAGTCGCAGTAAGAGCCCCCTCAGCCCCGTCACCATCCACCAGGAACCGGTATGACATGACAGTTGTTTACATTTACATTACATTTGTTGTTTTTGTTGTTGATCTTCTCCCTCTTTCATGTTCTTTGTATCCACATGATTCTCCTCATTTTCTCACGATCCCACCCACCCACCCTACATCACTCTCTCCAGGTGCTTCCCTCTGCTCCTGCAGCAGTAGGGGACTCAGACACTGACTACTCGGACCCGTTTGATGCCAGACCAGTTCCACGGCTAAGAGCAGATTGGGAGCCTAGCCCCAGCCTACACCTTACCTTGGGCCCCAGCCCCATCACCAGTCCTACCCTGGTAGCCTTCAGCCCTAACCCTATCCTAGGTCTCAGTCTCCGTCCAGGGGACAGCAGCAGCTACATGGAACCCTTTGAAGCCCAGAGGGTTGTCACAGGTTGGTGCTTATAGCTGTTGCCTAGACACCCACACCTTGGACCTCACACCTGGCTGTCTAAAATGACTGACATACATACTGAGATGCATAGACTTATAGTTAATTTATTGAGTGTGTGTGTAGCGCTCCAGCAGGACCCAGAGCGGGGCCGACCAGGAGTGGACAGTGGAAGGTCAGGGGTTGGGATCGGAGGTCAACTCTATGATGACCCCTACGATGAGAGGACTCGCCATCGCCCCCGGGGGGCGCCACCGCAGCAGCAGGGGAGAGAGTTCCTCAGGGACGAACCGGTAACAATCTTCATCTTCTTATTTTTCTCTGTTTTGGTTTCATCATCCTCCTACATCCTCTTCTTCTCATTCTCTTCCAGAGAGAGGTCAGAGAGAGCAGGCTGCCCCAGGACGATGAGAGACCAGCTGAGGAGTACGACCAGCCCTGGGAATGGAAGAAGGACAACATCTCCAAAGCTCTAGCAGGTAGATGTATACAGTGTATTCACCCCTCCTTGGCATTTTTCCAATTTTGTTGCCTTACAACCTGGAATTAAAATTCATTTTTTGGTGGGTTCTATCATTTGATTTACACAACAAACCTACTACTTTGAAGATGCAATATATTTTTTATTGTGAAACAAACAAGAAATAAGACAAAAAAACAGAACCCCCCCCCCCATTCCAAGACATTTAAATGTTTCCCCTTAAACCACTCGAGTGTTGCTTTAGCAGTGTGCTTAGGGGCATTGTCCTGCTGGAAGGTGAACCTCCGTCCCAGTCTCAAATCTCTGGAAGACTGAAACAGGTTTCCCTCAAGAATTTCCCTGTATTTAGCGCCATCCATCATTCCTTCAATTCTGACCAGTTTCCCAGTCCCTGCCGATGAAAAACATCCCCACAGCATGATGCTGCCACCACCATGCTTCACTGTGGGGATGGTTTTCTCTGGGTGATGAGAGGGGTTGGGTTTGCGCCAGACATAGCGTTTTCCTTGATGGCCAAAAAGCTCAATTTTAGTCTCATCTGACCAGAGTACCTTCTTCCATATGTTTGGGGAGTCTCTCACATGCCTTTTGGCGAACACCAAATGTGTTTGCTTATTTTTTTCACTAAGCAATGGCTTTTTTCTGGCCACTCTTCCGTAAAGCCCAGCTCTGTAGAGTGTACGGCTTAAAGTGGTCCTATGGACAGATGCTCCAATCTCCGCTGTGGATCTTTGCAGCTCCTTCAGGGTTATCTTTGTGTCTTTGTTGCCTCTCTGATTAATGCCCTCCTTGCCTGGTCCATGAGTTTTGGTGGGCTGTCTTCTCTTGGCAGGTTTGTTGTGGTGCCATATTCTTTGCATTTTTTTATAATGGATTTAATGGTGCTCCGTGGGATGTTCAAAGTTTCTGATATTTTTTTATAACCCAACCCTGATCTGTACTTCTCCGCAACTTTGTCCCTGACCTGTTTGGAGAGCTCCTTGGTCTTCATGGTGCTGCTTGCTTGGTGGTGCCCCTTGCTTAGTGGTGTTGCAGACTCTGGGGCCTTTCAAAACAGGTGTGTCTATATATACTGAGATCATGTGACACTTAGATTGCACACAGGTGGACTTTATTTAACTAATTATGTGACTTCTGAAGGTAATTGGTTGCACCAGATCTTATTTAGGGGCTTCATAGCAAAGGGTGTGAATACATATGCACGCACCACTTTTCCGTTATTTTTTTCATTTCACTTCACCAATTTTGACTATTTTGTGTATGTCCATTACATGAAATCCAAATAAAAATCCATTTAAATTACAGGTTGTAATGCAACAAAATAGGAAAGACACCAAGGGGGATGAATACTTTTGCAAGGCACTGTATATATAATAGAGGGAAGCATCACTGAAGTGTTTTGATCTAAATTATAAACCGGGTGGTTCGAGCCCTGAATGCTGATTGGCTGAAATCCGTGGTATATCAGACCATATACCACAGATATGACAAAACATTTATTTTTATAAATTGTACTGGTTGGTAACCAGTTTATAATAGCAATAATGCACCTCTGGGTTTGTGGTATATGGCCAGTATACCACAGCTAAGGGCAGTATCCAGGCACTCCGCATTGTGTCGTGCTAAGGAACAGACCTTTGCCATGGTATATTGGTCGTATACCACACACCCTTGGGCCTTATTGCTTAAATACATCATCACAAAAGCTTTAGCAAGTAGACCAGTGCTCTGATATATTCTGGTGTAGGAGGCACTCAGATGTTGCAGTTTTGCATTTATAATTTAGCCGACGCTCTTATCCAGAGCGATTTACAGGAGCAATTAGGGTTATGTGCCTTGCTCAAGGGCACATTGGCTGATTTTTCACCTAGTCTGCTCGGGGATTCGAAACAAGCGACCTTTTGGTAACTGGCTTAACGCTCTTAACCGCTAGGCTACAGTGGGGAAAAAATTATTTAGTCAGCCACCAATTGTGCAAGTTCTCCCACTTAAAAAGATGAGAGGGGCCTGTAATTTTCATCATAGGTTCACGTCAACTATGACAGACAAAATGAGAAGAAAAAAAATCCAGAAAATAACATTGTAGGATTTTTTATGAATTTATTTGCAAATTATGGTGGAAAATAAGTATTTGGTCAATAACAAAAGTTTCTCAATACTTTGTTATATATCCTTTGTTGGCAATGACACAGGTCAAATGTTTTCTGTAAGTCTTCACAAGGTTTTCACACACTGTTGCTGGTATTTTGGCCCATTCCTCCATGCAGATCTCCTCTAGAGCAGTGATGTTTTGGGGCTGTCGCTGGGCAACACAGACTTTCAACTCCCTCCAAAGATTTTCTATGGGGTTGAGATCTGGAGACTGGCTAGGCCACTCCAGGACCTTGAAATGCTTCTTACGAAGCCACTCCTTATGAAGCCACTCCTTCGTTGCCCGGGCGGTGTGTTTGGGATCATTGTCATGCTGAAAGACCCAGCCACGTTTCATCTTCAATGCCTTTGCTGATGAAAGGAGGGTTTCACTCAAAATCTCACGATACATGGCCCCATTCATTCTTTCCTTTACACGGATCAGTCGTCCTGGTCCCTTTGCAGAAAAACAGCCCCAAAGCATGATGTTTCCACCCCCATGCTTCACAGTAGGTATGGTGTTCTTTGGATGCAACTCAACATTCTTTGTCCTCCAAACACGACGAGTTGAGTTTTACCAAAAAGTTATATTTTGGTTTCATCTGACCATATGACATTCTCCCAATCCTCTTCTGGATCATCCAAATGTACTCTAGCAAACTTCAGACGGGCCTGGACATGTACTGGCTTAAGCAGGGGGACACGTCTGGCACTGCAGGATTTGAGTCCCTGGCGGCGTAGTGTGTTACTGATGGTAGGCTTTGTTACTTTGGTCCCAGCTCTCTGCAGGTTATTCACTAGGTCCCCCCGTGTGGTTCTGGGATTTTTGCTCACCGTTCTTGTGATCCTTTTTACCCCACGGGGTGAGATCTTGCGTGGAGCCCCAGATCGAGGGAGATTATCAGTGGTCTTGTATGTCTTCCATTTCCTAATAATTGCTCCCACAGTTGATTTCTTCAAACCAAGCTGCTTACCTATTGCAGATTCAGTCTTCCCAGCCTGGTGCAGGTCTACAATTTTGTTTCTGGTGTCCTTTGACAGCTCCTTGGCCATAGTGGAGTTTGGAGTGTGACTGTTTGAGGTTGTGGACAGGTGTCTTTTATACTGATAACAAGTTCAAACAGGTGCCATTAATACAGGTAACGAGTGGAGGACAGAGGAGCCTCTTAAATAATAAGTTACAGGTCGTTGAGAGCCAGAAATCTTGCTTGTTTGTAGGTGACCAAATACTTATTTTCCACCATAATTTGCAAATCAATTCATTAAAAATCCTACAATGTGATTTTCTGGATTTTATTTTCTCATATTTTCTGTCATAGTTGACGTGTACCTATGATGAAAATTACAGGCCTCTCTCATCTTTTTAAGTGGGAGAACTTGCACAATTGGTGGCTGACTAAATAGTTTTTTTCCCCACTGTACCTGTTTCCCCGGTATTTAAGTAGTTGGCTAATAAAACTCTCAATTTGTAGTGCAGTTTGAGGGGGCAGAGTGGGAGAGATCGTTAGCCCAGTCAGACCAGGCCAGACTACCCAGAACCAGCCCCACAGACCCAGACCCAGGGGGCGCAGCCAGCCTTCGGCGGCCCGGTGACAACCCCCCTATCCTGGGTGAGAGAGTGGACCCCTGCCTGCCCTTGGAGAGACAGGTGTAAGTACCTCCCCTCAACCTCTGACTCTCAGTATAATTCAAGAAGCCCCCCCGGCCGTGTGTCACACTGTTTTGTGCCCCTTGCTATGCGTCACACAGTAATATGTCCCCCGTGCAGGTGGTACCACGGTGCTGTGAGTCGTGCAGAGGCAGAGACTCTACTGACGTTGTGCAAAGAGAGTTCCTACCTGGTGAGGAAGAGCCAGACCTGCCCACAAGACTACTCTCTCTCCCTCAGGTACCTTTACACGCTCTCTCCCTCTCGCATTCTCCTGATGTTCTACATTATACCAACCACATCATCGTAAATGGGTTTTCCATGGGTTTTCCATATTTATCTAGGCCCTAATAAGGTGATAAGGATTTTATAACGCCGCTCTCTATTTCTGTCTCTCTCTCTCTTTTGCTCTCGCTCTCTCTTCTCTCTCTTTCAGGAGTTGTCAGGGCTTCATGCATATGAAGTTCACTCGGAGTTCAGAGGGTCGCTACGTCCTGGGAGAGAACAGTCCTCCATTCTCCTCTGTACCAGAGGTCATCCACTACTACACCATGCACAAACTACCTATCAGAGGAGCTGAACACCTGTCTCTGCTCTACCCTGTCATTGTACAGACTCTCTGACCCTTCTCTACTCATTATGTGCATCCCAAATGGCACCCTATTCCCTATGTAGTGATGTGCATCCCAAATGGCACCCTATTCCCTATGTAGTGCACTACTTTTGTGCTCTCTGTTCAAAAGTAGTGCACTATATAGGGAATAGAGTGGGACACAGCCTATTTATGATACTAATACTGAAGGTGCTGTCGTCTGCAGAGATGCTAACATGGCTGCTGTGGAACTATGTGATGTTATTCTAAGAGCTTCATAATGGTTCTGGGTGGAAACCACAATGGTCAAACTGTATTATATGGCCAAAGGCAAATGCTGTAACAGAGCAGGTTACTGTATGTCAATAGAGTATTATCAATCGTCCCTATGGCACATTGATTAGCTAGCTGTACCAGGGTGGGAGTGTCATCCAATAATGTTATACAGTAGAACACTACATCACTATAGTGGAAAGCTATTATAGAAATGTGCGCTTGAAAGCTATTTCAGTACTTATATGTAAGAATGCTGGTATTATACACTGAGTGTACAAAACATTAGGAACACCTTCCTGATATTGAGTTACATTTTGCCCTCAGAAAAGCCTCAGTTTGCCGGGGCATGGACTACAAGGTGTCAAGCGTTCCACAGGGATACTGGCCCATGTTGACTCCAATGCTTCCCACAGTTGTCAAGTTGGCTGGATGTCCTTTGGGTGGTGGGCCATTCTTGATACACACAGGAAACTTGAGCGTACAAAACCCAGCAGCGTTGCAGTTCTTTACACACTCAAACCGGAGCGCTTGACACCTACTACCATACATTTACATTTTAGTCATTTAGCAGACGCTCTTATCCAGAGCGACTTACAGGAGCAATTAGGGTTAAGTGCCTTGCTCAAGGGCACATCGGAAGACTTTTCACCTAGTCGGCTCGGGGATTAGAACCAGCGACCTTTCGGTTACTGGCACAACGCTCTTACCCACTAAGCTACCTGCCGCCCACCCTGTTCAAAGGCACTTAAATCTTTTGTCTTGCCCATTCACCCTCTGAATGGCACACGCACAATTCATGTCTTAACAAGTGACATCAATAAGGGATCATAGCTTTCACTGGTCAGTCTGTAATGGAAAGAGCAGGTGTTCCCAATGTTTTGTACACTCAGTGTAGTGTGTTAAAGTGTGAATGTTTTTTGGACTTTGATCATGAAAGCTAAGTAATAATAGGTAGGTTTGTTACTGTGGTGCTGTTTGTAAGATTTTCTCATGTTCTATGAAAATAAAGAGTGAATATATATATATTTTTTTACTTAAGTCTAACCACATACACAGGTAGAGGGTAGGGATAAGGGTTGTTGTTCAGATAAATGTATTTGCTACTTTCCATTGTCCATACTAGTATCATTGATTCATTCTAATTGGTATGCTTGTGTTTAAATTGGAATTGCAAGAGAAATCGAAAAAATACCAGCATGTGCGTTCAGTAATGGTTCATTATGAAAGCCTTTCACATCAATCAGTGCGTGACATGAACGATGACATAGATAACGGCGTCACCATAGCAACCACCAGGCGTCAGTATCAGCGCAAGCAGGGATAAACATCAATGGTGCGTTCGTAAATTCACTTTGGCTGGCTTTTTAGGGTGTGTTCATAAATCCAGTCTGGAGTGCCAGAGGGTGTGTTCGTAAATTCAGACCGTTGTCAGATTGTCCGTTCGTAAATTCAGCGCGTTTCGCTCTCGGAGCGTTCAGAGCGCACACTATGCTCTGGCGGAGGAGTAGGGTTGATCAGAGCGTTCTGACCTCACAACGGCAGTCAAGCGTCCAAGCTAACTGGCTAAAGTTGTCTAGCTTGCTAGCTAGCTACTTCCAGAGACAAATGAGAGAACACCTCACTCTAACCATTTTACTCGCCATAGCAGAGCAGGTTTTTTTCATGTTATCTAGAGCGTTTGTGACTAACTGTGCTGCTGGCAACAATTTCATTGTTTTTTTGCCAACGTCTACTGACACCGGTCATATTCAATGGGTGTTGCGCGTTCGTAAATTGATCAGTAATTCGGCGCTCTGGCACACTCAAACGCGAGTGCTCTGAAATTGGAGTAGATCGCCAGAGTGAATTTACGAACGCACCCGAGCGTGCTCTGAAATCTGAGTAGATTGCCACAGTGAATATACAAACGCACCCCTACTCCGATTTCAGCGCACTCTAGTCTGAGTGTACCAGAGCGCAGAATAACTAGCTAATGAATGTATGAACGCACAACACCTGTTGAATATTACAGGTATCAGGAAACGTCGGCAAAAAAACGTTATTAAATTGTTGCCAGCAGCATAGTTACAGTAACCAACTCTCTAGATAACCTGAAAACAGCCTAACCTGCTCTGCTAGGGCGAGTGAAACGGTCAGAGTGAGTAGCTAGCAAGCTAGCCAACTATAGCCAGTTAGCTGGGTGCTTGACTGACGTTGTGAGGTCAGAACGCTCGGATCAACCACACTCCTCGGCCAGAGAGTCCTGTGTGCACTCTGAATGAATGGACAATCTGACAAAGCTCTACATTTACGAACGCACAGAGCGCACTCTGGCACTCCAGAGTGAATTTACGAACCACCCCAAGTTGATTGCGAGGAAGTGGCAGGTAGGCTACGTGATAGAATAACGTGATAACGTGTGCAAATATTTTGAGCTGCTAATCGTGGATATAGGCCCTTTTCACGATGACGTCATCTAACTTCCGCCTTTCCGCGTAGCAGGTTAACTTCACTTCCGTTCGCCCGTAACCTGAGACTTCTCAACGAAAATACAACTGTTGACCACTAACTAGCAAGCTAGCTACTTGAAGAAATTCCAAAAGGTACGTTTAAGTTAAATTAGTAAAGTTAAGAGTAATAATGTTTACGTATATGCAATGGTTTGTAACTTGCTAACGTTATTGTTAATTCATAATTGTTCACTGCCTTAGTTACTTAAAAGTGGGCTAACGTTAGCTAACAACAACTTAGTACCAGATACCGATAACGTTAAAAGGTAGCGTTACATTGCTGCCTGGCTGTAATGTAACAAGTTTACTTAGCTAGCTATCTAACCCTTTGTTAGGCAGTTAGTTTATTCATGAATGTATAGTAACTCACCTATTCAAATACTGTTGTGCATGATAGCTAGATAAATATTGATTCCTGGTCAAAGCTGAATGTTAATTTAGCTGTTTCTTTTCTCCCGGTGTCTGTATCGCAACAGTATCCCATCCAACACCGAAGCATGGCACAATCTTCGAGAAGATGCTATTGCAGTGTACCATTTTGTTCAAACAGAAATTCCCGTATCTGAGTTTTCACGGTTTCCCTGTCTTATCGAAAATTTGAACATTTTGAGTTATCACAGAATCTTTCCCAGTCTTTATTGCCGTCAACAACCCACATCGGTTTGTAAGAATTTCGTTGTGTATTAAGTTTAATGATACAAAATCAGAGCTCAGACTGAGAAACAAACTGATCCACAGTGGAACTTTGTGGAATCATTCTTATTAAATCTGCAACCGCAGCAAAACACAACAAAAAGAAAACTTATCTATCTTAACCTATCTTATCATAATGTTAGAGAACTGTTTATCTGAGAAACCTGAAGCCGATGAGCCTCCTCATTTTTCTTCATGGACCTGTAACATCGCCCTCTCACTGTCACCTCACCGTTAACTACACTTGAGACTGTTTCAATACAGTGATTGGGAGAAAGGGCGCAGCATTAGCCATTAATACATTACTGACTCTTATCTTACGGTCGATACAAACAGCAGTAATATTAAAAAGAGGCTGCAAAACAGAAACTCGTCAGCTCATAACCTTCGCTAGCATAGGGCTAATTTAAGCTAAATAAAGATAAACACGTACCTTCATAATCAAACAGGTAACCTTCAACGAAGAACTTGTAGCCTTTATCAAGCTTCGATCTTGAAGTAAGGGACCACTTGTCAGCAAGTCGTTCTACGTCGTTAAGTCGTATTGGTGGCAGATGTGAAAGGGACTGGGTGAACTCCATAATGATGTGCTACTAGCTAAGCGTTCCTAAGCGACACCGGATGTAAACATAACCTGCATCGCGGCAGAACGGAAGTTGTCTGACGTCACGTGAAAAGGGCCTATTGCGTTTACTTTATAAAAACGTATCTGTTTAATACTGTGTACTCATGCATTGACTCACTAGCCTATGTGATCATTGTTCAAGGTGCATTTTTCCTGCTGTTGTAGTAAAAAAAAGTATTTGGCGCATAGTTGAGAGAAAGTTCAACTTATTTTCTTACAAGTGGTGGTCATTTTTGTCATTTAGCAGACGCTCTTATCCAGAGCGACTTACAGTTAGTGCATACATTTTCATACTGGTCCCCCGTGGGAATCGAACCCACAACCCTGGCGTTGCAAGCTGAGCTACACGGGACTACGACAGTGGTCATGACAGCTCTTATGTCATGTTTATGCCATTGTTGGGCTATTTCCATGTCATAATGAGGTGTTATTGTTACCCCTTTGACTTTGCTCTTGTCTCCAATTGAAGAAAAGGTGTGTGTAGCCTACTGTGTGTACTATTTTCAGAGACATTTAAAGGGAAATACAATAAACAGACATTTTAGTGTTATGCTTCAACAGCTCACGTATCCATGGCTACCCGGATGGAGCAACTCGCCCAGCCCAAACCCAACCTGCTCCGATTCCCCGACCGGTACTGCCACACACACACACACACACACACACACATACACACACACACACACACACATACACACACACACACACACACAGAGACTGATCATCTGCTTATTTTCCTTCCAGCCGGTCAGTCTACTGGCTAGATGAACTCCCACCTGAAAGAAATTGCTCCACCACCACATTTGGTAAGATCAAATCAAATTGTATTTGTCACATACACGTGTTTAGCAGATGTTATAGCGGGTGTAGTGAAATGCTTGTGCTTCTAGCGCCGACAGTGCAGTAATATCTAACAAGTAATATCTAACAATTACCCCACTCTCTTTCTGTTCCTATCCCTTTTTCAGTCTCCCGGCCCCTGTCTCTCTTTCTGTCTCTTTGATGTTTGTGTTGTGGATAATTGACTTTATAATGACCTTTTTAATATTATTGTTTTTGTTGTAGAGTTGACGCCCCGCTGGTCCCAGCTGTGTAGCAGGAAGCTGCTTAATGCTGGGTTTGAACAGAGCAGGTAAGACTTCATATTGTATCATAATTATTTATGTTAATGATGTGTATAATGCATGATGTCTATGATGACTCTTGATGACTCTCCTCTCCTCCCGCTCCAGATCATCTCCCCAATGGGAGGTCAGTGTAGCAGCTCTGAGGGCCTGTCCATCCAATAGAGTGTGTTCTCTGGCTTTACCCCGCCTCCCAACAGCAGGCTGGGAACCTGACCGCCCCCTGCTGGCCTCAGTGAGTACCACACACACACCTCAATTTATAACCCACTCTATCTCGGTCTATAATAATAATAATATGCCATTTAGCAGACGCTTTTATCCAAAGCCACTTACAGTCATGCATGCATACATTTTTTTGTGTATGGGTGGTCCCGGGGATCAAACCCACTACCTTGGCGTTACAAGCGCCGTGCTCTACCAGCTGAGCTACAGAGGACCACTATCTATCTATCTATCTATCTATCTATCTCTTGTTTCCTCTCTTTGTGTGTCTCTCTCTCGCTCTATATATCTCTAGTTGAGCAGAGCAGTGCAGACTGCAGTAGCCAGTCCTAGGGTCTGCCAGTTGGCCCGTCCCAAGCGGAGGCAGGGTCTCTATTCGCCCCATTTGTCCAAGACCTCACTGGCACCCCCCCACCCAGCTGCAACCTCCTCCCGACTACAGCTCCTCGCAAGTAAGACACTTAGAATACCTCGTATTTACCTCACACAGTAACGTTTAATAACGGCCACCTAACAACATTGCAAAGTACATGTAGTGTTCATTTTTTGCCTGAAAATTGTTGGTACTCTATCTACCTCTGTCTCGCACACACACTCTCTCTCTCCATTACTCTCTCTGTCTCCTTCCTCCTCCCCACCCCACCTCCCCTCTCCCAGTCCCTAAGTCTGACCACCCCCAGTACGCCCAGGACCGTCCAGTCAGCTGGCCAGTGCCGGGGCCGGTGAGGAAGGCAGTAGCCAGTGAGAGGGTGCATGTCCTTTCACGTCCCAACCAGCGGAAGGCGCTGTTCCAAGGCTACAACCCGTACACTGTTACCCTAGCTGCACGCTCCGCTAGCGCCTCGCCGCGCCTACAGGTGAGCTGTGTTTCTCTCATTTACTAATTTATTAAAATAATTTAATTTAAATGTCATTAGTTTGTCTGTTTGTTTGTTACAGGAGCTTTGTCTGCCCCTGCCGCGGAAATGCAAGGGCAAATAGACAAATGCATCTCATCTCACACCTCTACAGTACCTCCGGCCGCCTCTTCTTCAGATACTATATCTCCTATACAGCATGTCTATGTCCCTGATCACCACTGCTCCATAATAAAGACAATCCATGATATCAGTGAGACATGTTGCTGGGTCTTTATCTGGTCCAATGGGACCACTGGCTTTAGAAGGTGGATTGTTTACTCCTGCAACGTTCAACAGCGTGCTGTTCATTCAACTGAACTGAAGTGATTTTCTGTCACCAAAGGGGAGTTGTCCTGGGCCTAGAACATTACAACGCACATTACAAACATGAAGCGAAAACCACCTGAATGTAAAAGTGTACCTTATCTTTTAGTGTGTAATTGTAGTAGGTGACAGATGTAGGAAACCTGCAAAAAGCATGTCATATCCTTAATGAATATTCCCTCTCCTGTTAACCCTCTACTGCACATAGTTGCCCTCAGGCAACAGAAAACCATTTTCTCCCTTACACCCTCCCATGTGAATTGTTTTAAATTCTTACAATGTGTGATGACATGTCTGTAAACAATCCAATGAGGTGCAGAAGTTGGTATGACATATCAATTGGGGCAGGGAACTTCTTTCAGGAAGCAGAACAAAAAATGCATTTGACTACATGGTGTGAGCAAAGGGTAAGATACATTTAATTATTTTGCATGTTTAAAGCTGCAATATGTAACTTTTGTAACTCAACAAAATTCACATAGAAATATGAGTTACAGATCTGTCATTCATGTTGAAAGCAAGTCTAAGAAGTGGTAGATCTGTTCTATGTGCATTATTTCTATGCTTCCCGTTTTTAAGTTGAGTTTAGGCTACTTTTCAATGCAATATCATACTCAATGAAAGATATGTAATTTGATGTAAAATGATGGCCTTGGTCAATGTTTTTGCCAACATAACCACTGACATGTACAGGCAATGGACACAGGGACATTCTATGGGCGAAAGGAGCATAATGGAGCAGTAGGATCATACCCTCTGATAGTGAGGACAGTCAGCTTGAGGACAGTGACAGCGAAGAAGAATGTACCCCAGAATCAGGTTGGAAAAGCAGTGAAATACTAGGTTATGCCCAACATGTATTTTCTTATGAAAAGAGTGCTTGTTTCTACTATATTTCACTTAACAAATGTTCTGTATCTGATTTTCCTTGGTGTTTTAGCCTACCCTAATGGCACAGCGTTGCCCTGAGGCAACAAAAACAATTATGGGTGTGGGGGGTAAAAGTCATTTAATTTATTTATAATTATTGATATATTATCAGAAAGCCTAAATCTTCCATGATCCATCTCAATTATCTTGCAACTTATTTCTTCTTTTTTTCTGGATGTTGCTGCAACACGGCTTTATCTCTTCATCCTCTGACTCCTCCCTGTTGCCCGATTCACTTTTCATTTCACAATAGCGCTGACGTCAGATCTGGGGAGTGGAGAGTGAGAGAATGTAAACGCACACACACCTTCACTAGGAAAAAGTAGCCCATTCTCAATTTTCCACAAAGGAAACGATTTCATTTTTTTGTTATCTCTGCTTGCGTGTGGACAATGCGCTACCCACACATTTCCGTGCGTTGACAGCGCTGGACACTCAGTGTGTGTGGTGTAGACTGCAGTCGCGTCTTTCCCCGACTCACCTATAGAGCGTAGGCCTAAACAGGTAGGCCAGGTAGGCTACGGGAACGAAATCCGGAAGAACAAGCAAATCTCTTTGTTCACACTATTTTTATCTTACCTCTGCAACTAAACTTCTCCCAATAACGTTTATGCAATTTTGATCATTCTTCTTCTGAGAAAGTAGAAGAGTGAAGATGACGGAACTACCAGTTCACAAGAAAAATATGCTGATTCTAGTTGATGTTCTCTGTGTGGTTGTCGGTAAGTGCCCTATTTCTCTCTCTCTAATAACATGGCTGATATAACATTATTTGTTGTATTACCGAAGGACACCACGCTCTCTCCGCCGTCTACATGCCCAACGCAATAGGGTAGCACTAGCCACCGATAAATCAATCAAATAGTTGTTTATTGGGTAAATACTGGATAAGACTGAGAAGGTGGGGGACTTTGTAAACAATGTTTAGGCAAGCGACACACACAAGCCACAGGGCAAAGCCCAACATGCAGGACACTTTCCAGTAAGAAGAACAGGTGTTCTGTGTTACACACAGACACACACACAGAAAGACACACACACACACACACACACACACACACACTGCAATAGTATTGTAATAGGAATAGAGAGTCAGCATTGCTCGTGTTATATCTTGTTTCATTGATTCTTTCGTTGTCTGTCAGCACATTACAGGTGTTCACAGTGCCTGGTGGAGTGGTGTAACATTGATCTTTATTGATTCAAATAGATTGTAGGCTAAAGTCATCAGTCAGCATGGGATACTAACACAACATGCATAGTCACAATTACTATGATTGTAAGTTTACTATTTCACAGTTAAAATACATTTATGATGACCATTTAAAAATAAGCTGTAATGGCTCGTGTGTGTGCGCGCGCGTTTGTAACGGAATACCTGTTATTTTGACTGGCCTTCCATGGAAAGTGTCCTGTTTGTTGGGCTTTGCCCTGTGGCATCCAGTGTGGTTGCTGTGTGTAGAGCCGGGGTTTGCATGTTGGGACTTGCACTGGACTCTCAAGTCTACAGGATCTGTAGTTTAGAATAGATATTTGGGTGGACAGTCTCCTTCCCTCTCTCCATCTCCCACTCCATCCACCTCTTTCCCTCTCCATCCCTTTCTTTCTTCCCCCAATCCCCCACTCTTTGTCTTCCTGCCACAATCCTTTGCTATCTTTATTTTCAAAATTTTATTTTTTTATTTAAGCTTTATTTAACTCTTTATCCCGTGGTATTTAGTGAGTGAGAGAGTAGGGTTGTTTAACAGTTAAGCAAGCTGGTCCTTGTTAACAAATCAAATCAAATCAAATGTATTGATCACATACACATGGTTAGCAGATGTTATTGCGAGTGTAACGAAATGCTTGAGCTTCTAGTTCCGACAGTGCAGTAATATCTAGCAAGTAATATCTAACAGTTCCACAACCAAAAACCTAATACACACAATCTAAGTAAAGGAATGGAATAAGAATATACAGTGAGGGAAAAAAGTATTTGATCCCCTGCTGATTTTGTACGTTTGCCCACTGACAAAGACATGATCAGTCTATAATTTTAATGGTAGGTTTATTTGAACAGTGAGAGACAGAATAACAAAACAAAAATCCAGAAAAATGCATGTCAAAAATGTTATCAATTGATTTGCATTTTAATGAGGGAAATAAGTATTTGATCCCTCTGCAAAACATGACTTAGTACTTGGTGGCAAAACCCTTGTTGGCAATCACAGAGGTCAGACGTTTCTTGTAGTTGGCCACCAGGTTTGCACACATCTCAGGAGGGATTTTGTCCCACTCCTCTTTGCAGATCTTCTCCAAGTCATTAAGGTTTCGAGGCTGACGTTTGGCAACTCGATCCTTCAGCTCCCTCCACAGATTTTCTATGGGATTAAGGTCTGGAGACTGGTTAGGCCACTCCAGGACCTTAATGGGCTTCTTCTTGAGCCACTCCTTTGTTGCCTTGGCCGTGTGTTTTGGGTCATTGTCATGCTGGAATACCCATCCACGACCCATTTTCAATGCCCTGGCTGAGGGATGGTGGTTCTCACCCAAGATTTGACGATACATGGCCCCGTCCATTGTCCCTTTGATGCGGTGAAGTTGTCCTGTCCCCTTAGCAGAAAAACACCCCCAAAGCATAATGTTTCCACCTCCATGTTTGACGGTGGGGATGGTGTTCTTGGGGTTATAGGCAGCATTCCTCCTCCTCCAAACACGGCGAGTTGAGTTGATGCCAAAGAGCTCCATTTTGGTCTCATCTGACCACAACACTTTCACCCAGTTCTCCTCTGAATCATTCAGATGTTCATTGGCAAACTTCAGATGGGCCTGTATATGTGCTTTCTTGAGCAGGGGGACCTTGCGGGCGCTGCAGGATTTCAGTCCTTCACGGCGTAGTGTGTTACCAATTGTTTTCTTGGTGACTATGGTCCCAGCTGCCTTGAGATCATTGACAAGATCCTCCCGTGTAGTTCTGGGATGATTCCTCACCGTTCTCATGATCATTGCAACTCCACAAGGTGAGATCTTGCATGGAGCCCCAGGCCAAGGGAGATTGACAGTCCTTTTGTGTTTCTTCCAATTGCGAATAATCGCACCAACTGTTGTCACCTTCTCACCAAGCTGCTTGGCGATGGTCTTATGCCCATTCCAGCCTTGTGTAGGTCTACAATCTTGTCCCTGACATCCTTGGAGAGCTCTTTGGTCTTGGCCATGGTGGAGAGTTTGGAATCTGATTGATTGATTGCTTCTGTGGACAGGTGTCTTTTATACAGGTAACAAGCTAAGATTAGGAGCACTCCCTTTAAGAGTGTGCTCCTAATCTCAGCTCGTTACCTGTATAAAAGACACCTGGGAGCCAGAAATCTTTCTGATTGAGAGGGGGTCAAATACTTATTTGACCCCCTTTATAACATTTTTTACATGTGTTTTTCTGGATTATTTTGTTGTTATTCTGTCTCTCACTGTTCAAATAAACCTACCATTAAAATTATAGACTGATCATTTCTTTGTCAGTGGGCAAACGTACAAAATCAGCAGGGGATCAAATACTTTTTTCCCTCACTGTACACTTCTAAAAAAAATAAAGGGAACACTTAAACAACACAATGTAACTCCAAGTCAATCACACTTCTGTGAAATGAAACTGTCCACTTACGAAGCTACACTGATTGACAATACATTTCACATGCTGTTGTGCAAATGGAATAGACAACAGGTGGAAATTATAGGCAATTAGCAAGACACCCCCAATAAAGGACTGGTTTTGCAGGTGGTGACCACAGACCACTTCTCAGTTCCTATGCTTCCTGGCTGATGTTTTGGTCACTTTTGAATGCTGGCGGTGCTTTCACTCTAGTGGTAGCATGAGACGGAGTCTACAACCCACACAAGTGGCTCAGGTAGTGCAGCTCATCCAGGATGGCACATCAATGCGAGCTGTGGCAAGAAGGTTTGCTGTGTCTGTCAGCGTAGTGTCCAGAGCATGGAGGCACTACCAGGAGAAAGGCCAGTACTTCAGGAGGTGTGGAGGAGGCCGTAGGAGGGCAACAACCCAGCAGCAGGACTGCTACCTCCGCCTTTGTGCAAGGAGGAGCAGGAGGAGCACAGCCAGAGCCCTGGAAAATGACCTCCATCAGGCCACAAATGTGCATGTGTCTGCTCAAACGGTCAGAAACAGACTCCATGAGGGCCCGACGTCCACAGGTGGGGGTTGTGCTTACAGCCCAACCCCGTGCAGGACGTTTGGCATTTGCCAGAGAACACCAAGATTGGCATATTCGCCACTGGCGCCCTGTGCTCTTCACAGATGAAAGCAGGTTCACACTGAGCACATGTGACAGACGTGACAGAGTCTGGAGACGCCGTGGAGAACGTTCTGCTGCCTGCAACATCCTCCAGCATGACCGGTTTGGCGGTGGGTCAGTCATGGTGTGGGGTGGCATTTCTTTGGGGGGCCGCACAGCCCTCCATGTGCTCGCCAGAGGTAGCCTGACTGCCATTAGGTACCGAGATGAGATCCTCAGACCACTTGTGAGACCATATGCTGGTGCAGTTGGCCCTGGGTTCCTCCTAATGGAAGACAATGCTAGACCTCATGTGGCTGGAGTGTGTCAGCAGTTCCTGCAAGAGGAAGGCATTGATGCTATGGACTGGCCCGCCCGTTCCCCAGACCGGAATCCAATTGAGCACATCTGGGACATCATGTCTCGCTCCATCCACCAACGCCACGTTGCACCACAGACTGTCCAGGAGTTGGCGGATGCTTTAGTCCAGGTCTGGGAGGAGATCCCTCAGGAGACCATCCGCCACCTCATCAGGAGCATGCCCAGGCGTTGTAGGGAGGTCATACAGGCACGTGGAGGCCATACACACTACTGAGCCTCATTTTGACTTGTTTTAAGGACATTACATCAAAGTTGGATCAGCCTGTAGTGTGGTTTTCCACTTTAATTTTGAGGGTGACTCCAAATCCAGACCTCCATGGGTTGATAAATTTGATTTCCATTGATAATTTTTGTGATTTTGTTGACAGCACATTCAACTATGTAAAGAAAAAAGTATTTAATAAGATTATTTCATTCATTCAGATCTAGGATGTGTTATTTTAGTGTTCCCTTTATTTTTTTGAGCAGTGTATAAATATATGGATGAGCAATGTCCTCAGAGTGGCATATGCTAAGATGCAATAGATAGTATAGAATACAGTATATACATATGAGATGGGTAATGTAAGATATGTAAACATTAATAAGATAGTATAGAATACAGTATATACATATGAGATGGGTAATGCAAGATATGTAGACATTATTAAGATAGTATAGAATACAGTATATACATATGAGATGGGTAATCCAAGATATGTAAACATTATTAAGATAGTATAGAATACAGTATATACATATGAGATGGGTAATGCAAGACGACATCACCTTGTGGCATAACCATGTTTGTTGACACTGAGGGCTGTGTCTGGGCTGGGGTCTGACGACAGTAAAATCACTCCCTCTCTTTTCCTCTTTCATTATTTCCTCCCTCAATCTCTCCATCTTATTTTCCTTTCATCTCGTCTGCCTCCCCCCTCTCTCTCTCTCTCTCTCTCTGTAGTGGTCTAAGGGGTAGCAGTAATCAGTCTACAATTAGTGATAAGAAAACTATTGGGATTTTTTTATTCCCAGTTCAGATAAGAGTAAGACAGGGTTGTGTGTGTTTTATTTAGTGTGTGTGTGCATACATGTGTGTTTTGTTAGTGTGTGTTTGAAGGGCATAGCCCAGCTTCCTCACTGTGTAATTAATATGGTAGGAATGTGCTGAGTCCACAAACTGGAGCAGATCTGACAAAGCTTTTCCTCTCTCATGTTTTCTTTCCCTCTCCTCCCTCTCTTACTCACTGTCTCTCGATCCACTTTCTTTCTCTCTCTCTGTTTTACTATTTTCTCCTCTCCTTTGCCCCTTGTCCTTTGCCTTGTTATCACTGCAGACAGACACTTTACACACACACACACACGCACACACAGAGGCACATTGAGTTCTTTCTGCAACAGTCTTTCAACAAAAATACCAACCAAATGCCACCCAAACCAAGCAATCATCCCTTCTGCTGATATGTGCATAACAACAGGGCCTGACATATCCATCCTTCATTTGGACCTTTTAGATCGTTCAATATTGACTGATGATTGTGTGAATGGGTCAGATTGCTGATGTAAGACCTGTACACACACTCTGGAAGAATGTGATTGGAAGACAATGATCATGTTCATTCTAAGGGTCATTCTAAGGAATCTAAATTAAGGAAGTTTCACATTGTGTCAATGTTTTTCACTTTCTTCCCGGAACTTTGCTGTGATGGGGGTCACAGTCCTTTAAAGACCTTGGGTCATCAAACTTTCTCTGGAAGTGAAATATGAGACCTAAAACAGCTGCCGTTGCTCTGTCTGAGTTATTACTGTTATTTATGTGACTTGGGGTTAAGAAGAGCATCAGCATCAAACTATAGACTGATACCAACTTGTTGTTAGTTTGTTATTTATCTGTTTGATTTTCTGGGTTTTGCTGACAACTAGAGTTACAGAAGATACTCTCCTGCTGTTTTACTGACACACACACACACACACACCATCTCTCTGACAACTATTTGTGTGTGTGTGTGTGTGTGTGTGTGTGTGTGTGTGTGTGTGTGTGAGAGAGCGAGGGAAGCGGGGGGGTGTAGACTTTTCCTGTGTGGAAAATAACCAGGATTCTGACAGTACAGCGGGATTACTACAGCCATAGAGTACTGATCCTCTTCCTGATCTGTCTCCCTATTGGAATCTCTCTATTGTCTAGATTTAATCAAGCGGTGTGTGTGTGTGTGTGTGTGTGTGTGTGTGTGTGTGTGTGTGTGTGTGAGTGTGTGTGTTGTAGCTGTTGGATGTGACTAGTAGGACAGTAGGGTTGTGTACGTTTTTTGGCTTCTAGTCTGGAGAATAACAGGAACACTTCTTAGGTTCCTCCTTCCTGTGAGGACAGAGGTCAGGAGGAAGTTGATCATGTGTCATATCTCACTAGACATTCCTCCATGTTTGTTTTCTCAGGGAGGAATCTGGAAGTTTCTATCTAGCCAGATGAGATTGTGAAAGAGTGAAACAATGTTATCCCCTCTTCTTTCTCTCTGAACGCGCTGTCCATTCTGTTACTGAAGACATACTCCCTAGGCCAAGATCACTGTGTGGGGCAGGTGGTTAAAGAAGACAGACTATGGACTCTCCTTCCTGTGTCTTCTACTGGACACACAAACGCACAGCCCTCTGAGTCTGTGCAACATCGTTGTTCTTCCTACATCGCTGAGGAAGGTAGAGATGTGTGCTACAAACTAACCTCTTCAGAAGATACCGAAGAGAATACTTGAATCAGTTTTCCTTTGGGTTCATTAAAACGTCTCCAGTACCATTGGATCCCAGGTACAGGTCGTCACCAGTTCTGTTACAATATATGCCATTCAACAGGGTTGAATTGTTCAAAATCAGTTCCAGATTTACTGAATCAATTGTTACGACATTGTCTTAATAGTGTTGGCGTTTTAATCTTGCATCTATTTGTTCACACACTCCCCTTTCTCCTCCCTTGTTTTATCAAAGCCAGCTCAGCCCACTCTCTGGAGAGAGGAACAATCTTGGTTCAACCCAACCCTTGGCTACAATAACACTGGAGCAACAACCTTACTGGAATAAAACTGGAGATTACAAAAATTATATGTTTGTGTGTGTTTATTTCTCTGGCACTGCAGCGGAGTGCCACCCACCCATACACACACATGCACACTCACACCTCACCCTCACCACTATTCTCCAGAGAGCTGTCTTATCTAACTGTTATCCTAGCACCCTACAAAGTCGACATGACCTCAAAGTAAATACCAGTTAGTACACTTCAAAGTGGCTGAGTGCACGCTTGACCTAGCGGAATTAAGGTTGACCAAATAGTCATGCTGTTCATAAGCCGCTGATGAGTGACAGTGTGAGCAGGGCCGGCGCCAGAACGAATCAGTTGGATGGGCATTTGATTTCTATAGGCGGGCCCGTTTTTTTCACGGGACCTCCTGTGTGCACGCACTTGCACAAAGGTTGTTAATGGTTGTTATTAAAAAAAAAAAAAGTGAACCTTTATTTAACTAGGCAAGTCAGTTAAGAACAAATTATTATTTACAATGGTGGCCTATTATGATAAAGACAGCTTGTGAGTTTCAAGTTTGGGGAAGCTTACAAGTAATACAATTTCTACCTATCTGCGTGCCAGTTATGATTTTTATACTGTATTTGCATTTTCGTGGAACAGTTTCATTTCAATAATAACGTTTTTCGTTTCTCAAAACTATTGTCACATGGTTCATCATTAAAAATCGTAATAAAAATCTAAAAGTTAAAATTAAACTAATGCAAGAGCGCCAGCCTTTGCCATATGGACACATTGATAGGCTACAACGTGATCCATTGGAAGAAATGAGCGCATGGAACTCAGAGATAGCCTATAGGCCAATGCAGCAAGTAGGCCAATAACTTCCATCATCAACTAAGTAAAATACATAGGCCTAAAGCCGACAAAATAAAAACAGTAGAACATATCCTGATGAAAATTCTGGTTATTTCAATTGCATGAATCTCTACTCTGCCTGCCTTTCTATCAGTCTTGATTTGAGCTATGGCTAGTGAAGTGCAACATTGTATCAACTCAGCAGGTTGGTGTGCTCAGGCGTGGGCGCTCCCTAAATTATGGTTATGAAATAAATAAAAACTTGTTTCTCACAAGTGTAGCAGGTTGAACTCTGCAAACAACGTTTCCACTCTGAGAATGAGAATGGTAAATTACTAATACTGTGGCTTGCGAAAGTATTCACCCCCCTTGGCATTTTCCCTATTTTGTTGCCTTACAACCTGGAATTAAAATTGATTTTGGAGGGGTTTGTATCATTTGATTTACACAACATGCCTACCACTTTGAAGATGCGAAATATTTTTAATCGTGAAACAAACAAGAAATAAGACAAAAAAACAGAACTTGAGCGTGCAAACTATTCACCCCCCCAGAGTCAATACTTTGTAGAGACACCTTTTGCAGCAATTACAGCTGCAAGTCTCTTGGGGTATGTCTCTATAAGCTTGGCACATCTAGCCACTGGGATTTTTGCCCATTCTTCAAGGCAAAACTGCTCCAGCTCCTTCAAGTTGGATGGGTTCCGCAGGTGTACAGCAATCTTTAAGTCATACCACATATTCTCAATTGGATTGAGGTCTGGGCTTTGACTAGGCCATTCCAAGACATTTAAATGTTTCCCCTTAAACCACTCAAGTGTTGCTTTAGAAGTGTGCTTAGGGTCATTGTCCTGCTGGAAGGTGAACCTCCGACCCAGTCTCAAATCTCCTGAAGAATGAAACAGGTTTCCCTCAAGAATTTCCCTGTATTTAGCACCATCCATCATTCCTTCAATTCTGACCAGTTTCCCAGTCCCTGCCGATGAAAAATATCAACACAGCATGATGCTGCCACCACCATGCTTCACTGTGGGGATGGTGTTCTCGGGGTGATGAGAGGTGTTGGGTTTGCGCCAGACATAGCATTTTCCTTGATGGCCAAAAAGATCAATTTTAGTCTCATCTGACCAGAGTACCTTCTTCCATATGTTTGGGGAGTCTCTCACATGCCTTTTGGTGAACACCAAATGTGTTTGCTTATTTTTTTCTTCAAGCAATGGCTTTTTTCTGGCCACTCTTCCATAAAGCCCAGCTCTGTGGAGTGTACGGCTTAAAGTGGTCCTATGGACAGATACTCCAATCTCTGCTGTGGAGCTTTGCAGCTCCTTCAGGGTTATCTTTGTCTCTTTGTTGCCTCTCTGATTAATGCCCTCCTTGCCTGGTCCGTGAGTTTTGGTGGGCTGCCCTCTCTTGGCAGGTTTGTTGTGGTGCCATATTCTTTCCATTTTTTAATAATGGATTTAATGGCGCTCCGTGGGATGTTCAAAGTTTCTGATATTTTTTTATAACCCAACCTTGATCTGTACTTCTCCGCAACTTTGTCCCTGACCTGTTTGGAGAGCTCCTTGGTCTTCATGGTGCTGCTTGCTTGGTGGTGCCCCTTTTTAGTGGTGTTGCAAACTCTGGGGCCTTTCAGAACAGGTGTGTATATATACTGAGATCATGTGACACTTAGATTGCACACATGTGGACTTTATTTAACTAATTATGTGACTTCTGAAGTTAATTGGTTACACTATCTTATTTAGGGGCTTCATAGCAAAGGGGGTGAATACATATGCATGCACCATTTTTCTGTTATTTATTTTTTAGAATTCTTTGAAACAAGTACTTTTTTTCATTTCACTTCACCAATTTGGACTATTTTGTGTATGTCCATTACATGAAATCCAAATAAAAATCCATTTAAATTACAGGTTGTAATGCAACAAAATAGGAAAAACGCCAAGGGGGATGAATACTTTTGCAAGGCACTGTACATGCATTAACAGAAATGTATGTAACCAAATGACGGGGATTAATGGTAAATTTACTAGTCCTACTGGTTACAAATTGTAATGGGGAATTTATCAAAATAAACAAAGGGCAAACAAATGAAACAATGAATGTGCAAGAACTGGTGGGAGACAGAGGAGCACATTCTGGAGAGCTGAGTGCATGCATTCTGGAGAGAGATGCCCATATCTCCCCAACACACCCCTCCCCTTCTTCTTGTCTCAACATTTTAAATTATACTCAAAACACATTATAGATGCTTTTCGCTAAGCCTATTGCCACATGCGCTGCCCAGATTGATGGCTTCCCAAATAGCCTATACACTTCTGATTTGAAACATTCCACATTTTGTTTTTAAAACAAGTTAATGATCCTCTATGGCTAAGTCAAGCTCTCTGGTAAAGTATTTTGAATGATTTTATTTCCTTTCTAATTCGCAACTGGCTGAAACCAGAGATCTGTATATAATGACGAGATGCTCATGTCTCCGCCCTAACAATGTGAGTTGTTGTCCCAAAGGCGGGAATGCAGGCGACAAGCTTAGGTCCGCATACAGTGCATTCGGAAAGTATTCAGACACCTTCCCTTTTTCCAAATTTTTTTAGGTTACAGCCTTATTCTAAAATTGATTAAATTAATGTTGTTCCTCATCAATCTACACACAGTACCCCATAATGACAAAGCGAAAACAGGTTTTTAGAAATTTTAGCAAATGTATTAAAAATAGAAAACAGAAATAACGTATTTACATTCAGTGAGGGAAAAAAGTATTTGATCCCCTGCTGATTTTGTACATTTGCCCACTGACAAAGAAATGATCAGTCTATAATTTTAATGGTAGGTTTATTTGAACAGTGAGAGACAGAATAACAACCAAAAAATCCAGAAAAACGCATGTAAAAAATGTTATAAATTGATTTCATTTTAATGAGGGAAATAAGTATTTGACCCCCTCTCAATCAGAACGATTTCTGGCTCCCAGGTGTCTTTTATACAGAACGAGCTGAGATTAGGAGCACACTCTTAAAGGGAGTGCTCATAATCTCAGCTTGTTACCTGTATAAGACACCTGTCCACAGAAGCAATCAATCAATCAGATTCCAAACTCTCCACCATGGCCAAGACCAAAGAGCTCTCCAAGGATGTCAGGGACAAGATTGTAGACCTACACAAGGCTAAAATTTCAAAAAGCCTGTATGCTTCGTCATTATGGGGTATTGTGTGTAGATTGATGAAGAAAAAAACTACAATTTAATCAATTTTAGAATAAGGCTCTAATGTAACAAAGTGGAAAAAGTCAAGGGGTCTGAATACTTTCCGAATGCACTTTATTATAACCATAGAAACACAGCCATGCAATTTCCATATACAAACATTGGCAGTAAAATGGCATTACTGAAAAGCTCAGTGACTTTCAATGTGGCACTGTCATAGGATGCCACCTTTCCAACGAGTCAGTTCGTCAAATATCTGCCCTGCTAGAGCTGCCCTGGTCAACTGTAAGTGCTGTTATTGTGAAGTGGAAACGTCTAGGAGCAACAACGGCTCAGCCGCGAAGTGGTAGGCCATACAAGCACACAGAATGGGACCGCAGAGTGCTGAAGCGCGTAAACAATTGTCTGTCCTCGGTTGCAACACTCACTACCGAGTTCCAAACTGCCTCTGGAAGCAACGTCAGCACAAGAACTGTTCGTCGGGAGCTTCCTGAAATGGGTTTCCATGGCCGAGCAGCCGCACACAAGCCTAAGATCACCATGCGCAATGCCTAGCGTCAGCTGGAGTGGTGTAAAGCTCGCCGCCATTAGACTCTGGAGCAGTGGAAATGCATTCTCTGGAGTGATGAATCACACTTCACCATCTGGCAGTCCGACGGACTAATCTGGGTTTGGCGGATGCCAGGAGAACGCTACCTGCCCCAATGCATAGTTCCAACTGTAAAGTTTATTGGAGGAGGAATTAATGGTCTGGGGCTGTTTTTCATGGTTCGGTCTAGGCCCCTTAGTTCCAGTGAAGGGAAATCAATGACATTCTAGAAATTCTGTGCTTACAACATTGTGGCAACAGTTTGAAGAAGGCCCTTTCCTATTTCAGCATGACAATGCCCCCGTGCACAAAGCGAGGTCCATACAGAAATGGTTTGTTGAGATCGGTGTGGAAGAAAGTTGGTGGAGGATTATTTCTCCAAATCAGTAAATTGAAATCAATTCATTAGGCTCTAATCTATGGATTTCACATGACTGGGCAGTGGATCAGCCATGGGTGGGCCTGGAAGGGCATAGGCCCACCCACTTGGGAGCCAGGCCCACCCACTGAGGAGTATTTCTGTCTGTAATAAAGCCCTTTTGTGGGGAAAAACTCATTCTGATTGGGTGGGGCTGGCTCCCCAGTTGGTGGGCCTATATCCTCCCAGGCCCACCCATGGCTGCTCCCCTGCCCAGTCATGTGAAATCCATAGATTAGGGCCTAATGAATTGATTTCAATTTACTGATTTGGAGAAATACTCCTCCACCAACTTTCAAGTGACTGATTTCCTTCAATGAACTGTAACTCAGTAAAATCTTTGAAATTGTTGCATGTTGGGTTTATATTTTTGTTCAGTATATGACTGGTGGAAGTTCAGTTTGCATCAGGGGAGCATGTTGTCTAGTGACAGGGTTCATGAAAACAGGAAAAGGATTTTAAAGTTTACAGAGTTCCTGGCATCAGGGTGTCTAAAACCTTTGTCCTGTCAGATTTAAGAGAGAGAGAGAGAGTGTGTGTGTGTGTGTACACCATTGTATTGTCAGTTAAGAGACAGACTATAAAACTATCTTGGTGCCAGTCTCTCTGCTCTGGTCTGTGAGTCACTGAACTATGGGGAGAGAGCGAGGGAGTGAAAGAAAGAGAGAGAGAGCGAGGTTAAAGGAAAAGTCCAAGGTCTCTTCCGTGAGAGATCAGTTTAAGGGAATTTCTCATGATAACTTTGTGCATAAATAAATACACAATGAATGTCCCATTCTCTGTGTGTGCATGCATGCGCGTGTGTGTGTCACGTCCGGTAGTCAGCTCCCATGCCCTTGTCAGCAGAGCTCAGTGGGGAAAGTTTAAGGCTGTTATGCCTAACAGCGTATCTATGGTGATGGATGTGTTTGTGTGGGAGTGTGTGTGTGTGTGCATGAGCATCAGAGCGCACACAGAGATGATCTAAACCCAGATGCCTAACGTTGCAATACTTCCAGGAACGCTTTCGCCAAGCAGACTCAACAGACCAGACAGGGGTTTGGGAAGTCAATGGGAGAAGTGAAAAATGCTTCCTTAGCTGTTAATTTTCTCTAAATCTAAAGGCACAACCTAGATGTCTTAAATAGCTGAACGTGTTATTACTCCAACCTTGTGTGAAAGTGATTTTGATTTGACGGCCTGCAAATGCGCAGTTCGGATCGAGACGACCGTTAGACCCGATGACGTTTCTGAGCTTAGCTAGCCAATGTTGCCATGACATCGCCTACAAGCGTGATTGGGGATTTCTATTGGAGAAGCAGTTTCTAGGCATCGTCATACGATACAATCTTTGGAGCGCGTGTGTGTGGTGATAGCTAGCAGCTAGCAGCTTCCTCTCCAGGGGACAGAGGTCACTGATATACTGCTGACCAATAAGTGCCTAGATGTGCCTTCACAGTTCCTGTCCAGCTGATAGATTTAAACATGTCTGTCAGAGCCTGTTGAGCCAGTTTCTTAAACCTCAACCTCACCTAGGCCTATACAGAGACAAGTTCAGCACCATGTTGATACCGTCTCCCTTGACCCACTCTGACACCCCTCCTCTCTCTGCCTCTCCTTGCCCCTTCCTATCTCTCTCCCTCCTTCCCAGCGGCCCTTCCGTCAGCGGTCTTGACGTTGATGTTCAGTCCGTACCAGAGGGGTATCTACTGTGATGACGAGAGCATCAGATATCCTTACAGAAGAGACACCATCTCTCACAGGGCAATGGCTGCAGTCACCATCACCTCCTCCATGGTCATAGTAAGTTTGATGAACAACTCGATGGTTATGTACAAAATGGCACACTATGCTATGAGTTTGCCTCTCTCTCTCTCTCCATAGATAACTACAGGAGAAGCGTACCTGGTGTACTCCAAGCGTCTCCACTCCAACTCTAACTTTAACCAGTACATGTCAGCTCTCTACAAGGTCAGTTGGAACACAGGCCATAGTTTTGGGCCGACAATATGTGGTCTTAGCTTGGATTGGCTAGCTGCCTCTTCCCAATTTCATTGGTTTGGGAAAGTGGTTAAATTGGCCTGTGCTGTGCCTCTACTAGGTGGTGGGGACCTTCCTGTTTGGAGCAGCTGTGAGCCAATCACTGACTGACCTGGCCAAGTTCACCATAGGCAGGCCACGCCCTAACTTCCTGTCTGTGTGTAATCCCACTGTGTGTTCTGGGTACATGCTGCAACTCAACTGTACTGGCAACCCTCGAAACGTCACAGAGTCCAGGTCTGTCCGTCTTTCTGTCCGTCTTTCTTTCTTCTCTTGCTATGTCATACAATGTCAACGTGAGTTTATGTCCTCTATGTTCCAGATTGTCGTTTTACTCCGGACACTCTGCCTTTGGGATGTACAGCATGCTGTTTCTAGCGGTGAGTGTTTTTTTATATTTGTGTGAGTTTCATACACACACACACACACACACACACACACGTGAGATGACGATTCATGTCTGTGTATATGTCCTGTGTGTATAGTTGTATGTGCAAGCCCGTATGCAGGGGAAGTGGACTCGTCTGGTCAGACCCACAGTGCAGTTCTCCCTCGTGGCGTTTGCGGTGTATGTTGGATACACACGGGTTAGCGACTACAAACACCACTGGAGCGACGTACTGGTGGGACTGCTGCAGGGAACTCTCATCGCTGTGCTCAACGTGAGTGTGTGTGTAGGGGGTTGTAGGAGGTGTGTGTGTATAGGGGGTTGTAGGAGGTGTGTGTGTATAGGGGGTTGTAGGAGGTGTGTGTGTATAGGGGGTTGTAGGAGGTGTGTGTGTGTAGGGGGTTGTAGGAGGTGTGTGTGTGTAGGGGGTTGTAGGAGGTGTGTGTGTATAGGGGGTTGTAGGAGGTGTGTGTGTATAGGGGGTTGTAGGAGGTGTGTGTGTATAGGGGGTTGTAGGAGGTGTGTGTGTATAGGGGGTTGTAGGAGGTGTGTGTGTGTAGGGGGTTGTAGGAGGTGTGTGTGTGTCTGTGTGTTTGTACACGTCTGACTACTAGTGCTGAGCAATTAACCGAAATGTCTGTAATTTTTCGGTTTTTGAACAACTAATTGACTGATGTCGGTTCAATTATTTGAATTCCATTTCGTTTTTTTTTCTTCTGTTAGCTCAATGCACACATTGCGCAGTTTCTCTAGAGATAAATCAGATCAAGCCGAACTGTGCGATGTAGTAGGGAGTTGTAGTTTCCAGAAAATACATGATCTAAGTGATTGATAGTTGGTATTAAGCAGTCATAAAAGTATGCCTTATTTACTTTGAAGAACTACTAAAATAGGGATTTTGTCAGACAGCATAGGCAGCAGCTCTATAGAGATGAGATGATGACTTGGAATGAAATAATAAAGTCATCAAATAAAACAAATGTAATATACACAACATCTGAGATTTTATTAAAGTAATGTGAATAAATTGTGGTTAATAAGTGATGAGCAGTAATGGGCAGTCACTACCATCATGGGACTTTTATTAATTGTTTTAATCTGTGTTACAGCATTCAACCCACAATGCATAGTGCATTTAATGTTTTAAAAAACAATAGTGACCGAAATCGAAAACATAATTATTTTTTAATAATCGAACTGACCTCAAAAAGCAGTAATCGCTCAGCACTACTGACTATAAACTATCCTTTTCTCTCAGGTTTGCTACGTCTCTGATTTTTTTAAGCTCCGCCCCCCTCCTCGCTGCCTACGACCAGAGACAGCTGAAGACGAAGACCTAGAGGCCAAACCTGGCCTGAACACAGACACACAACTACACAACTACAGCCTGAACAGAGACACACAACACAACAACCACTACAACTACACCACTACCACAGCCTGAACACAGACACACAACTACACAACAACCACTACACAACTCTACACAACAATCACGGCAACCATGGGGCAGTGGCGTAGACAGAAATTCGGTGGGTGGGCCTTTAAAAAAAAATATTATAATGTTTTGTTGTTGTTGGGGAAAGGAGCTAACTTCCTGTACTTTTGCCATGGGGCAAAGAGAGAAATGTGCAGTATTATAGCTAATCTCATGCTATTCTACAAATTTTGCCGTGAGACTGAAAGAAAATGTTGCTGTTTTGAAAGCTAATTTCATGCAAGTTTGCCATGGGGCAGAGGAAAATGTGCAGTTTAATAGCTTGCTATGAATTGGTGGTGTTTACACGTTTAGGTAAAAAGACAGATAATTAGAGCCCGACCGATATTTTATTTTTGGGTCCGATACCAATTTTAGGGAGGTAGAAGTCACAGATATTGTTTTTTAGAGGTTGAATGAAAAACAAATTATTATTTTTTTCACAAACTGTGCTTCAAAGGATTAACAGGTACTCTAAATGATGATTTCTTAACTAAATATTAGAATTAACATTATTTAAGAACATTGTATTTGGTTTACAGGATATCCACCAAAAATCAATTATATTCTCTATAAATATGACAGTGAATACAAAACTTGTTTAGTTGACCTTCTTAGGTCAAAATGTCTATCTATGGCAGTGGATAAGAAGTATGAAAAAGTGTTTGTGCTAAACCACCGTAAGGGTGAGTAGATTTAATACAGTGTTTACAACAGTCAAAGGTCATGTAAACAAACACTTTATGGCAACCTTGCAATGAGAGTACGTTATGACAAGCACAAGCTAGCTGTTCATTACGACAATGTTTTCTTACAGAAACCATATGTACATTACACTGTTATTCAATACAAAATGTATTGGCTATAAATTTCAACTGCAAATGGCATGCGCTGATGACTGAAAATGTTTATACAGGCAAATTCTTGCTGCACTGGTTTTTGTCACATTCTAGTTTAGCGAGCTAGCTAACATTAGCTACTTATCTCATAATGAATGCAAGCACATGGCCTGAATGATAGACCTGCGCCACCTGTCTTGCTTTTTGAAGATTGCATATTTTGGAAAACTAACTAAATTAGCCCACTAGCTAACATAATAGGCCCTGACAGTATCAGTGTTCTTTTTGTATCAAGGACAAGTGTTTGCTTTGGCGCCAGTCCAGTGTTGGCACATACATAGCACAGATTGCTAGCTAAGCTAACTACCTTGCTGGCTAGCTAGCCAGCTAACGTTAACGAAGTGAGAATGTGATGAGGACAGGGCTGCTTGCTTGGTGAAGTGTACTTTTGATTATTTACTTATGCTGGCTGTGGCAAGCTACTCACCGTCAAACCACCATGCCTACTGTCTCTCACATTGTGGCCTAGGGCTGAATGATGTTTAATGAGATGCTGGTAGAGTGCCCTCTTCAGGCAACCATTGAAAATGGAGCAGACGTATTTGTTTATTCTATGTATATAATATTGGCGCTTTATCTGTGGAATAAAGGCCGCTAAAAATATTTCTGTGAAAGGCTAATATCGGCCGATAATATCGGTCGGGCTCTACAAATAAGGTCCCATTTTGAACAATGACAAGGAAAGAGCAGTAAAAAAATAAATTGTTTTGCTCAATGTGATTGGGTGGGCCTCGCTCCCCATGCCTACGCCCCTGCGAGGGGCTGTCTGTGTGAGAGAAGTGTGTACATCAGTGTAGGCTCATTGTAATGGAATTAATGGAACGGTATCAAACACCTCAAACATATGGAAACCGCGTTTGACTCTGTTCCATTTATTCCAGTCCAGCCATTACAATGAGCCCATCCTCCGATAGCTCCTCCCACCAGCCGCCACTGGTGTATATGAGTAGATATGTATGTCTATATGACCACTCACATGCACATGCATTTTAACTTTGTATTTTATTACAATGTACTAAAAGTATGGAGGATTAGACAGTTTTAACAGAGATAAATAATTACTGTGTAGTTCCCTAGATTTCAATTATGTTAACAGGAAACACTGAAACAACTGTTTAAAACATTTTTATGATTCATTTATATTTCCTGTGTGCAGCAGCATCAACCAGGTTATCTTCCTGGGATTTGTAGGTTTTCTTTGTGTCCTGTAGTTCTTTTTTAACCCACCCTCTAGTCTAGTTTGTATTTGTAAATTAGTTTGTATTTTTTGTGTCTTTGATCCCTTTGTTACATACACTGGAGCTAACCCTCTCATACTTCATCCATCAAGACAGCGGTCTCCATGCCTCGTCCTGGGGAGCTACAGGGCTGCAGGCTTTTGTTTCAGCCCAGCACCAACCTACCTGATTTAACTAGTCGTTAAGACCATGATTAGCTGAATCGGGTGGGTTAGTGCTGGGCTGGAACCAAAGTGTACTCATCCTGTAGTTCTCCAGGAGGGGGAAGACCAATGGTCTGTGGTGTTCAATATTAGGCCTACTGATACCTAGCATGTCTGTAGAAGTCATGTACAGTATATGGAATGTATAACAGTGTTGCATAGATCATTACTTTCTGTTTATTTGGTTTATTTCTGTCGTATCTCTAAGAATGTAATACCACTACTAGCCCACTGTGATGTTTTTTAAATGTTATTGACCCAACTTGTATTAGTTACTCGAGTTTATTATATATAAAGCTGTGTATGACCTGTATGTATGCACACACACTAGGTCCTGTGAGATCATGATGCCATGTGCCGCCTTTGAAATGTTGACGTTGACAATCGTCAGTGTGTCAATGATTGAATCACTCACTGATATGTTCTCTGAAAAACCATTACACAATGTTGGAACATTGCTGCGGGGACTTGCTTCCATTTAGCCACAAGAGCATTAGTGAGGTTGGACACTGATGTTGGGCGATTATGCCCGGCTCGCAGTCGGCGTTCCAATTCACCCCAAAGATGTTCGATGGGGTTGAGGTCAGGGCTCTGTGCAGGCCAGTCAACTTCTTCCACACTGATCTCGACAAACCATTTCTGTATGGACCTCGCTTTGTGCACGGGGGCATTGTCATGCTGAAATAGGAAAGGGCCTTCCCCAAACTGTTGCCACAATGTTGTAAGCACAGAATTTCTAGAATGTCATTGATTTCCCTTCACTGGAACTAAGGGGCATAGCCCGAACCATGAAAAACAGCCCTAGACCATTATTCCTCATCCACCAAACTTTACAGTTGGCACTATGCATTCGGGCAGGTAGCGTTCTCCTGGCATCTGCCAAACCCAGATTTGTCCGTCGGACTGCCAGATGGTGAAGCGTGATTTATCACTCCAGAGAACGCGTTTCTACTGCTCCAGAGTCCAATGGCGGCGAGCTTTACACCACTCCAGCCAACGCTTGGCATTGCGCATGGTGATCTTAGGCTTGTGTGGAAACCCAATTCATGAAGTTCCCAATGAACAGTTCTCATGCTGATGTTGCTTCCAGAGGCAGTTTGGAATGCGGTAGTGAGTGTTGCAACCGAGGACAAACGATTTTTACGCGCTAGGCGCTTCAATACTCGGCGGTCCCGTTCTGTGAGCTTGTGTGGCCTACCACTTTGCGGCTGAGCCGTTGTTGCTCCTAGATGTTTCCACTCACAATAACAGTACTTACAGTTGACCGGGGCAGATCTAGCAGGGCAGAAATTTGACGAACTGACTTGTTGGAAAGGTGGCATCCTATGACGGTGCCAAGTTGAAAGTCACTGAGCTTTTCAGTACGGCCATTCTACTGCCAGTCTATGGAGATTGCATGGCTGTATGCTCAATTTTTTCCACCTGTCAGCAATGGGTGTGGCTAAAATAGACAAATCCACTAATTTGAAGGGGTGTCCACCTACTTTTGGCCATGTAGTGTATTTTATTGTGATTGCATCCACACTAATCCTTAATAAGCTTGTCTGTAACTGAAACTGTAGCTGCAATCAACTGTGTGTATTTCTACTTGATGAGGAGGAAAATGGAACTTGATTTTATTGAAGTGACTTTCCTTTATAATCGGACAACTCATGCTGTGACGAAAGTGCATGCAGAACCACAGAGTTACTGCTGTGGAGGGATGGGTAGACGGATGAAATGAATGGATAGGACGTCTTCAACTTCATGGATTCATCCAAGTCATTCACTAGGACTTTCCAAATGTTTGGTTGGAGTGATAGCACACCAGACCCTGTGTAGAAGACATTGCACATGTTGTCATAGCTTTGTTTCAATTTGTTTTATTTCTATCCATTGCTTTTTTTGTAGTTTATACATAAAGATGAAATAATATGCCCTTTTTGCATCTGACTGATTTTTGAAAATGTTTATTAAAGCGAGTGTGTGTTAGTGGATTCTGTAGCCTAATGAGGGAATAGTTGCTGAAAAAGGTGCAGGTATAAATTCACTGTACCTCAACCAGGGTTGCTATAAAGCCCTGGGCATGATTTAAAAAAGATGTTAGTTTGGGTGGTCCTCGCAGACAAAGACTCTCTTCTTGTATACTCTATGCGCTTCCTCGTAAGAACAGACAGTGTCATGATACTGATGGTTTGTACGTTTGTGGCTACCAGTGCTTAGCCATCTAGATGTCTCGTTGGGGCTAAGTTGTTGACAACTGTAGAATATTTGCTAGGCCCAACCCTTTTCCTAACCTTAACCTCATTCTCCTAACCGGCTACGTTAATTATTCTAACCTGCCACGTTAGTTCTCCTAACCTGCTATGTTAGTTATTCTAACCTGCATTTAAAAAAATGTTTTGCTACACCAACATGTACTTGGATGTACTCAGGTGAAACACTATCCTGTTGACAACAGTGGAACTCCAAGATGCTGCAGGCATGTCCAGACTGGGGGGGTTGTGGGATACCTCTGTCAGTTGGAAAACAAACTCCGTAGGGGTATACTACAAGCAGAATAAATGAGTTTGCCAGCTAATTTGCGTCTATATCCTGAGAAGGTTTATTCTGTTTTTTTTAAGATAAGCTTGAAATGGGCATTCGCATTCAGAAAGTATTCATACCCCTTGACTTATTCCACTTTGTGTTACAGCCTGAATTCAAAATGGATTCAATTGTTTCTCACACATCTACACACAATACTTTGTGACGAAGTGAAAACATGCTTTTAGAAATGTCTGCAAATATATTGAAAATGAAATACAGAAAATGCCATTTACATAAATATTCACACCCCTGAGTCAATACTTTGTAGAAGCAAGTACCTTTGGTGGCGATTTACAGCTCTGAGTCCTCTTTGGTATGTCTATCAGCTTTGTCTTCTGGATTTGGGGATTTTCTCAAGCTCTGTTAACTTAGATAGGGAGCGGTGGTGAACAACAATCAAGTCTTTCCACTGATTTTCAATGGGATTCAAGTCTGGGCTTTGGCTGGGCCACTCAATGACTTCACATTCTTGTTCTGAAGCCATTCCAGCATTGCTTTGGGTCATTGTCCTGTTGAAATGTAAATCTTCGCCCCTGGTCTGTCATTTGCAATCTGAAGCAGCTTCTCATCAAGGATTTGCCTGTATTTGGCTTCATTTATTGTTCTCTCTATCCTTACCAGTCTCCCAGTCCCTGCCTCTGAAAAGCATCCCCATAGCATGATGCTGCTACCACCATGTTTAACGGAATGGATGGTGTTAATATGCATTCAGGCCAAAGAGTTACATTTTTGTCTCATCAGACCACAGAATCTTTTGTCTTATGCTCTGTCTTTTTGCAAACTCCAGGTGTGCCGTCATGTGCCTTTTTCTCAGGGATGGCTTCCATATGGCCACTCTCCCATAAAGCTCAGATGGGTGAAGTGCTGTAGAGACTGTTGTCCTTCTGGCAAGTTCTCCCATCTCAGCCAAGGAACTCTGTAGTTCTGTTAGTGGTCATTGGGTTCTTGGTCACTTCCCTGACCAAGGTCCTTCTTGCCTGGTTCCTCAGTTTGGTCAGACACCCAGCTCTAAGCAGAGTCTGGTTAGTTCCATATTTTTTCAATTTCCCAATGATGGATACCACTGTGCTCTTGGAAACGTTCAACGCTCTAGAAATTGTTTTATACCCTTCCCCAGATATATGCCTCGTCACAGTTATATTGAGGAGATCTACGGATAGTTCCTTGGACTTCAGGGTATAGTTTCTGCTCTGACATGCACTGTCAACTGTGGGACCTTATATAGACAGGTGTGTTTCTTTCTAACTCATGTCCAAACAATTGAATTGGCTACAGGTGGACTCCAATTAAGTGGTAGTGACGTCACAAGGATGATCTAAGAAAAGTGGATGCACCTGAGGGGTGTGAATTCTTATGTAAATGAGATATTTCTGTATTTCATTTAATACATTTGCAAAAAGTTCTGAAAACATGTCTTCCTTTCGTCGTTATGGGGTATTGTGTCTAGAAGGGTGAGAAAAAAAATCTATTTAATCAATTTTGAATTCAGGCTGTAACACAATGTGGAATAAGTCAAGGGGTATGAATACTTTCTGAAGGCACTATAATTGACTCATCAACCAAAAACACAGTGCCTTGCAAAAGTATTCAGACCCCTTGGATTTCTTCACATTGTGTTACAAAGTGGGATTAAAATATTTGTCATTTTTTGTCAACAATCTACATAAGACTGTCAAAGTGGATAACAAATTCATAACTAAAATATAGTAATTGCATAAGCATTCAGCTCCTTTGTTCAGGCAAGCCTAAATTAGTTCAGTAGTACAATTTGGCTTAGCAAATCACTTGTTTCATGGACTCACTCTGCGTGAAATAATAGAGCTTGACATGATTTTAGAATGACTAACCCTTCCTCTGTCCCCCATAAATACGACATCTGTAAGGTCCCTCAGTCAAGTATTGAATTTCAAACACAGATTCAACTACAAAGACCAGGGAGCTTTTCAAAAGCCTCATCAAGAAGGGCAGTGATTGGTAGATGGGTAACAATAACAAATCAGACATTGAATATCTCTAAGCATGGTCAAGTTAATAATTACGCTGTGGATTATGTATTAAGCCACCCAGACACATCAAATATACAGTCGTCCTTCTGAATAGCTGCAGGTCAGGAATGAAACTGCTCAGGGATGTTACCATGAGGCAATTGCATCTTGTGAGCAACAAGGCACTAATGTAATACTGCAAAGGAATACATTTTGGGGCCTAAATGTAAAGCCAACAAAACATCGCGGAGTAAGTGCCTCCTTATTTTCAAGCATGGTGGTGGCTGCATCATGGTATGGGTATGCTTGACATCGGCAAATACTGGGGAGTTTTTCAGGATAAAAAGAAAATGGTATGGAGCTAAGCACAGGCAAAATCCTAGAGGAAAACCTGCTTCACACCAGCGAATGGGAGAGGAATTCACCTTTCAGCAGGACAATAACCTACAACACAAGGCCAAATTTACACTGGAGTCGCTTACCAAGAAGACATTGAAGGTTCCTGAGTGGCCAAGTTAGTTTTGACTTAAAATCTGCTTAAATCTATGGCAAGACATAAATTGCTGTATAGCCATGATCCCCAACATCTTGACAGAACTTGAAGAATTTGGAAAAGAATAATGGGCAAATATTGCACAATCCAGGTGTGCAAAGCTCTTATAGACTTACCAAAAAATACTCACAGCTGTAATCGATGCCAAAGGTGTTTCTAACATGTATTGACTCAGGGAGCTGAATACTTATGCAACGACTATATTTGGTCATTACATTTTATCTTTTTTTTTTAACGGTTCACATTTCTCTTTGACAAAGTATTTTGTGTAGATTGTTGACAGAAAATGACAATTAAATACATTTGAATCCCACTTTGTAACAAAAAATGTGAAGAAATCCAAGGGGTCAATACTTTTGCAAGTTAATTTAAGCTTTCTTAACTCGAAAATCAACTATTATTTATAGTTGTTTATCAAGGTTACCTGGCTAACTCATTGATACTGCTTTGTAGTAGCCCCACAGGCATTCTTGTATGCAAACAGGCAAACAAATACACACACACAAATACAAAAACCACTAGAAACAGTCTCTCCGTTGAGTCATTTATTTGTAAGGCACCATAGACATTTCCTTACTGCTGAGTGCTTCTTTCAGTCATGTTGTGTAGTCAATGTTTCTGTTTGGTTGGTTTACTTTAGATTGGACTTTTCCCCGCCACGTCTTTTCTTTTAAATGAAGCTATAAGTATTGGTTTTTCCATAACACAGATGACATACATTATCGGCAAGTACACGCTTATGAAGTTTCACATACAACGACAAAATAAAGAGTTTTTAAAATTACATTTACAAAGCTCAACAAGGAGGCGACATTTCCTCAGCATTGTCAAGGGGGCAGGAGAGGGGGGGGGGGGTTATTGGATAGTACCTCTCTTTCCATAGCACATCGCATAATACACACGCTACACTGAAACGTCGTCTTCCATCACACGCATACACACTAAAAGCAGCTTTGAAACATACAAAAATGCTTAAAAAAGTATATATGTATATTGATATAGTTATATACGTATATAAATGGGCCCTTCACAACAGAAACACACAAACCATTCATGTCCGAGTTTTGCTCTAAATTCAATCAAACCTGCCATAGCAAAGTTTACAGTGTCTTGGTTTACAAACTACTGCCCGAAAACACACTTCTTATTCTGAAAACTTGAAGCATCTACCTGTAAGGGGACTCTACCTGGCAGTAGTAGTAGGTATTTCGGGTCCTGTGATTTCAATTTAACCCATCGGGGGAAATAGCTTCTGTGTAAATACTGAAATGGGGGTTTGATTGAATACAGCCCTGGGTCTGGTTTGGCATTGCTGCCACCTACTGTCCTGGAGAAGAACTACACCTTATCGCCTCAAATTAGAAAGACACAGTTATGCGTCTCCGGGTAGGTTATAGGTTAGTGCGCTACGGCTGTGCTCAACGGTTTGGCACCATGCTCGCTCACCACACATTCTAGCTCCAAGTGCTATGCTAACCAACAGAACGACATAGGCAAATGTATTCCTCTCCCTTTCCACCAATAGGATCTGATCTGAATGAGCACATGATTGAAGTGAAAGTTTAGGTCCCGTTAGATTTAGGCCCCGTCCAGGATCAACCCTTACCCCTCGGACACTTCCTCTGTCTAGGGGAAAGTGCCTAGGGGCTAGGGGTTGATTTGGGACTGGACCATAGACTTGGTCAGTTAAGAGAGTGGACAGACAGGGGCGGGAGGGAGGGAGAATACAAAAGGTGCTTCATAAAAATAAAACGTACGTTTGCACACACACACTCACTCTAGCTCCTATGACTTTTACACTTGACTGCGTCTTAATCAAGTGACCCTTTCAGAACACTGTCTATGAGATCAGTGAGCAGAGTTAGCACTAACTCTGCATCCAATCAGCAGAGACCTACAGGAGGAAGAGGAAGGTGTCCCTAGACACTGATCAAAGGTTTTGATCGTTTAAATCTGAGCCTAAGGGCAACATATACCAGGAGAAGAGGAATAGAGGTTAGGGGTTAAAGGGTTAGAGCTGAGATGGGACCAAGTCACAATTTTGCAAGTCCGAAGCAAGTCTCAAGTTTTAAGCTTAGAGTCTTGAGTCAAGTCCCAAGAAATAACGGGCAAGTCTCAAGTCAATTCCCACAGCTCAGGTCGAGTCAAGTCACAAGTCCCTAATTTTGGGTTTCGAGTCCTCAAGTCAATGGTTAAGTGTTTTATGCTAATTTCATTGCAGTGTTTTACAAACTGTCACCCCCCCACTCCCACAGTCTTTGAAACCGAATGCAGCAAGTTTTGGGACTGATCCAGATGATGCCCTGATGCAGAGGTGGCACCACAGTTCCCAGAGTGGAGGGGTAAATTGTTTTCCCTGGGGCTTGGACCTTTTCCTAATCTGGTAACCTAACCAGGTATAAAGCAGGACTTTATAGGGTATGACAGTGAATCATCAGTTGTAAAAAGGGTTTTATATGGGCAATGATGGGAGTGGGACCCAAGATTTTCTAATCAGGCCACATGTTTTTTGTTTTATTTTAAAAAGACTCCTGGCCCTAGGGAGGATGAAAACCCAGTCAAACTGCAGAATCCTTGTACTTGTTCATATGAATTATATTTAAAAACTAGACTAACAGGGGGGTTTCCTTTACACAGACAACCACTGCAATTGGACAATAGAACTCATTGGGCTGAGCTTGCTTTATGCAGGTTTGCATCGTGTAGGCCTCTGCAACTATAATTAAAAAGTAACTCACACAGTCCATTTTATCAGTAGTATTGTTTGATTAATTTCAATTAATCATTTTGGATTGAAAAAGGTCAAGGTAGCCTAGCCAGTCCATGTTTGAATATAGCCTAAACCAAATGTGATCACATTCACATTTTCTCCTAACACAAATAAATGGGCTATAAATAGGATATGTAACATTACCACTTTGTTTACCCTGGCCAGAGGGCAAGAGGGGACAGGGCACATTGGTTGTAGCCTATGCAGCTGTGGGCTACAGCTATTATCAGTAGCCTAGTTGATCAGACTGAGAAATCATCTCATTTTCTTCCTATATAGTTTAGGTGTAGGCTGCTGTAACATTTCTGTCTAGAGTTCTTGCTTGTGTTTGTCAGGAGTGATGTGTTATCACGTTTGCTAAATAAATACCGCAGGACAGTGGAGAGCGCCGCGCGCTTTGCTAGACAACGTGCTTTTGCCCGGCCTGCGAGAGCTGTGATTTCCGTGAAAATGATTGGTGAAGACAGAACAAAACGCAAAGAACCTGCAGCACTCAGATATGTAGGACAGATAGGCCTACATTGTGAGGGAGATGACAAATCGAGTCTCTCGACTCATTCAGCTCATCCAAGTTAAATCTCCAGTCATAGATGCTGAAGTCGAAGTCGAGTGGCAAGTGTTTGTTTCTTTTTGCCAAGTCAAGTCTCAAGTCATAGAATGTCCAAGTCACGTGACTCGAGTCCGCATCTCTGGGTTAAAGGTCAGGGTAGTATCTGTTGGCAATGGGTTGTCAGCGGCAATAGTGAACAGAGGAGGAAAGAAAAAGAGGAAGGAATCAAAACAGGGGAGACCTGTCCAACAGGCTTGGTGACACAAACTGATTAGATGATAAGAAAAGATTAAAAAGAAAGAAAAGAAAGCGATGGAGTGGAGTGGAGGCCCAGAGAGTTACTCTAAAGAGCTGAACCACAGGGTGACACCTACTGTACCAACACTCAACTACCTTCTCACCCACCCTCAGTCCCCTCCCCTCCCCTTAGCCCTCCCACAGTAGATCCACTCCTGGTTGTCCATCAGTCCAACTTGTCTCACCCTCACCCCTCTCTCCACTCCTCCCCATCCACACTCCTCCATCAGTCGGACTTGTCTCCGTCCTCTTCCCTCTGTTCTCTCTCTGCTGCATCTCTGGCCTTGTCTTCTTTAGCCAGCTGGGCCTGAGCCTAGTGGGGAGGAGACCAGAGAACAAAACACAAGGAGTGGAAGAGAGTCGTGAACTGTCATTTGTGTTTATTACCTGTAGAGGTGTGTGTATGTTACCGGTAGGGGTGTGTGTATGTTACCTGTAGAGGTGTGTGTATGTTACCTGTAGGGGTGTGTGTATGTTACCTGTAGAGGTGTGTGTATGTTACCTGTAGGGGTGTGTGTATGTTACCTGTAGGGGTGTGTGTATGTTACCTGTAGGGGTGTGTGTATGTTACCTGTAGAGGTGTGTGTATGTTACCTGTAGGGGTGTGTGTATGTTACCTGTAGGGGTGTGTGTATGTTACCTGTAGGGGTGTGTGTATGTTACCTGTAGAGGTGTGTGTATGTTACCTGTAGGGGTGTGTGTATGTTACCTGTAGAGGTGTGTGTATGTTACCTGTAGAGGTGTGTGTATGTTACCTGTAGGGGTGTGTGTATGTTACCTGTAGAGGTGTGTGTATGTTACCGGTAGGGGTGTGTGTATGTTACCTGTAGAGGTGTGTGTATGTTACCTGTAGGGGTGTGTGTATGTTACCTGTAGAGGTGTGTGTATGTTACCTGTAGGGGTGTGTGTATGTTACCTGTAGAGGTGTGTGTATGTTACCTGTAGGGGTGTGTGTATGTTACCTGTAGAGGTGTGTGTATGTTACCTGTAGAGGTGTGTGTATGTTACCTGTAGAGGTGTGTGTATGTTACCTGTAGGGGTGTGTGTATGTTACCTGTAGAGGTGTGTGTATGTTACCTGTAGAGGTGTGTGTATGTTACCTGTAGGGGTGTGTGTATTTTACCTGTAGGGGTGTGTGTATGTTACCTGTAGGGGTGTGTGTATTTTACCTGTAGGGGTGTGTGTATGTTACCTGTAGGGGTGTGTGTATGTTACCTGTAGGGGTGTGTGTATGTTACCTGTAGGGGTGTGTTCAGTGTGGGAGGTCAGGGCTCTACGCTGCCATTTTATACAAAGAAAACACGTGGGCCTAAATAGAAAATGTAGGCGTCCAATGAAAAGTAGTGGAGGTAGTGGTGGGATGTCTCTAGGGCTGGCACAATGACCTCATCATCATGGAACCACAAGAATTACTCATGGACAATATATTGAATTTACATTTTAATTCTTATCTCTTCTTCTGAAATATTCACCTGCCTCCTCACAGCCGATTGAAGCGCCCCGAGTATTGTTGGTCTTGATGAGATGTGCTTTTTGACGTGTTGTGTTTAACAGTGTCTTTCCACTTCACAATATTTCAACTTCATATTCATCATCTCCAGCACTATACCAACATGTGAAAATAGCGCATTTCTATGTTTGGTAGTTGAATGTACCAATTTGTAAGTCGCTCTGGATAAGAGCGTCTGCTAAATGATGTAAATGTAAATGGTAGAAAAAGAGAGAGGAAGATAAGGGTTTCCAATGACATCATCAACCAATTTACAATACTTGCTAAACATAAGCTTTGATTCACCTTCAAACTCCAACCACGGGAAAGCTTTTTCCCACTATTCGCTGTACTTGTATGCTTCCAGCTGGCAGTGGCACTGGTTAGCAGAGCAACATCGGTGCTAACGTCACTACTAGTGCTAGCTTGGTCTTCTTGTGTTGCTGGTGGCTCGACGACCATGGGCTCAGCCACATCCACGTCAACATCAGTATCACTGGCAGACTCATCGGGCTCCTGTTGTTGAGCTTGTCGCTTAAAGCTGCAATATGTAACTTTTGGGGCGACCCGACCAAAATCACATAGAAATGTGAGTTATAGATCTGACATTCTCATTGAAATCAAGTCTAAGAAGTGGTAGATCTGTTCTATGTACCCTATTTCTATGCTTCCTGTTCTTAAGTTTAGTTTTTTGCATCTTTTACTTTCGGTTTTGTACACCAGCTTCAAAACTGCTGAAAATATAATATTTCTGGTTATGGAAAATATTTCACAGTGGTTTAGATTGTACAATGACTATCTACACTATACTTGCTTGTTCTGTCACAAACTGAAATGAGGCAAACAATTAAAATGTTTGCAACCAGGTGGAGCGATTTCTGCATAGTGCAGCTTTAAAATAAATGGTGATCCTCTTCATCCTTCTCCTGAAAGAAGCCAATGCAGATCCTCTCATGGTAGCTATTCAAAGCCTTGCGTTTCCAGCCTACTGACTACATTAAGCTACGATTAGCTAATTGTGCTGTGTGTTGCATTATGGTATTCGTAGTTCTTTGTGCGATTACCAACCACGAAACAAAACGACAGTATTGGTTTTGAGGGTAGAAATCGCCACTCGCACGGATACTTCATTTTTGCCGTTCGCGCACATTTATTTTTAGTCACATATGCGAGTGAAATGGTCACACTGTAGAGCCCTGGAGGAGTGTGTTGCCTGTGTGAGGTGTGTGTTACTTGTAGGTGTGTGTGTTACCCGTGTGAGGTGTGTGTTACCCGTGTGAGGTGTGTGTTACCCGTGTGAGGTGAGTGTTACCCGTGTGAGGTGAGTGTTACCCGTGTGAGGTGTGTGTTACCCGTGTGAGGTGTGTGTGTTACCCGTGTGAGGTGTGTGTGTTACCCGTGTGAGGTGTGTGTGTTACCCGTGTGAGGTGTGTGTGTTACCCGTGTGAGGTGTGTGTGTTACCCGTGTGAGGTGTGTGTGTTACCCGTGTGAGGTGCGTGTGTTACCCGTGTGAGGTGTGTGTGTTACCCGTGTGAGGTGTGTGTGTTACCCGTGTGAGGTGTGTGTGTTACCCGTGTGAGGTGTGTGTGTTACCCGTGTGAGGTGTGTGTGTTACCCGTGTGAGGTGTGTGTGTTACCCGTGTGAGGTGTGTGTGTTACCCGTGTGAGGTGTGTGTGTTACCCGTGTGAGGTGTGTGTGTTACCCGTGTGAGGTGTGTGTGTTACCCGTGTGAGGTGTGTGTGTTACCCGTGTGAGGTGTGTGTTACCCGTGTGAGGTGTGTGTGTTACCCGTGTGAGGTGTGTGTTACCCGTGTGAGGTGTGTGTGTTACCCGTGTGAGGTGTGTGTTACCCGTGTGAGGTGTGTGTGTTACCCGTGTGAGGTGTGTGTGTTACCCGTGTGAGGTGTGAGTGTTACCCGTGTGAGGTGTGTGTGTTACCCGTGTGAGGTGTGTGCGCCACCTGGGTCAGGTGTGTGTGTGTTACCTGTGCATGTGCTGCCTGTGAGTGGGAGTGCGAGGCCAGGATGGAGGACAGGGACATCAGTCCGGCGCTGGAAGTTGGAGGGAGGCTAGGAGCAGACAGACCCATGGGGAGAGGGGCCATCGTTGGGAGGCCCAAGCCCTGAAGCTGAGACAACTGGTGCACCTGGAGCTGCTGCTAAACGCACACACAGATATACATGGTTATATACATTTTAGTCATTTAGCAGACGCTCTTATCCAGAGCAACTTAGTTAGTGAGTGTATACATTTTTCATACTGGCCCCCCGTGGGAATCGAACCCACAACCCTGGCATTGCAAGCGCCATGCTCTACCAACTGAGCTACAGGAGGCCTATACACATATTCATACACACGGTTCTCACACACACGTACTGTTAACACACACGGTCAATAGACACACCGTTAACACACACACCAGCCTACCCGTATGATAGAGTTCATCTCAGGAGGAGTGACCTGCTTGGCTCTCTCTATGGCCCCTAGGACCTGCTGCTGGTGCTGCAACACACACACATCCAAACACATTTTACATTTTCATCATTTAGCAGACGCTCTTATCCAGAGCGACTTACAAGTTGGTGCATTCACCTTATGATAGCCAGTGGGACAACCACTTTACAATATATATATATATATATATATATATATATATATATATATATATATATATTATTTTTGGGGTGGGGTAAGGGGGGGTAGAAGGATTAAGTTGCCAAGTTGAGAGAAACTTGCCCCACAGTCAGAGCAGGAGTAAGGCTTCTCTCCTGTGTGTGTTCTCTGATGAAGTTTTAGCTCAGTTGATGTTGTGAAGCATTTTACACAGTCAGAGCAGGAGTAAGGCTTCTTTTTTCTTCTTCTTTTTTTAAAGTCATTTTTTAGCAGACGCTCTTACCCAGAGCGACTTACATAAAAACATTTTTATTTCATACTGGCCCCCCGTGGGAATCGAACCCACAACCCTGGCGTTGCAAACGCCATGCTTTACCAACTGAGCTACATCCCTAAACACATTTAGCTATTGTACAGAATGAAATAGATTGACATTGTACAGCATGTTGATATGAGATTATGTTATCCTAGGAAAATAGTGTAGTGAGGAGGGTGTAATACCTCTTGAGATAGGTAGGGGAGCACCTGAGCACAGATCCCGTTTAGTCTCTTCACGATCTCAGCCTGGGGAGAAGAAGAGACAGACCGACAGTCAGAATCATAGAGAGAGGATTCTAGTGCCCAAAGGCCGTTTTAGCATGGCCAGCGCCATTGAGGACTCTCACCATTATGAAGTAGTCAGCTGGGTGGGACTTCCTATGGGTTAAGGAAGGATCACATAATTCCATCCAGGTCATCAGGAGGGATCAGCCAATTAATTATACTTGTGAGGAAACGTTTCATTACTGCAGGTGGCAGTAAATCGCCAACCTTGGCTTTATACCCGTTCAAACAACACATTCTATGTGGCCGTATGCACCCTTTCAGTTTGTTAACCAACTCAGAAGTAGTAGTAAAAGAAAATGTACTACTTCAAAATGGAGATGGCCTCAATGGTGCCAATGCTCTCACAGACGCCATAATGGGAAGGATACAATGTTGCGTACTCTAACTATCTCTATGGTCAGAATACAACACTGGCTTTACCATACGACACAGTACAGGAGAGAGAGGAGGGGAAAAGAGAGAGGGAGAGATAAAGAAAGAGAGGGGGGGAGAGAGGAATGAGGGGGAGAGAGGAAGGGGAAAGAGAGAGGAGGGCTAAAACAGAGGGAGAGAATGAGTGAGGATGAGAGAAAATAATTGACCTGTTTGTGCATTTCGATGTTCAGCCCATAAGACATCTCGTAGTACTGCAAAAAGAAGATTGGGGGGTTTGTGACGTAATACTTTAACCTACTGCAGAATTCCAAATGCCCTCAATGCACATGTGTATATCTGAGAGAATTGGAGCGATAGCCAAGGTATCCTAGGTTGGCTAAAAGTAAAAGAAGAGGTCACTCACCATGATGTAATGACGCTGCATCTCTGACTTCTCACTAGCTAGCTTGTCACACTCCATCTTCAAGCTGATTCGATAGGAGACAACATTTGGTTAGGGACATGTCTGTGTTTGTGTGTGTATATGAGTGTGTGCATGTTGGAATCTGAGTGCATACAGTGTAAGTGACGTGAGTGTTTGTGGGTATGTGTAGGTGGGTATTTTGAGCGTGTGTGTTTCAGTGTTACCTATGGTATTGTGCTTGTAGGAACTGAAACTCGTCCTTGATGCGGTCGCAGGAGTCGGAGGTGGTGAACTTGAGAGGCTGGGAGGACTGGGAGGAAGCCTGGGGGACAACACAACAATAACAAATGCAAAAGTCAGAATCCCCAAGACAACAACAACAAACAGTCAGACAATCAACAGCGAGAAGCTGCGTTTCAATTCCCTACCCTTCTGTATGTGCATTTCTTCACTCCCCCTGTATGTGGGACTGTATGTTTATCAGAAGGGACGTACATCTGTGTGTGTGTGTGTGTGTGATAGAAAGGAGGCGGGCACGGTTTGTGACTGTGTGTATGAGACAGATGGGGGTGGTATTGTTTGTTTAGTAACAGAGGAATTGAGCTCTGAGATTAACCTTATAGCAGGGGTTTTTCTGGGCTTTTACAGCACAGGCTGAGAGGATGTGTGCGTCTGTGAGTATGGTCAGGGTTAGATGAGAGTTTCCAGAGGTGACCAACTGACTAGAATGACCCCAGGCTGAGTCAGAGCCATAATCCAGTGTTAATCTTCTCATCAAGGCTTTACTACTCCAGACTGGTGGAAGGAGGCCACCACCCAAATTACACCAGGGATCTACAACTACCATCCTGGAGACTTACTGGCTGTGAATGCTTTTGCTCCAGCCCCTACACAAACACACTTGGTTTAGCTAATCAAGGTCCTGATGAGGTGATTAGTAGGGCTGGAGCAAAAGCCTGCACACCCAGTACGCACACACACACAGCTCTCCAGGAGGGGCTGGACATCCCTGGAATTGAGAGAGGACAAGTTTATGCAGGGTCAAACCCTGATAGTGTGAACTAGGATCCCAGCCTAGGACGCCAAAGAGAAAGAAGAGGCACCGAAATAGGCTCAACCATAACAAATCGGGTACCTTCTACATTATTTCCCACCCACTATCACCATTAGCGTACCAGTATTAATTGAAAAACCTTTAGGCCTAAGTTATATAGCTACAAAATCCTGTATGGCTCAATTGGTAGAGCGTGGTGCTTGCATCGCCAGGGTTGTAGATGCAATTCCCTGGGCCACACATACATAAAATGTGCGTATGAATAAATTGCTTTGGATAAAAGAGTCTGCTAAATGGCACATTTTACTGTATATTACATCCACTTCTGTTGTGATCCCACATGGCATAGTTGCTGGAAGTCCTTGGGACTTTGATTTGGATCCTTGATTACATTGAAGACAAATCCTTGATTGAGGATTCAATGGATAACTTTTAATCATGGATTGTATGAATTAACTGACTTAATCCCACATGCCCTTAAGAAGTGTTAGGTTTCTACAATCTAGCGAGCTTGCTACCAGTAGCTAGCTAACGTTGGCTAGGCTACGTTTTGTTAGCACATGCCACTTTACCTAGCTAGCTGAGATATCCCTGTTCCAGTATGTCACATTACTAATGAGTTGCAAACGTTTAGTATAGTATTATAGACTAGCTAATAAAGGTAAACATCCATTTGTAAAGATCATAATGAAAACTACTGTAGCTAACGTTAGTAATCTTGGCTAGCTAGCTAAGGTAGGACCTAGCCTGGAATGTAAACAAATGCCGGGGGCGCGTGACAGACAATAGATTGAATCCATCAACACAAATGAAAACATACCACAACTATGCCCATCGTAGATATCCCCCTTTATTCTTACATTGATAACGCTGAATTGCTACTGTAACTAGCTAGAATATAGCTATCATCTAGCTAGTTATGCTAACGTTAGCTACTTACCGAGTGTCTTGATTGTGGAAACATCATGTCAATGGATTTATCGGTGTCCCTCAGCAACCAGGATAAAAAATATCTAGACCCCAATTTTGGACAACTATAGCGTATTTCCTTTCTTGCTTTTTAGACAGTTACGTTAACTAACGTTAGCTGGCTAGCTATTTATCTTAACGTTATCTAGGAAATCAGTTACCCGGTCTCGCGTCGTGATTGTTTCACCAACGTTGGCTAGCTAGCGTTGGTTTTGATTTGGTTCCTTGATAAAAAAATCAACAAATTGTACCAAAAAGGCTCAACACCAAGACGTGTAACGTTAGATAATATGGCACCGATTACTAGGAATCTTAAAATAAATCTGGCTAGGTAGATGATTAATGTTGACTAAGTCACAGGAATATCCTTTCTTGTTAGCTAACTAACTAGCTAAATCTTAGCAAAGAGAAGCGAGCCAACGCCGTAAGCGTAGCTAGCAGATTTATATATTGTCCAGTTCCTCGTAGATATTCTAGCTACTGTCAAGTGGGGCAATCGTGTGTCGAAAATCTGTTCTTGAAAAGCGTCTTCAATTCCACAATATGTTAGCAACCTAGCTAGCTACCGTTAGCTGGCTGGCTAGCTAATGTCCACACACAACAAGCCTTGGTTCACTACTATCTGTAACCAACCCTTGCGCTACAAAATGTACGAGTCATCGATGAGCGGCCGTTGCATGTGATGAGAGAATGAGGTGGCGCTCCGAAGGCCCATTTTAGATGTCAAATGTATAAAATTACAGTTTGCGGAAGTGTTGCTGCTGTCGTGTGCCCCCGGTGGAAGGTGTGCAGAACTGTCCCCTGATGATGCACGCACATACTAGCTACGTCCACAAATGTGTGATGTGGTGGTTCCCTAACACTCATAACAATAGCCTACTCATTTAATGTATAATCACCCCATTCCCATAACTTCATAATCATGATCCTCATAATGTTGACGAAATATGGCCATCACTGATTATTTATATTCTGTGGCACTCCATCTATTTCACTATCAGAAGTCACAAAATGACAACTGACAATTCTGAGATGACAGCATTTCAATAATACCAAGAGAGGATGGAAAACCTCTATATAGACCCAAGAGCCATATTGTATAGACCCTCTTTGATGGAACAATGGCCAGGTCCAGAAACAACCCCTATTGTTCCTAATCATAGGCACTTGAAGGCCTACTTATCAAATCATCTGAGAACTACACAAGTGCATAGTGGCAAGAGGAGAAGGGCTTGGGTTGTTTCTAGACATTGGCATATGCCAGACTAGTCATGAACCACACACACCATCAGCAAGTATACGAACAAATTTATTTCAATTTAAAACAGATACCTTGTCATTATGTTCTCTCTTAGAAGGCGGCGATGATCGTAATAAATCATGTTCATGTTTGAATGAGGATCAGGCAACAGTGGTTGAAACAAATGCATGAAAACACATTAAAAAAAAGAAATATGGCGAGAGTAATGCAAATCAATAATCCATAATAACCAACCGATCAATCAATAACCGATTCCACCCGTTCATCAAAGGCTCTGCATCAGCCAATACATTTTTCTGAGCCTTCACCTCCTCCCAACACTAAACAATACATGCAATTATATAATTACACAATTTCAACAACAAAAAAATCCAGCAGGTTATTTTTTAATCTTCTTCACTCTTAAATACAGAATAAAGTCAATTTTTTCATGTGTACTTCTAGTTTTTGTTAGGGGTGGCGTAGTCGAACATGCCACATGTTTAGTCTCTGGTGTGTTCTTAAAAAGGGGACCATCCGAGATTACTGTCCTCTGATGATGATGTCAGCGTTGGCACTTAAGAGAGAAAGAGCCTGGCTCAATAGAGAGTGGGGTTGGCACACAGTATAATACATCATTTACATTTGGTTTACATACAAAAGAAACAAAAACAAAAACAGCATTTTATATTTTATACACCAACTAAAACATTTAACCCTCAGGTTTCCTTAGATTAAAAAATAAATCAAGTGGTCCTAAATACAATAGTGTTCCGGTAATGTTTTTTTTATCTTACAAAAAAGATTTAAAGGAAAGAAGTCAAGCTAAGTTCTCAATATGCACCATGTCCATGTTAATCTGACCAGGTAAAACGCTGGGTCCTAGTTACAGCCTAGGAAAAACTCTGGGCCCTAATGTGCAGACACTTCAGGAGTGCCAACCAATTAACCCACAGGAAGTGGTAAATAATAGATTAGTAGTGTTTCCTATAAAAATGACTGATTGGATCACCAAGTCAGATGATTGTAGTTAGGGATGTTTTCATCCTGCATTGTTGAGGCAGTACAGGAGCCCAAGTGCTTGTCTGTTTGATGTGCGAGTTGTATTCAACACATTGTTTGTGGGCAGGTCAACACGGAATTAAATACTGAATATCATACTTGGATAACATCCTCTAATACTGGCTGCAGTGTGCAGGCTTTAGTTCCAGTACAACACTAACACACTTGGTTCAAGTAGTTGCAGTCTAAATCCAAGACCATGACCGTGGTCCTCTGTAGCTCAGCTGGTAGAGCACGGCGCTTGTAACGCCAAGGTAGTGGGTTCGATCCCCGGGACCACCCATACACAAAAATGTATGCACGCATGACTGTAAGTCGCTTTGGATAAAAGCGTCTGCTAAATGGCATATTATTATATATTATTATTCTCAATCAGTTGACTGGGGTGTTAGTGCTGGTATGGAACAAAAGCCTGCACAGGTGTGCTAGAGCTGTGTGTTGCGCAGCTCTGCTTTAACTTGGAATAGCATTTTAACACCTGGTTTAACACCCTGCCTCTACTGTAGGAGTGTCTAACGACAATGTGCAAAATCTCCTCAACAAGCACAGAACACACCCCTGGATGGTCAAACTTGCAGTATGACAGTAGAAGGAAAGTTCCCCTTAACACTGATCTAAGGTCAGTTTTTCGTTCCCCCTTAATGGTTAAAGGCCCAATGCAGACGTTTTTACCTCAATATCAAATCATTTCTGGGTAGCAATTAAGTAAGTACCTTACTGCGATTGTTTTCACTCAAAATTGTCAAAAAGAAACAAAAACAGCTTCTTAGCAAGAGCAATTTCTCAAGCAAGAATTTGGCTAGGACTGTCTGGAAGTGGTCTGAGTGGGGAGGGGAAAACTGAAAACTTGCTGTTATTGGCAGAGAGGTTTGAAACTTTTTTTAAAATTGGTTTATTAACTAATTTACCGAATGGAGATATCACCAGGCAGGCCAAAACTCCATCCCACCAAAACAGGCAGATATTTCTGGTGGTCTTTTCAAACAGCTCTTACACAAATAGCATTATAATTATTTTCACAGTATTATTCCAACCTCAGTGTGGAAATATATATAAAACAGGAAAATCCAATTTGATGCAGTCAAAGGGCCTTTAAGGTTAGCATTGAGGGAGGGTAAGCTGATCCAGGATCCCACCCCTGATGATAACACATCAAACAGTGAAGTAGGTAACTTGGGGCTTGAGAGATTCCCTCATTTGGAGCTGGAAGCTTGTGTGATCCACTGTTGATCCAGATAAATAAAAACAAAAAAATTAACCTTCTTATGGTAGTGTTGGTCATGTATCCTACCACAGTTGCATTCACACACGGTCTTTGTTGAACACAAATGATCCCCACAAACACGCATGAGTGAATGGCTTAGTTGACCGTGAACCTAAAACCAGGAGTGCACAACCCAGCGCCTCAAAGTCCGCATTCCTGCTGGTTTTAATTTCTCCCTGGCATTTACTTGATCAATGAATGTTACCAATTGGCTGGAGATTGCAAACACCTGATTTCGCATGTAGAAATTCATTTTTGGTTATTAAGCAACAGAAAAAAAACCAGCAGGACTGCAGCCCTTGAGGACAGAACGCAGCCGTGCACCCTTGTCCTCTACAGCCCATCGTTTTCTAGGATTTTTGAATTCACTCATTGAATTTCAACTCACTTCAATAATAGAAAACCGAATTGAGCCCTGTCCTATACTAGTCATCTCCCCCATCTGCCTGCCTGTCTGATGTGTGGCGATAGCCCTTAATGAGAATAATGAAGAAAAAAAGTCGCCCGTAGAAAGAGGTTCAAAAGTAGATCTGCAATGTCACTGGTTCTATCAAAGCAAAGCCTCGGACCTGGAACTAAAACAACGACGACGCAAACTGTGATTAAATTACAACGATACGAGCAAGCATAGACCGTACTGGTCTCCAATCACTGGTTATAAAAATCCACCTACGTTCATATGGTACATTTCCTATGTATGCAGTTACAGCGCTGTGCCTATTAGAAACCCCAAGAGGAGAAATACAAGTTTATCATTGAAACGAAACAAAGTGACTTAATGTGAGAAGAAACCCATAGAATTTAACATGGATATAGATAGAATGACAAAGTACATCTGGAAATGTCTTAAGAGAAAAAAAGAAAGCAGAGATTTAGTCCATACTATAGTAGACGTTTGTTTTGTTACAGCAGTTTAGACTCAAGTCTAGCCAGACCGCATTTCAACATGATAGAAACGAAAGCAGTCAAATTATCAACACCTTCAAACCTGGTTCCATAAATTATTAGATAAATAAAAACAAATCTTTATTTAGTTACTCTTTTAATATCATGTCTTTTGTCAACATATTGTGAATAACTAATCTGCTCTAGTGTTAGTAGGGAGAAGCTGCAGAGGAGTGCCGTGGATCTAGAATGTTCTAAAAGGTTCTAGAATAGAAGGCTCCTGATTGTTTAGAACCTCCGTTCTGATACCGTTCCTTTCCTCTCACTGCAGCCCTCTGTGTGTGTAGTCCTCTTATAAATCAACTGATTATCAATAATCAAAGAAATCCAGAATCACAGTATAAATACTAGTAAATTCATAGGAAAACAAAAACAGTACACTATCGAGAAAAAAAAAAGGATTTTTTTTTGTTTTGCCAAAGATGGTGTACTGTACCACAGAGTGTTTTTGTACAGGAGCGTTTCTGTGTACATGTATTTACAAACAGAAATATACACAAACAATAACTTTTTGTAGACTTCAGAGTGGCTTGTCTGTCCATCTGGGAGAGACAGGATCCTACCTCTCCTGCTCCCACCAATCAACAACCACCTCTCATCAACAAACAAAAGTGTCTATACAGTAAAAAAAGGTAAACAACGTAAAGCTTCCTGTGTGTCTGGGATAATGGATGCCACCGTGTCATTCGTGGGGATGAATTGCCCAGAATCTCCAGAGCACATCTGATTGGGTCACTGGGCGACTTAATGCGTGATGTCATTTTTCACAGACTGATGTACCGTACGCTGATGACATCATCCATACATGACTCCCTCCCCCTCAGCAACTGTCCAATCAGACCATAGTAGCGAGTATCGGATGTTCAGTAATCTTAACATAGCGTGTATCAAACAGAACGTGGTACTGTGGATGTCAAACGGAAGGTTTCGGTCTATCAGTCAGTAAACCAGTGAAGGAGGGAAGCGATGTGATCAAACCTAAACATGAACAACCACAGCCGTCTGTAAAGGATAAAATTAGAGTCCGTTTCTGGTTACCATCTTGTTTTTGTGATATTTTGTCTATTTTGCAAATGTTTTAAATACGAGATTTAGTGATTTTGTTTTGTTAACCGCTTCTAAAACTTTCAAACGACTTATTAGCAACGAGTTACTATTATTAAAAACGGTTTGTAAAAAAGCTCAGCGATACACAGATTTCATAGATTTGCTTTTCCCTCTCTCTCTGGTGCTTTCAGTCTTAGTGTATTTTGTCTACATACGTAATTACTTTATAACATATATATTTAATTATATATTTTTTTTGCGTTTGCAACGCTCACTCGGAGTATACATTCATCGATGCGAGGTGGAAACAGGATCCTTGGTCTGCCCCCTCACTTCTGTGTGTGACATCACTTCCTGCTCAGGTCCTGGTGGCTTCCTTTGTTACCTCATTGTCTCCATCCCCCTCCCAGTCTTTAGCCCCTCCCTCATAGAGTGTAAAACGTCACCCCCTCAGGTGGTTTTTGCCTTGCGGTTGGTTCACTCCTTCCACCAATCAGAGGACGTGATCTCAGGCCAGTTGACTGAGGGTTCAAGGGTTAAAGACCCACAGTTCACTGACCGCACTGGTCCTCTTCCTCACCTTCTCACACACACACACAGGCGCAGACGCACACACAGACACACACACACATCCCATTGTTCCCTCCCGTAGTCACTGTATACTGCATGGCGTGTGTGTGTGTGTGGTGTGGAGAAGAGGAGACTGATAAGATGCTGAGAACGAGGGAGAGGACAGGCTTATGGCAAAAGGGTAGAAAGAGGGAAGGAATGAGAGAGCGAATGGGAGGAGAGATATAGGAAGAGAGGGGTCTTAAATCTCTGGAGTGAAAAGCAGGAGGGGGAAAGATCAACTAGACGTGTAGGTATGTGTAAGCTTCATAGGTATCCGTGTGTGTGTGTGTGTGTGTGTGTGTAGGCTAAGCTGTGCAACTGGGAGGAGTGTGTGCGTGCAAGAGTCTCTCAGACCAGGTTGTATTCTTTGAGGTTGAGCTGCAGGATGGTGTCTTTGACGGCAGCGAAGACGAAGCGGATGTTCTCGGTGTCCGTGGCGCAGGTGAAGTGGGAGTAGATGATCTTATCGCTATCCGGGTTCAGGTCCACAAACATCTTCAGGATAAACTCCCGGCCTGCCTGGGCATCTCGCTGGGGACCTGGGGCCGGCACACACACACAGTCAATACCGCATCACGGTAGTCAGAAACCATCAGACACACGGTGTATCCCTAAGGTAACTGTAGACACACACGCACTCACCATCAAACTCAGGGAAGTAGTCGACCAGGTGGGAGTATGCAATCTTCTCCTCCAGCAGATCCTTCTTGTTGAGGAACAGGATGACTGAAGAGTTCTGGAACCAGGGGTAGGTGATGATGGTCCTAAACAACGCCTTACTCTCCTCCATACGGTTCTGACAGAGGGACAGAGGACAGTTAGTAAGGGTGTTTGATGCGTGTACAGTGAGTATGTCGTTATGCGTGTGTAACAGTGTTGCTTCCGTCCCTCTCCTCGCCTCTACCTGGGCTTGAACCAGGGACCCTCTGCACACATCGACAACAGTCACCCTCAAAGCACCGTTACCCGTCACTCCACAAAAGCCGCGGCCCTTGCAGAGCAAGGGAAACAACTACTTCAAGGTCTCAGAGCGAGTGACGTCACCGATTGAAACGCTACTAGTGCGCACCGCTAACTAGCTAGCCATTTCACACCGGTTACACGTGCGGGCAAGTGTGTGGTATCAGTGACATAACCACATATCTAGGATCAGATTACCTTACCCCAACTCCAAACATGAACCATTAGGGGGATAAAGGCATATCAGATCCTGGATCAGTGGATGAGTCAAATTCTACCTAGTCCACCAGTGTTTCACTATGGGAAACAGGGAGGGCAAAAAGGTGAACAACCATCTCTCCCACCTTTCCCTTGTGTGTGTGTGTGTGTGTGTGTGTGTGTGTGTAAAGATGTGCATGCATGCATGTGTGTACACACCTCGTTGTCAGACTCCACCAGGACTTGGTCGTACTCGCTGAGGGCCACCAGGAACATGATGGAAGTGACGTTCTCAAAACAGTGGATCCACTTCCTCCTCTCTGACCTTTGACCCCCTACATCCACCATCCTGGAGCACGGATGGAGGGAGGAGAGGTGCCAGGACACGGAGGACAAGAGAGATGTTAAACAGTGTTGTTGTGTTTGGAGAACAACTAATAAGGCTGTCTAAAAACGCTAAAATGGCTTCCTGAATCCATCAATGCAGAAGGGTTGGTGCCAATCAGTCCTCATTGATTTTCTATGTCTGTGATTTAACGGCACTTACAGTTATGTATGGATGGATTTAACAGCTACATGAAGACTTAGCCCAAAACCCCACACATCCAGAGGATGGTGGCAAACTTGGTTTGAGATGGTTCAAAGTGAACTTGAGATTTAGAATCCTAATGGGCGCCATTTTGGCACCTAACGTTCCAAGACAATCCCATTCCACTGAGAATCTAAACGAGAACGTTTGGTGGCAACATGGAGGATAGTTTGTTTGCTGAACTCTGCCTCATCTATGGCCCTGAGAGGTCACAGTTAGAAGGCGAGCCTACGGTGGAAAACACACACATATAGAACATAAACGGACATATGTAATATACAGTGTGGAAACAAACGTAGGTAACACTTTACTTCTTGAAGATCTGCCTTTAAAACTGCTTATTATCATCACATCATTTAGTTGATGTAGGCCTAGGTTATAGGCAGTTTATAACCTTTTGTATCAATAAAGTGTTACCCAGTGATTGTATCATCAGTAAAGAGTGAGCTGTGCCCATCACCATTCTCAAGTTGTCCCTAACCTCAGATCTAGGATCAGATAACCTTACCCCAATTCCAAACATTAACCATAAGGGGGATGAAGGCATATCAGATCCTGGATCAGTGGATGGAGGCAAATTCTACTAGTCCACCCCGTGGTTCACTACGGCAAGATGGGAGGGCAAAAAAAAGCTAATCAGCTCTCCCACCGTTCCCTAGTGTGTGTGTCTGTGTCCCTGAAGCATCAGCCAAGCGCAATCGTGCAAACCTGGTGGAGGTTGAGGCGAGACAAAAAGAGCAGAACAGGAGAGGAGGTAGAGAGAGGACTAGGAACAGAGAGAGAGGAGGTAGAGAGAGGACTAGGAACAGAGAGAGGGGAGGTAGAGAGAGGACTAGGAACAGAGAGAGAGGAGGTAGAGAGAGGACTAGGAACAGAGAGAGAGGAGGTAGAGAGAGGACTAGGAACAGAGAGAGAGGAGGTAGAGAGAGGACTAGGAACAGAGAGAGAGAGGAGGTAGAGAGAGGACTAGGAACAGAGAGAGAGGAGGTAGAGAGAGGACTAGGAACAGAGAGAGAGGAGGTAGAGAGAGGACTAGGAACAGAGAGAGAGGAGGTAGAGAGAGGACTAGGAACAGAGAAAGAAGAGCAGATGAGGACTGAGGAAAGGAGGAGAATGAAAAAAAGGAAGAAGAAGATGGAGGGGGAGGGATACAGAAGGCACCTCTGATGGCGGGATTCCTTTGCTGGGTGAACGACAGGAGTGTGTCCTCCGAGTAGTTCTGACTGGAGCGTGAGTGTGTGTGAGTGAGTGTGCATGTCAAGGTTTCTTCCTTCCGGTTTTTCTTTGCCACTGTCGTCCTAGGTTATCTTTTAGGTTTTGTTAAGCATTCTTCTGTGTTAAATGATTCAAGTAGAAGTAAAGTTAAGTAATGCAATTAGTCTGTCTGATAAAGTTACATGATGTACCAGGAACTGATTCAGACCAGGTGAGACTTGTTCTAAGTCAGTGATATTAATCAATGATTTAACAACTAGAAGGCAACCAGCAACACTGTGGTCTTCGAGACCTAGATTTGCATAGTCCTGTCTTTGAATTAAACAGATTGTCTTTTTAAAAAACATTTCATTTATAGAAGTGAATGGATGTGATTTAATTTGAGGTGAAACGCCCTCCTGCTGTAAGCATGGGGTACTGCAGTCTACAGAGACCAAGAGCCAATCAGAGCCCTGCAGGACCCCAGGCCCCAAAATAACTTCACCGGGAGAGAGAGAGGACGACCTCCTTTCCTCTGCCAGGATGAACAGAGAGGAGGAGAGGAGAAAGAGAGGGTGACCCATTTTAAAAAGACGGGCGCCAGAATGTAGGACTTTGGACTCACGAGGATGTGTGTGAGTGTATGAGTAGAGAGAGTAGGAGAGATCGGGCCGTAATGGTGGAGATCAAGCCTATAACACATTACAGCTCTGTCCACTGCTGAGTTCAATGATAGTTATGGAACAACCAGAACGTATGACATGCGAGATGTACACACACATCAGTACGCCCTATCCAAATACTGATAAATAAATGCATCCTTCCTTGAAGTAACCACTAATCAATGACATGACTGGATCGTTGAAAGCTTAAAGTGGGACCCTACATTTCACCTATGCTCTCATGCCAAAGCTGTGATTACTTTGAGAAAAGGAGGATGCATTTTAAGACGTATTAGAGCATGGCCATGGGATGATTCACTGGTTAACATGACTTCACAAGGGCACTGATGCTGATGCTAGCATTCCCTTCCTGAATTATGCATTTGCTAGGCTAATGTTAGCACGTTAGCCTCTTCTACTTCAATAGGATGCTTTTTCTAGGCTAACGTTAGCGGCTCCACCTGACTGATGCTTTTGCTAGGCTAATGTTAGCACGTTAGCATTGTCTACCTAAAAATGATGCATTTGCTAGGCTAATGTTAGCTACTCCACCTGACTATGATGCATTTGCTAGGCTAATGATAGCACGCTAGCATTGTCTACCTGAAAATGATGCTTGACAAGTCGAAGGGGTACTCTATGATGCCGGTGGTGGGGATTCGCACCCTCAGAACATCTTGCTGGGTGGGCAGATAGTTGTTGTCTGAGATACGGTCCAGATCAGTTAGATAGCTACACACCGAGGGAGAAAGAGAGAGAGAGACAGAAAGAGACAGACAGACAGTCATATAAAGCACGGTAGACAGTAAGCATTACCGCCACACACCCCTACCAATCCAGAGAAGGTGGATCAGTCCAGTGAGGAAGGCTTAGGAGACCGTACCAAGTCTAGGAGAACAGTGGTGTTGGTCCGTATTAGGCTTCCACCACCACCCCGAGCGCCATACACAGACCCACCCATCCACCAAAGCAACTGAGACCAGCCGTTTCAGGTCTTTACCTTCACAATAAAAAGACCTTGAGGCTTTAGTTTAGTTGTTGCCATTTTTGCATCAAGCCAACAAGCCATTTTGATGCTATTTCGCATAATTTCTAGTTTGGGGGTCTGCAACAGTTTCATAACAGTTGGGTTGTCCTGAATGGGCCCAGTCTCAGAGAGGTGCTATGTGGGGACCTGGGTGTGTGTGTGTGTGTGTCAGTGTGTTGCAGGACAGTGACATAGTGAAGACGTTGGTGGCAGCAGCAGTGGCAGAGAAGGAGCAGTCCCTCGCCGCAGTACCGTGACGGTACCTGAAGATGCAGTTCTCCAGGTCAAACGGGTACTCTATGATTCCTGTAGTGGGGACCCGGACACGAAGCACATCCTGCTGAGTAGGAACATATCCCCCCGCCGTGACACGGTCTATATCACTAAGGTAACTGTAGACACACACAGACACACACTGTCTATCACTAAAGTAACTTGACAGTAGCACACACACACACACACACACACACACACACACACACACACACACGCAGACGCACACTCACACTCGCACACGCATCAAGGGAAGAAGAGACTGATTAGCTGTAATACACCAGGGTCTTTGCCAGGGGGCAGCGCTGGGAGAGACTCTTCAGCCCTGGTCCTGGAGATGCCCTGAGTGTGCAGGCGTTCATTCCAGCCTAGTCCAGCTCAAACACACCCAATTCAGCTTATCAAGGTCCTGACGTCCGATTAGCTGGTTGTCAGCAGAGATGGTGTCCTCTCATAACATTAACAGGCAATCAATCAGGAATCAGAGATCAACATTACACTCACACAATTCACTTTATTCTAAGGTTTGACTTGACTTAAAGGTCAGCAATAGATTGTGTAAATGGTAAATGCGTGTGCAGTCGTCATTTTATTGATTAATAAGTACTGGAGATTTATTCCCAGCACCTCTTAGGAGGCAAAGCAATGGTGTATGTTCAATTAGCTGAGTGTGAGGGGTGGAGAGAGCAGAGTGTGTGAACTGTAGTGTGTGTGTGTGTGTGTGTGACTGAGTCTCAGCCGCTCACTCTATTTCTAGCCATCAGCTCTCTGGAGTGGGGGCAACCAGTCAAGAGGCACCACAGTAAACCACACACACCAAAACCCACACGCATACCCCTTAACCCCAACACACACACCCACGTGCACTCACATCCACCCCTCCCCCACCCGAACAACCTCTTACACACAGAGACACACCAGGACATACTATTTAGTGGAGTCTGAAAGCTGGTATTCTCTGCGTCTGTCGTAGGCCTCCTGTATCCCAGGGTCGGCCCACAGGGTCTTGATGGCGCTGATGTAGGGCTGGTCGAAGCCACAGATCTTCTCTATGTCCACCTCCTTCACTAACATGGCATTAGACTGGGGAGAGAGGGGAGAGAGAGACCGAGAGAGAGAAACAGAGAGAGAGAGACAGACAGACAGAGAGAGAGACAGACAGACAGAGAGACAGAGAGAGAGAGAGAGAGACAGAGAGCGACAGAAGGGAAGATTGAGTGCAATGGTACTGGATTGTGTTTGTGTGAGTGACTGTAGATTAGTTCACACCAAGCTCTGGTCGTGTGTGTGTTTATGTGTGTCGTAAGCGGTTTTGATCTGGTTTTGGTTGTGTGTGTGGAAGGCAGTAGTTTTTATGGTTGCATTAGTACTTCCTACCCGGTTCTGTTCGTATTTGAAGGGGATCTTGAGGTTTTCTGTGGCTTTGATCATAGACTGCATGGAGGTGAAGATGTTCTGGTAGACCAGCCTGATGAAACCCCTCTTGTCCTCTTCTGTGTAGCCTGCCCCATGGATGATCCTCATCTGCTTGATGAATGTACTCTTCCCACTCTCTCCTGTACCTGAAGACACACAAACATATTACACCCACTGTTAGCACCACACTCTCCTGTACCTGGAGACACACACATAGAACACCCACTGTTAGCACCACACTCTCCTGTACCTGGAGACACACACATAGAACACCCACTGTTAGCACCACTCTCTCCTGTACCTGGAGACACACACATAGAACACCCACTGTTAGCACCACTCTCTCCTGTACCTGGAGACACACACATAGAACACCCACTGTTAGCACCACACTCTCCTGTACCTGGAGACACACACATAGAACACCCACTGTTAGCACCACACTCTCCTGTACCTGGAGACACACACATAGAACACCCACTGTTAGCACCACTCTCTCCTGTACCTGGAGACACACACATAGAACACCCACTGTTAGCACCACACTCTCCTGTACCTGGAGACACACACATAGAACACCCACTGTTAGCACCACACTCTCCTGTACCTGGAGACACACATCTACAGTGAGCTCCAAAGGTACTCGTTTTGACTCTGTACTCCAGCACGTTGGATTTGAAATGATACAATGACTGTCAGCTTTAATTTGAGGGTATTTTCATCCATATTGGATGAATGGTTTAGAAATGACAACTATTTTTGTACATAGTCCCCCCCCCCCCCATTTTATGGGACCAAAAGCATTGGGACAATTTCACTTATATGTGTATTAAAGTAGTCAAAAGTTCAGCATTTGGTCCCATATTCATAGCACACAATGATTACGTCAAGCTTGTGACTCTACAAATTGGATGCATTTGCTGTTTGTTTTGGTTGTGTTTCAGATTATTTACCATTCATTTCTATTGGGCACAAAATAATGTATTGTGTCATTTTGGAGTCAGTATTTTAGAACAGAATGTTTCTAAACACTTCTCCATTAAAATGTGGAAGCTACCATGATTAAGGATAATCCTGAATGAATCGTGAATAATGATGAGTAAGAAAGTTAGAGGCATAAATATCAAACCCCCCAAAAATGCTAACCTCCCCTGTTATTGTAATGGTGAGAGGTTAGCATGTCTTGGGGGTATGATATTAGTGCATATGATTAACTCATCATTATTCATGATACATTCAGGATTATCCGTAATCATGGTAGCATCCACATTAATGTAGTAGTGTTTAGAAACATTCTATACTTATTTAGAATAAAAGTGACTCCAAAATGGCAATACATTATTTACCATTAATTTAACATTTGTTTGTTTGTTGAGGGGTGTATTTGACCCCCTTTTCGTGATATCCAATTGCAATCCAATTACGATCTTGTCTAATCGCTGCAACTCCCCAACGGGTTCGGGAGAGGTGAAGGTCGAGTCATGCGTCCTCCGAAACATGACCCGCCAAACCTTGCTTCTTAAAACCCGCCCGCTTAACCCAGAAGCCAGCCGCACCAACGTGTCGGAGGAAACACTTTAACGGTTGTGACACAGCCTGGGATCGCACCCGGGTCTGTAGTGACGCCTCAAGCACTGCAATGCAGTGCCTTAGACCGCTGCGCCACTCGGGAGGCCCATTTACCATTCATTTCTATTGGGCACAAAATAATCCAAAACAAACAGCAAATGGATCCAACAAACAGCAAATGCATCCACACAGTTACCAACACCCTGTGCTGTGCAACAGTTGCGCTAATTTAGCGGGATAGGGGTGTGCTATTCATAAAATAAAAAAGGTGTGTTAACTGCATTAACCCTGCAATACATCACTGGAGAGCATAGTATACAGAGAGACAGACAAAGACAGAGAGGGCGAGATAGAGAGAGAGCGAGGGAGGGAGTTGTGCTGTGAGTGCCAGTGTGAAGGGGAATCCAGTGAGAGCTGTTTCAATAGTGTCGTTCCTTAACACAAACAGCTATGACAGCAGCAGACAGCTTCTAACAGAAGGAACCAGATGCTTGTCAGAGCTCCACAGCCATGTCCTCCTCAGACCACCGCCAGCACCACCCAGAGCTCCATTCAACCCAACCTGCACTGCAGTATCCATTCACCCCTATGGCCAACTACAAACCATAGGACGGTTTGGGGTTACTGTGAAATCCTACTACTGTATGACCACCAGTTAGACTCCCCTCACAGTTTCCAAAGTAGTGCTTGCTCACTCCCACCTCATGAATTTAAAAGCATTGGCTTGGTGTAGGCATGGGCTACAGGGAGTTTCCACTGCCTTCACATTCCTTCTTTCACCAGTCCATTCCTTTCCAATCCATGAAGTGGAATGAATGAGTGCACACTTCAGGGAGAAGAGTAAGAATCGTAACAGAGGAATAGGTTCAAATGAGGCTTTATCCAACCAATGACATACAGTGGGAAAAAAAGTATTTAGTCAGCCACCAATTGTGCAAGTTCTCCCACTTAAAAATATGAGGCCTGTAATTTTCATCATAGGTACACGTCAACTATGACAGACAAAAATGAGGAAAAAAAATCCAGAAAAATCACATTGTAGGATTTTTTATGAATTTATTTGCAAATTATGGTGGAAAATAAGTATTTGGTCACCTACAAACAAGCAAGATTTCTGGCTCTCACAGACCTGTAACTTCTTCTTTAAGAGGCTCCTCTGTCCTCCACTCGTTACCTGTATTAATGGCACCTGTTTGAACTTGTTATCAGTATAAAATACACCTGTCCACAACCTCAAATAGTCACACTCCAAACTCCACTATGGCCAAGACCAAAGAGCTGTCAAAGGACACCAGAAACAAATTTGTAGACCTGCACCAGGCTGGGAAGACTGAATCTGCAATAGGTAAGCAGCTTGGTTTGAAGAAATCAACTGTGGGAGCAATTATTAGGAAATGGAAGACATACAAGACCACAGATAATCTCCCTCGATCTGGGGCTCCACGCAAGATCTCACCCCGTGGAGCAAAAATCCCAGAACCACACGGGGGGACCTAGTGAATGACCTGCAGAGAGCTGGGACCAAAGTAAAAAAGCCTACCATCAGTAACACACTACGCCGCCAGGGACTCAAATCCTGCAGTGCCAGACGTGTCCCCCTGCTTAAGCCAGTACATGTCCAGGCCCGTCTGAAGTTTGCTAGAGTGCATTTGGATGATCCAGAAGAGGATTGGGAGAATGTCATATGGTCAGATGAAACCAAAATATAACTTTTTGGTAAAAACTAAACTCGTCGTGTTTGGAGGACAAAGAATGCTGAGTTGCATCCAAAGAACACCATACCTACTGTGAAGCATGGGGGTGGAAACATCATGCTTTGGGGCTGTTTTTCTGCCAAGGGACCAGGACGACTGATCCGTGTAAAGGAAAGAATGAATGGGGCCATGTATCGTGAGATTTTGAGTGAAAACCTCCTTCCATCAGCAAGGGCATTGAAGATGAAACGTGGCTGGGTCTTTCAGCATGACAATGATCCCAAACACACCGCCCGGGCAACGAAGGAGTGGCTTCCATAATTTGCAAATAAATTCATTAAAAATCCTACGTGATTTTCTGGAAAAAATTCTCATTTTGTCTGTCATAGTTGACGTGTACCTATGATGAAAATTACAGGCCTCTCATCTTTTTAAGTGGGAGAACTTGCACAATTGGTGGCTGACTAAATACTTTTTCCCCCCACTGTACACTGAACAAAAACAGAAACGCAAGTGTTGGTCCAATGTTTTATGAGCCAAAATAAAAGACCCCCGAAATGTTCCCTGTTACTGAGCATTTCTCCTTTGCCAAGACAACCCATCCACATGACAGGTGTGGCATATCAAGAAGCTGATTAAACAGTATGATCATTACACAGGTGCACCTTGTGCTGGGGACAATAAAAGGCCTATCTATAATGTGCAGTTCTGTCACAACACAATGCCACAGATGTCTCAAGTTGATGGAGCGTGCAATTGGCATGCTGACTGCAGGAATGTCCACCAGAGCTGTTGCCAGAATTTAATATTCATTTCTCTACCATAAGCCGCCTCCAATGTCGTTTTAGAGAATTTGGCAGTACGTCCACGTGTATGGCATCGTGTGGGCAAGCGGTTTGCTGATTTCAACATTGTGAATAGAGATGGCAGTGGGGTTATGGTATGGGCAGGCATAAGTTACAGACAACGAACACAATTGCATTTTAAATCGATGGTAATTTGAATGCACAAAAATACAGTGACGAGATCCTGAGGACCATTGTGAGGCCCATTTTTTTTTAAAGGTATATGTGACCAACAGATGTACATCTGTATTCCGAGTCGTGAAATCCATAGATTAGGGCCTAATTAATTTATTTCAATTGACTGATTTCCTCATATGAACTGTAACTCAGTAAAAAATCAATGAAATTGTTGCATGCTGCGTTTATATTTTTGTTCCGTATATAATCCAGGGGAGGCAGGGGATTGGTTCAAACAAAACTGTCACATGACCTGACTGCCAGAAGTAGACCCTTGTCTTTCCAGGAGAAACACGGGACCCTGCCATACCATCATCTCCTTTAGCTAATACAAGCCTCTCCAGGGCCCAGCCAGACAATCTAATTGATTTCGCTAAACTGTCCATGCTGTCAGATATGTCAAAGGCTCTTTGTCCCAATACTACAGCCATTTAAGAGAGCTGGAGAGGAAATAATACATTCTGGGATTCCTAGAAGATGGGGGACAGGGGGTTATGGAAGACGATAACAGCCATATCATTGGGTGAGATTAAAGAACTTGTCCTACATCTGAATGTTGAGCTGCTTGTCTTTTTAAAGGAGGGGTGTTCCCCTCCATGCCTAGAGGTCCACAGTACTGGTGGTTCTCTGTTCTCCCTGGTAATTAACTGATTGATTTGTGTCACCAACTGTCCTCACCTGGGTCGTGTCTAGTCCACATGAGACGGAAAGAAACTGAGTGAAACGGGGAGGTACTATCTGAACTTGTCCAATCAGACATATTCATTTTCTGATGCAGTGGTTTTATGAGAATTCACAAAACACACATTTGGCAAAGTAAACATTTTAGCTAGATTTACTTCACTCGCTGGCTAAACCCTCACTAGCCAAGGGGGCTGCTGGTAACCCATATTTCACAGCCTCTCTGCACCATATGCCCAGAAATACACATATACCCTGAGGCAGGCTACTGCCATGTCAATCCCTAAACACAGATCTGCCATATCTGCAAACTGAAAGAGACAGAGAGAAAGAAACACCACCACCTACATTCAAGGTTTTTGAAGAGCAGCCATATTTCGGTTGCCATGGCAACCCCTCTTCTCTCCTCTCCCTTTTTCTTCTCTTTCCTAGCGGATAGTAAATATAACTGTGCCTCGGGCTCTCTCTCTCCATCCCGCTCTGCTGCTATGTAGAAGGGCCCTGCTCCTCTCTTCAGTCTGTTAGATACAGTTCTGAGGAGGAGGATGAAGTTGTCTCTAGACGCTGCTGATGTAAGGTCAGTTTTGTATTTTCCCCTGTTACAGTATTGGGATGCAGCCCAAGGAAAGAGGACGAGGCTGTTACAGTATTGGGACATTGCCCAAGGAGAGAGGAAGATGCTGTTACAGTACTGGAACACGGCCCGTGTCCTCAGTGAAAGATCAGTCTGAGGTCTGATTTATTTCTCGTGACCCTGTCATAAGATCTCTCCCTTCATCCCTCTTCTGTTCTGTCGCTTCCTCTCCTCTACAGAGCACACTACCAGCCTCTGTCTCCCTCCCCCCTCTCCTTCTCTTCACCCAGCCTCGCCCTTACTCCATCTCTCCTCTCATGCCCCTAATCTTCGTCTCCCTCCTACTCCCTGAGGCTGGAAATCCACCTCCCCCATTATCATCCACCTCCCCCTCTCTTCCCTTCGCCTCTCCCCTCACTCTCTCATTCTCCTCCCTGTCAAGCATTTGGGATATTCAAAACTAGAATCTGTCCATTCTTTTTTTGGTGCCGACCTAGAAAAACGAGGTCACCTTTTAATAGATCACACTACTGGGTTTGATAACGCTTTCCTTCCCAGTCGGCAAAGAGAGAGAGCGAACGAGAGCAACGCTTACATATACACTCACACACCTTTTACTAGCTGACACTACTTGGGTCTTTCCAGCTAGTAGCGCGAGAAAGAAAGCAGCGCTTAGAAAAACGCCCACGAGGCTACGCCCACACACACACACACACGTCTGGTAAAGAGATGGGGTGTATGTGGTTTCAGATATGATGCTGGCCAGAGAGCAGAGTAATAGGGGAACATAGCACGGATACCTCAGCAAACACACACACACAGTCCTGATTTCTAGCGGACACTAAACACTATATTTGAATAATTATTTGGTAAATGCACACAAAAACATTGAATGCATTTGTTTAACATGCAATTCTTCAGGGAAACAGAAAGCTAGGATGAGGTCAGCTAAAAATCTGGACGATGTGTTGTGTGTTGAACTTGAGTAGTGTGTGTGTATTTATTGTAAATATCTCCAAAAGAAATACAAAAAGAAAGTCAACCCCAACAAACCAGACCAAAGTCTGCACATGCAGCCACAACCTGTAATATCTCTGAATGGATTTCCTCTGCTGACGGTTTAGTGCAATTTAACTACCTTACTATTAAGTTAAATACAGGTAATTCCTTTTCAACTACATTGGTTTGTTTTTTTATTCCGTTTCCACGTGTGGATTCTGTTTTTATAGGGCCCTACCTAGTGATCTATGTGTGTGTATCAGTGTGTATGTAAATCCAGAGGTAGACATTTGCATTGTGGTGAAGCAGACTGCTGATAACAGGCTAGGTGAGGTTAACCAGTGGTAAACTGTGGTTGATTATCTGTGGTTTATTTCTGGACTTCCCCACTGTGGGATGGGAACGTGATCATAGATGCTGCCCAAGCTTAGTCTACAATGTCTCACACCTGACAAACACTAAACTATTTCTTAGTGTCTGGGTATTTTTCTATTCGTTTTCCCCCCATGATGGTATTGTTGTATGATGGTAAGGCATACAACACACAACCAGCTGCCTACCAACTGTGGTTATATGGATCCTGTGGTCAGCCCCAGGCCAGTCAATCTTACCTACGCTATGATGACCCACTTCCCTTACTTGGCCTACATAAACAAACACACACACACACCCATACCCCCAAGCTTAGGGTAAGAAGGGGGAACAAACACATGTACCAGTGTATCAGTTCCGTTCTGACATCATCAACAGGAGGAAGGGAGGGAATCTAAAGAGACAGAAAAAGGGCGTGATGAGAGGGGGGGTGCAGAGAAAGGAGAGGGATACAGAGAGAGGGGGAGAAAGACACGTGTGGGTCTGACCACTGAGGTATAATAAGAACTGGAGACTGCATCCAAGATGTCCGCCCTTTGTTTTCAAGGTAATCTACTCACGTTCGCATACGCCGATTCATGAACCGCCTATAGCCGGATTGCATCCGGTTTATATGGACCAGCATCACGTGCACTAGCACTTAGTGCATACATGGAGCAGCAACGACGTCATCACGTTATCCAAAAATATGGCAGACATTGGATGAATATAAAATGTTAATATCGTCGGCTATGAGTGATGAAAAAAATATATATATGTAAAAAAAGAAGAAGAAAAAAGAAAAAATGCCTCAGCGACAATTATTTTTATAATTCAATGGATTTTTTGTGCACAAACGTGATGACTAAAGGGTCTTATTAGCAGGCCCGTAATTTCGTGATTTTAGGGGCAAGGCCTTTTGGCCTTCAAGAGGTGCCCAATCTGCCAGGGCACCAAGGCCATTAACCAAAATAGCCAATTTAAATTGGTTTGAAAACCGAAAAAAAAACACTAGCTATTCTGTTAAGAAAAACAGAAGTATGTAAATGTACATAAATAATTAGCCTACATGTCGAAGTGCAGGTGATAGCCTATGCGTATTGGCTACAGCATGTCATGTCCAGACCGATGCTGACATGAGGGAGGCGCCTGAAAATGTAGTCGAACTTTAAGAGAGACTTAATTACATATATAGGCTAAACGCCAGTCATGTTTGATAAATATAATGTAGGATCATTATTACTATCTAAAGGCTTGATTCTGTCGACATACTTGAGGGACCTGGAAGTTTATAATTTTATGAGGCATTTCTTAACATGTTCTGACCATAGGCATGTTAAGTGGATTCTTTTATAAACACTTCCTCATATGCCATTGAAACCAGTGTCTCATGTTCTCAACTTTCTTTCGTTGTCCAGCAGCCAAAGACACAATCCTAGTCATTAACAACCAATGCGTCTTTAGGTCTTCCCAACGCCTCGATCACACCGACAGCGTCATTGCATTTTGGTACATCAAAAGTACATTCATTTCCAATGGAACGCTGCGTTTGCCATGCAGCATTGCGTTGCAGAGGCAGTTGCAGTGAGTTCTGTGTGGTGCATAGGTTGGATTTATCGAACGTATGCGTCAAACTGTATGCTTAGATGGCTTGACAGAAATGGTAGCAGAAGGTCATATGAAACCACTCGCATTTGCAGTGCACTTTTGCCGCTAATTGCATTTTGGAACATTCATGCTTATAGCCTTCCTGCCGTGTGCGCATTGCTTCGCTTATAATGTGAAGAAAAATAATAGTTGATCAACATTTTAAGCTTAACGTTCTGATCTGTTGCATCAGCCTCATTGCTTTTTTTTTTTTTTTTTTTTAATGTACAGTGGTTGTATTAATTTGGATTTTATCGTGTCCCACAACTGTCCCAGAGTATGTTTGAGATATTTATAGAATAGGTCAACTTGTGTACTATGGGGGATAGTAGATTGACATAGGCTAGTGCTTTTGCTGTTCGTTAGGCCTACTTATCCTGTTGGCTGACGGAAAGTAAATGTGGACAGTTCTAACATCTTCAATATGCGCCTCTGAATTCGATAGGAATGGTGCGCGGTTGCATCCCTGATGGGTCCGTCTTCACTTGTAGCCTACTTCGGAGCTGCGATGCCTGTGAGAAGGACCCAATCACATGACAGGCATTGGCTAATATGAATTTAATTATCTGAGAGAGCCATGTGAGTGAGAGGTGCTTCGGAGCATGGCGATTGTCAGCTGGGAGAAGGGAAGAATAATTACTGTATTCAGCCCAAGGGCACAATGGCCACAAGGCATGGATTTTTTTAGGGGGCATCGACGGCCACCGCCGGGAAATTCGAGGCCTGCTTTTTAGGAATTTACTGATCTGACTTCTCTATATGGCCGTCTATGTAAATTACTTTCTGTGCCAGGCGTCAGTAAACTGCAGTACCGAAGCAAAGCTGTAGGAGCAGTCGAAACCGTGCTTCTAGAACAAAACCCTGGCCCCTTGGGTCTGACAAGGCGTAGTAAATGAGACAGTTTTCCCCTCTACCCTCACAAGGCTCAAAACTGCAACCAAAAAAACACTTGCATTTGCAACCATTTGACTTGGCAGTACGACACCGATTTTTCAATGGTCGCTAGGGTGCAAGTGAAAAAAGAAATGTAGTTGGTCACGTTAGTCTTTGGTTCACAATTAGCTTTTCAAACTATTATTAAGATTTATTCAAAATAGCAATGGGTATGTATGTAAACCAGGAATTCAATTTTTTCCTCCCGAGTGGCGCAGTGGTCTAAGGCACTGCATCTCAGTGCTTGAGGTGTCACTACAGACCCCCTGGTTCGATTCCAGGCTGTATCACAACCGGCTGTGATTGGGAGTCCCATTGGCCGGTGTAGGCCGTCATTGTAAATAAGAATTTGTTCTTAACTGACTTGCCTAGTTAAATAAAGGTTAAAAAAATAAATATAAATAAAAAACTATCAATGTAAATATGATAGTCAAGTTAAAATGTCATTATTTGTGTATGGGGGGGTAGGTCATTATAAGCTATAGGTCACTTGCTCAGCCTGCAAATTAAAGATAACATTTAAATGATGCGCGCATCATCCGCTTTCCCTGGCCAGTTCTCTTTTCATTCGGGCCAGTAGCTTTCAGTTGGCACTGGCCCGGTGTGCCACTGGCAAATGTGCCTGAATGTCAAGCTCTGCAAAGGCATGTTAATATAAAAGACGGCTAACCATTATTAGGTTCTGTATGGAACGCGGGTTCATTACGGGACACCGCCGAGCAGTGGTGAAAAATTGGAACGACCAAACCATGTGCTGGTGCCATCAACTGAAAAAGTTGGTAGCACCAGTGCCACCAGAATTAAAGAAGTTAGTCTAGAGCCCTGCCTCATAACGCCCCTACATCTCCAGAGAGAAATGCATGACCCCGTTTGGGCTGTGTGTGTGTGGTGTTTCATGAGGATTGGCGGCTGTGGGACGCACACTCGATTAAAATCCTCTTCATTAACAAGGTGAGCATCAGGGAAAGTATTTATAGGCTGGCTTCTGAGTGTGTGTGTGTGTTTGTCGGACTGTGAACCAGCCAGTCAGTCACTGTGGGTCAGAATCATAGAAAAAGTTGGGTGAACCTGGACACCTTGTTGATGGCCTAGGAGGTGCAAAAATGGCCGCTATAGAATTATGCGATTTTTATGTAATAGTATTTATGTAATTTTAGGTAATTTTATGTAATGCAAGTCAGATTATCCCTAAACCTGACCCTTGGCATGGAGGGATTTAACACACACACACGGCTGTCAAAACTAGCTCAAGAAGCATGACTACATTCCCTTATATGACCAAAATAAGGAGAGAACACCTGAGTCTTCTCTTCTCCAGGCTATTTCCACTCTGACCGTCACCAGGGTTTAGAACTAAACCCCTCAGCCTGCCCCTGGCTAGTGAGTGACCACCCAAATCGAACTTCATCTGAGCTAGTTTCTTCTCCATCGGGAGAGTCTGAGCCCTGCTAGCCCGACATGGAAACCCCTCCCATTTGGAGCGAAGCAGCAGGGCAAGAAAGTGACTGAGTAGGTAGCAGTTAATTTAGCCAACAGCCCAGGTCACCCAGGCCACAGATACACAGCCCCAAGTCAGGCTACAGAGGCCCCCAGCACAGCCAACACAGCCCCAAGTCAGGCTACAGCAGCCCCCAGCACAGCCAAAAGTCAGGCTACAGCAGCCCCCAGCACAGCCAAAAGTCAGGCTACAGCAGCCCCCAGCACAGCCAACACAGCCCCAAGTCAGGCTACAGCAGCCCCCAGCACAGCCAGCCAGCCAACACAGCCCCAAGTCAGGCTACAGCAGCCCCCAGCACAGCCAGCCAGCCAACACAGCCCCAAGTCAAGCAACAGCAGCCCCCATCCCAGCCAGCCAGCCAACACAGCCCCAAGTCAGGCAACAGCAGCCCCCATTCCAGCCAGCCAGCCAACACAGCCCCAAGTCAGGCTACAGCAGCCCCCATCCCAGCCAGCCAGCACAGCCCCAAGTCAAGCAACAGCAGCCCCCATCCCAGCCAGCCAACACAGCCCCAAGTCAGGCAACAGCAGCCCCCATCCCAGCCAGCCAGTCAACACAGCAGCCCCCATCCCAGCCAGCTAACCCCAAGTCAAGTTACAGCAGCCCCCATCCCAGCCAGCCAACACAGCCCTAAGTCAGGCAACAGCAGCCCCCAGCCCAGCCAGCAAACCCCAAGTCAAGTTACAGCAGCCCCCAGCCCAGCCAGCCAGCCCCAAGTCAAGCAACAGCAGCCCCCATCCCAGCCAGCCAACACAGCCCCAAGACAGGCAACAGCCGCCCCCAGCCCAGCCAGCCAACCCCAAGTCAAGCTACAGCAGCCCCCAGGCCAGCCAGCCAACCCCAAATCAAGCTACAGCAGACCCCATCCCAGCCAACACAGCCCCAAGCCTGGCAACAGCAGCCCCCAGCCGAGCCAGCCCAGAGCCTTCTCTGTATTTTGACCAAGTAGAGGCAAACACCACCAGAGCTGTGGAGCATGGCTGGTCCCATGGCCTGATATGGCCCTCAGCAGCACATGTTACAGGGGAGATGGGGGGAGGGGGGCAGTAGAGAGTGAGTGAGGTCGCCATAGCCTGTCCCATCTTCAGGCATTACAACTCAACTCTGGTCATACAAGCACTTCATACTCCAACCAACTGAGCCATAGGAACCCACAGTATTTGCATGTACAATCAACTCCTGATAGATGCAACAGCTTCGGACTGTTGTACTCGTAACATCATGCATTTAACAGGAGCGTGCAGAACTATGGAGCATTTAAAAACAATGTAATTGACCTGGAAAACCACACTCAGCCCTAGTGAAACGTGTGACTAATAGGAGTCAGTGACATATCAGGCTAAGCTTTAGCCATGTTTAACAAAGCCTATTATAGACCTGGACTAATCCTTCCTTACACCTCCTTATCCCCGCTCAGACACACAAATACACAGCCTTAACTCACTTAGAATAGTCTGTTTACAGCATGACTGATCACTGGGTACACAGAGGCACAGGCACACACTGCCTCTCACGGAAGTCCCACTGACTGACTCAAATCTGAAAATCTGATACAGGGAGTAGACTTCTCCACTGATCCCTGATCAGGGCTAGCCTGGTCTTCACAGGCTTTAGTTCCTGCAGAAGTAGTACTGGCTTTAGTTCCAGGCCTGGTCCTGCAGAACTAGAACTGGCTATAGTTCCAGGCCTGGTCCTGCAGAACTAGAACTGGCTATAGTTCCAGGCCTGGTCCTGCAGAACTAGTACTGGTTTTAGTTCCAGCCCTGGTCCTCGACTCACACAGCATTGCATCACAAGAGTAGGAATAGTCAGTAGGTATAAACAGAGATATATTGATGAAGTGAGCAGTCCCAACCCACACATCCATCATCTCTGTGCTCCACTCTGAAGCAGTAGAATTGAGACATGCAAGTGGGGAACAGTAATCCAACAGAGCATACTGGATAGATTTTGTGTGCGTGCGCACCAAAAATATAGACGCAATACACAAGAATTTCAAAGATTTTACTGAGTTACTGTTCATCAAAGGAAATCAGTCAATGGAAATAAATTCATTAGACCCTAATCTATGGAATTCACATGACTGTGAATACATATTTGCATCCGTTGGTCACAGATACCTTTTTTTTAAAGTAGGGGCGTGGATCAGAAAACCAGTCAGTATCTGGTGTGACCACCATTTGCCTCATGCAGCGCGACATCTCCTTCGCATAGAGTTGATCAGGCTGTTGATTGTGGTCTGTGGAATGTTGTCCCACTCTTCAATGCCTGTGCGAAGTTGTTGGATATTGGCGGGAACTAGAACACGCTGTCGTACATGCCGATCCAGAGCATCCTAAACATGCTCAATGGGTGACATGTCTGGTGAGTATGCAGGCCATGGAAGAACTGGGACATTTTCAGCTTCCAGGAATTGTGTACATTGGATGAATGTCATGACAATGGGCCTCAGGATCTCGTCAAGGTATGTCTGTGCAATCAAATTGCCATCGATAAAATGCAATTGTGTTCGTTGTCCATAGCTTATGCATGCCTATACCATAACCCCACCGCCACCATGGAGCACTCTGTTCACAACGTTGACATCAGCAAACCGCTCAACCACACGTCACCATACACCAGTGTCTGCCATCTGCCCGGTACAGTTGAAACCAGGATTAGTCTGTGAAGAACACACTTCTCCAGCGTACCAGTGGCCATCGAAGGTGAGCATTTGGCCACTGAAGTCGGCTACGATGCTGAAATGCAGTCAGGTCAAGACCCTGGTGAGGATGACGAGCATGCAAATGCTTCCCTGAGACGGTTTCTGACAGTTTGTGCAGAAATTCTTCGGATGTGCAAACCCAGTTTCATCAGCTGTCCAGGTAGCAGAAGAAGCCGAATATGGAGGTCCTAGGCTGGCGTAGTTACACGTGGTCTGCACTTGTGAGGCTGGTTGGACATACTGCCAAATTCTCTCAAATTACATTGGAGGTGGCTTAGAGAAATTAACATTAAATTCTCTGGCAACAGCTCTGGTGGACATTCCTTCAGTCAGCATGCCAACTGCATGCTCCCTCAAAACTTGAGACATCTGTGGCATTGTGATGTGACACAAAACTGCACATCTTAGTGGCCTTTTACTGTCCCCAGCACAAGGTGCACCCGTGTAATGACAATGCTGTTTAATTAGCTTCTTGATATGCCACACCTGTCAGGTGGATGTATTATCTTGGCAAAAGGAGAAATAGTCACTAACAGATGTAAACAAATTTGTGCACAGAATGAGAGAAATAAGCTTTTTGTGTGTATGGAACATTTCTGGGATCTTTTATTTCAGCTCATGAAACATGGGACCAACACTTTACATGTTGCATTTATATTTTTGTTAAGTGTGACATAGATATATTTATATTTTTACATGATCTAGGCCTAATATGCTCCCTACAGGTTCAAGTCAACACAATATAATCAAACAAAATTGAATCCAGTAGGATGGAATGTGATTAAATAGAAAAATCACAAAATTGCCTACAATAGAATAGTGTCTCTCTGTGTGGTTTGGTTTGGCCTATTTCTCAGAACTGAGCCAGGGTCTACAGGGAAACGACTGGAGAGAGGGGCAATCATACGTGTCAGACAACCTGGGATATGTTTTGTAAGCGTGAAACGGGAGCAAACGTTTCTGAAACAGAGGTAGCCTACTAACCGAACTGAACTTGTCCAATAGAAACACTAAAAGTAAAAAAAAAAAGTCTAAAAGACCGGTAGACGCTGGCAATCTAAGGCCAGTTATTTATTTTTCTCCAGTGGCTAAGGTTAGGATTTAGGAAAGATAAACTGATCCTAGAGACCTGTGTCTAAGGACAACTTCTACTGCCAGGAGTGTTTAAAATAGTTTCTCCTGATTTTGCCTCCATGCTCTCCGTCGTGAGGGTCTATAAAAGCACAGAGACACATATACAGACACACACACACACAATTATATTCTACTTCATGCTTCTGACTGATGTTGAGAAGCTGCACCCAATGTTTCAGATATACATTTAATTCAGAGAGCACACCAGAACTCTTTCCCATATAGAGTCTAGGCCTAGTTATATGAATTGTATCTGCCAGGTTGTGCAATGTGTGACCCCCTAGTCCTATTCATCCATTCAGCTCACCTGTATTCTTTATTTAGCTGTACAACTGTAACAATCTTTCACCTTCCAATGGATCATTCATTGGGGCTGGGGTTAACATACAAATAGCCGGGAGGGATCTGTTTTCTGCAATACAGTACCATCAACATGACCATATATGCTTAAATTCTTTTCACTATCAGATTCATTCTGAAATGGCCCTCTCCAGTCCTTGTAGTAATAGTATTAGTAGAACTTGGATTCAGTAATCGTCAGCAGATACAACAATGTGGTCACACTAACGTTGCTCATCTAATAATTCATAGTTAGCATAACCACTTGATTTGATTATGAACCATTCTCCCGTTCTAATAATTAAATTGAAGCCTAGCACTTAGCTAGCTAGCTAAACGTAGCTAGGCTAATTGACTAGTTAAACCAGGGGTGAGTGGATGGTAAGCAGGATACACAGTTAGCTAGCAAGCATGCAATGCCAGCAAATAGCTAGATGCAAACGTCAGGTTGCTAGTTGGTTAGCTAGCACTAACACCAAAAGCGACCAGATGTTGTCGAGTGGCTTGGTGATTTAGCTAGCAACAGAAGGTAGCTAGTTACCTACCCATCTGACTAGCTAACAAACTCGTTGGCTAACCAAACACATATCTAGCTAGCAAATGTTAACTAACTAATACATATTGACTGGTTAGCTAACATTAGCTAGCTAGCTCACTTGGGGAAAAATGGAGGCCTGAAGCTATCTAGCTAACCTATATTGTTAGCTAAATTGATATTACACAAAACGTCAACTAGCTAACTATGGTTAAAATAAACCCCAAAATATAGTTGACAGTTTGAGTTACCGAGAAGGAGCAATTTCAGTTCTCTCCTCGAGTCCCGCTTGTCTCGCCGGAGTTGTTTGTCTATCTCCGCATTGATTCGTTTCGATTCCTTCGCCTCTTCACTCAGGCAGCAAGCCATCATCGACTCCAAAGTCATCCCTCCTGGTTTTGGCAGCCCGCGGTTTAAAAGGGACTATCTGGATGACAGACTTCGGTTGGATGGGTTAACGTTAGCTAGGTATCTAATATCCCTACCCTTGCTTCTAATTAATGTCTGACGAGGAGGTGGACTAAGGGGTCTTGGATGGGAATGGGGGGAGGGGAGCTAGGGGCCTCGCTGTCAAGTTGTCCCCCAACCGAGAACTGTCCGACTTTACCCGTGTACGGATCTCAGCAAATCACGGGAGGATCGGGGAAGAGGGGGCAGTGTCGATGCGAGGGGGTGTGTTGAGGGCCTCTCTCCGTTGATGCTCGCTTCAAGCCTTGTTTTAGATTTCTCACGTTAGCTAGCTAGTTGGACAACTAGCTAGCTGCCTGGCTAGCTAACTATCCCTTTAGCCCGCCTCGATTGCGATACCCCCTGTCCACTGATTCGGCTCGTGCGTCCCTGGTCCCTGGCCTGACACAACGAACGGGGCTAACTGCACTGTCGCGACATCCAACAACAAGCTAGTTAGCTAATATAGCCAACTGTCCGCCTTCTCTGCGCTGTCCGCCCCCTAGCTAGAGCCAAGCCACAATTGTCAGTAAAATGCACACGAAGGCGCTGCATCCATATGGCCAGTCTTGCAATGGCACAGTCCCCGCTTCCCAGCAAATGTTCGTCCTCTTTTTCTATCCAACTAAACGCTAGCTAGGTTCCAGCGTTATTATGTCTCGTTAGCTGAACGGCTTCGTGATGTGTCAGAGCTGTGATGCTGGCAAACTGAGAAATGATCATTCCCCAGTCAGATTTGGCCGACTAGCTAGCATTGCCGCATTCGATTGAATCTCGCATCATTTTTGGCGCAGTTATCGAGCTATCTAACGTCAGCTTGCTAATACATTTCCCATGAAAACACAGCCGCTAATTATTTTTAATTTTTTTAAGGGTATTGGTGGCCTTCGTTCAAGAAGATGGATCCATCACTCGCTAGCAGATCGTTACGTCTCCGTTTCTGTGGAAAACCGTGGGCATGGCACACTCTAGATTGATGCCAAGAGGGTACTAGGCAACCAAAGTGAGTGACAGTGGGTTTGCGCGTTACATGAGCGGGAAAAGGGGCGGGACGTCATTTAATTCTGGAGATGGATTCTGAGAACCACTAAAGTTAGTCGATGCATTCAACAAACGGGACACATAAAATACAGCTAGAAGTCAACGACAAATATTTCAGATTTTTGCCATATTGCCTTATGAGTTCATAATGGATCTATTTAGGGAGATTACCGGTATTGTTTTTTCAATGGCATAGGGATCAACGGATTTATATCGCAGTTCCCACCCACTCATGATCTGCGGGTTTTCACTGCAAATGCAAGTTATTAGATAATGGAGTTTATGGACGTTAGGGTACTAGGGGGTAACTATCTAATTGCTGATACAAAAAAGCAACATTCGCACAAAATTGCACGTCACCATTAATATCCGCACTATGAGGGGATTTGATGTAAAGTTCCTCTTTTAAACTCAGGAGCAAAAGGTTTTCAATAGTTGTTTTTAATATATATATATATATATATTTTTTTTAAATCATTGGAATATAATATTGGAATGGAATATAACTAATAACATTAAATAACACTGGAATATAAAATGTAATAGCAATAACTCGTAACTAATTCATTCAGTGTAATATTGATGTGGAAACTCTTATGCTCTGCTATTGCACAATTCTAATTTGTACATAGGTCACAAATAAAGCTATCCCCAGTAAAAGTGGAGCACAACTCATGAGCCCACCTCCTGCACTGCTCACACCTAATCCAGTCCCCACCTGTGACTGAAAACAGGGGGAGAGATGCCAATTGAAAAGCTCTCTCTTAAAAACATAGCTAGCTATCTAGCTATATCAAATCAAATCAAATGATATTTGTCACATGCGCCGAATACAACAGGTGTAGACCTTACCGTGAAATGCTTACTTACAAGCCCTTAACCAACAATGCAGTTCAAGAAATAGAGTTGAGAAAATATTTACAAAATAAACTAAATTAACCATTTGATTAATTGTGCAGCATTCTTATGACTTGGGGGTAGAAGCTGTTAAGGAGCCTTTTGGACCTAGACTTGGCGCTTCGGTACCGCTTGCCGTGCGGTAGCAGTGAGAATAGTGTGCTCCCGAGTGGCGCAGCGGTCTAAGGCACTGCATCTCAGTGTTTGAGGCGTCACTACAGACCCCCTGGTTCGATTCCAGGCTGTATCACAACCGGCCGTGATTGGGAGTCCCATAGGGCGGCGCACAATTGGCCCAGTGTCGTCCGGGTTTGGCCGGTGTAGGCCGTCATTGTAAATAAGAATTTGTTCTTAACTGACTTGCCTAGTAAAATAAAAACATAAAATAGTCTATGACTTGAGTGACTGGAGACTTTGACAATTTTTTTACCCTTCCTCTGACACAGCCTAGTATATAGGTCCTGGATGGCAGGAAGCTTGGCCCCAGTGATGTACTGGGCTGTACGCACTACCCTCTGTAGTGCCTTACAGTCGGATGCTGAGCAGTTGCCATACCAGGCGGTGATGCAACCGATCAGGATGCTCTCGATGGTGCAGCTGTATAACTTTTTGAGGATCTGGGGACCCATGCCAAATCTTTTCAGTCTTCTGAGGGGTAAAAAGCGTTGTCATGCCCTCTTCACAACTTTATTGGTGTGTTTGGACCATGATAGTTTGTTGGTGATGTGGACACCAAGGAACTTGAAACTCTCGACGCGCTCCACTACAGCCCGTCGATGTGAATGGGGGCGTGTTCAGCCCTCCTTTTCCTGTAGTCCACAATCATCTGCTTTATCTTGCTCACGTTGAGGAAGAGGTTGTTGTCCTGGCACCACACTGCCTGGTCTCTGATCTCCTCCTTATAGGCTGTCTCCTCATTGTCGGTGATCAGGCAACCACCGTTGTGTCGTAAGCAAACGTAATGATGGTGTTGGAGTCGTGCTTGGCCACACAGTCGTGGATGAACAGGGAGTACAGGAGGGAACTAAGCAAGCACCCCTGAGGGGCCCCCGTGTTAAGGATCAGCGTGGCAGATGTGTTGTTGCCTACCCTTACCACCTGGGGGCGGCCCGTCAGGAAGTTCAGGATCCAGTTGCAGAGGGAGGTGTTGAGTCCCAGGTTCCTTAGCTTAGTGATGAGCTTTGTGGGTGCTATGGTGTTGAACGCTGAGCTGTAGTCAATGAACAGCATTCTCACATAGGTGTTCCTTTTGTCCAGGTGGGAAAGGGCAGTGTGGAGTGCGATTGAGATTGCGTCATCTGTGGATCTGTTGGGGCGGTATGCGAATTGGAGTGGGTCTAGGGTTTCCAGGATGATGGTGCTGATGTGAGCCATGACCAACATTTCAAAGCACTTCATGGCTACCGACATGAGTGCTACGGGGTGGTAGTCATTTAGGCAGGTTACCTTCACTTTCTTGGGCACAGGGACTATGGTGGTCTGCTTGAAACATGTACAGTGAGGGAAAAAAGTATTTGATCCCCTGCTGATTTTGTATGTTTTTCCCCACTGACAAAGAAATGATCAGTCTATAATTTTAATGGTAAGGTTATTTGAACAGTGAGAGACAAAATCCAGAAAAACCCATGTCAAAAATGTTATACATTTATTTGCCTTTTAATGAGGGAAATAAGTATTTGACCCCCTCTCAATCAGAAAGATTTCTGGCTCCCAGGTGTCTTTTATACAGGTAACGAGCTGAGATTAGGAGCACACTCTTAAAGGGAGTGCTCCTAATCTCAGTTTGTTACCTGTATAAAAGACACCTGTCCACAGAAGCAATCAATCAATCAGATTCCAAACTCTCCACCATGGCCAAGACCAAAGAGCTCTCCAAGGATGTCAGGGACAAGATTGTAGACCTACACAAGGCTGGAATGGGCTACAAAACCATCGGCAAGTAGCTTGGTGAGAAGGTGACAACAGTTGGTGCGATTATTCGCAAATGGAAAAAACACAAAAGGACTGTCAATTTCCCTCGGCCTGGGGCTCCATGCAAGATCTCACCTCGTGGAGTTGCAATGATCATGAGAACGGTGAGGAATCAGCCCAGAACTACACGGGAGGATCTTGTCAATGATCACAAGGCAGCTGGAACCATAGTCACCAAGAAAACAATTGGTAACACACTACGCCGTGAAGGACTGAAATCCTGCAGCGCCCGCAAGGTCCCCCTGCTCAAGAAAGCACATATACAGGCCCGTCTGAAGTTTGCCAATGAACATCTGAATGATTCAGAGGAGAACTGGGTGAAAGTGTTGTGGTCAGATGAGACCAAAATGGAGCTCTTTGGCATCAACTCAACTCGCCGTGTTTGGAGGAGGAGGAATGCTGCCTATGACCCCAAGAACACCATCCCCACCATCAAACATGGAGGTGGAAACATTATGCTTTGGGGGTGTTTTTCTGCTAAGGGGACAGGACAACTTCACCGCATCAAAGGGACGATGGACGGGGCCATGTAGAGTCAAATCTTGGGTGAGAACCTCCTTCCCTCAGCCAGGGCATTGAAAATGGGTCGTGGATGGGTATTCCAGCATGACAATGACCCAAAACACACGGCCAAGACAACAAAGGAGTGGCTCAAGAAGAAGCACATTAAGGTCCTGGAGTGGCCTAGCCAGTCTCCAGACCTTAATCCCATAGAAAATCTGTGGAGGGAGCTGAAGGTTCGAGTTGCCAAACATCAGGCTCGAAAACTTAATGACTTGGAGAAGATCTGCAAAGAGGAGTGGGACAAAATCCCTCCTGAGATGTGCGCTAACCTGGTGGCCAACTACAAGAAACGTCTGACCTCTGTGATTGCCAACAAGGGTTTTGCCACCAAGTACTAAGTCATGTTTTGCAGAGGGGTCAAATACTTACAGTGGGGGAAAAAAGTATTTAGTCAGCCACCAATTGTGCAAGTTCTCCCACTTAAAAAGATGAGAGAGGCCTGTAATTTTCATCATAGGTGCACGTCAACTATGACAGACAAATTGAGGGAAAAAAATCCTGAAAATCACATTGTAGGATTTTTTAATGAATTTATTTGCAAATTATGGTGGAAAATAAGTATTTGGTCAATAACAAAAGTTTCTCAATACTTTGTTATATACCCTTTGTTGGCAATGACACAGGTCAATCGTTTTCTGTAAGTCTTCACAAGGTTTTCACACACTGTTGCTGGTATTTTGGCCCATTCCTCCATGCAGATCTCCTCTAGAGCAGTGATGTTTTTGTACTTTTTTCCCTCACTGTAGGTATTACAGACTCGGTCAGGGAGAGGTTGAAAATGTCAGTGAAGACACTTGCCAGTTGGTCCGCACATGCTCTGAGTGCACGTCATTGTAATCCGTCTGGCCCCGCGGCCTTGTGAATGTTGACCTGTTTAAAGGTCTTGCTCACATCAGATACGGAGAGCGCGATCACAAAGTCGTCCGGAACAGCTGGTGCTTCAGTGTTGCTTGTCTCAAAGCGAGCATAAAAGGCATTTAGCCCCTCTGGTAGGCTTGTGTCAATGGGCAGCTCGCGGCTGGGTTTCCCTTCAGTGTTGCTTGTCTCAAAGCGAGCATAAAAGGCATTTAGCCCCTCTGGTAGGCTTGTGTCAATGGGCAGCTCGCGGCTGGGTTTCCCTTTGTAGTCCGTAATGGTTTGCAAGCCCTGCCACATCCGAGCCGGTGTAGTAGGATTCAATCGTAGTCCTGTATTGACGCTTAGCCTGTTTGATGGTTCGTCTGAGGGCATAGCGGGATTTCTTATAAGCGTCCGAATTAGTGTCCCGCTCCTTGAAAGTGGCAGCTCTAGCCTTTAGCTCGGTCCGGATGTTGCCTGTAATCCATGGCTTCTGGTTGGGATATGTACGTATGGTCACTGTGGGGACGACGTCGTTGATGCACTTATTGATGAATCCGGTGACTGAGGTGGTATACTCCTCAATGCCATTGGATGAATCCCGGAACATATTCCAGTCTGTGCTAGCAAAACAGTCCTGTAGCGTTGCATCCGCGTCATCTGATCACCTCCGTATTGAGCGAGTCACTGGTACTTCCTACTTTAGTTTTTGCTTGTTAGCAGGAATCAGGAGGATAGAATTATGGTCAGATTTGCCAAATGGAGGGCGAGGGAGAGCTATGTATTTGTCTCTGTGTGTGGAGTAAAGGTGGTCTAGAGTTTTTTTTTCATCTGGTTGCACATGTGACATGCTGGTAGAAATTAGGTAAAACAGATTTAAATTTGCCAGCATTAAAGTCCCCGGCCACTAGGAGCGCTGCTTCTGGATGAGCATTTTCTTGTTTGCTTATGGCGTTATACAGCTCATTGAGTGCGGTCTTAGTGCCAGCATCGGTTTGTGGTGGTAAATAGACTGCTACGAAAGGACTGTTTTGCTAGCACAGACTGGAACATGTTCCGGGATTCTTCAGACAGCATTGAGGAGCAGTGGCGGCTCCTGAAAAAATTCTCAGGGGGGGCAATTTTTCTGATGATTTAGGTGACCTACACACATTTTTAAAAAGATATGTCCAGCAACAACATGAAGACAGGGGCAGCATATAAGTCAATACCAGAAGCATTTATTGACTGATCTCAAAAGTGTTGGCTTACCAGGGTTGGTGGAGCCCTCAGTTTCATCTTTGCCTCGCAAAGCTAACTCAAACACTCCGCAAAACTTCACACACTGGATTAGCCGGCTGAGGATGTGGCGGTTCTTGCTAATGTCGTAGTAAATATATTTGTTATAGTGAATATGGAATATGATATGTTGAGTAAAATGTTGTGCTAAGATCTATTTAGGTCAGGAGCTGGTTATAAGTTCTGTTCCTATCCAATAACAATGGACAAAAGGGTCCTATCTTGTCAGCCTTGTCAGTTTCAGTTCTCCAGTAAACTTGTGATTATCAACACTAACCTCATCGTTGTGGCGGCGGACAGCTAGCCTGTATCCCTCATCCAGTTGAGTGGGAATGTTCACTCTCCCCAAAGCAGACAATCTCAAACAGCTATCCATGTGGGTCTTTGACAGCTCATGTTTCTTAATCTTTCCTGAAAGATGGTGCATGTCCGTTACACACCAGTCGCTGTCCAAGCGGTGCTGTCTGCCGTGCCGCCTTCAGGGTGAAAGAGTAAGCAGGGGGTAGCAGAAGACTGCATTAGCTACATCGCAGCCTGCTAGCCAGGTTTTTCGTTCGTACCAATTTTTGGAAAATCCTCGGGTGTAGGACTTCCCCCCTTTAGTAGAAACCTGTTGAATTATTAAATTTGGTCTGGGAGGTCCTAATTGTTTCGTTGCCAATTTATCTTCATTTGTTCGCCGACAAAAAGGAACTTCTTTCAAAGACACAATCGAGTTGCACTGAAGCCTAGCCATTTTGATAGAAGTAGTGAATTGATTGACGCTGCTACCCGCTCTTTTCTTAGTTACGTTCATGGTTATATGTTACGTATGACGAAAGCGCGTAAGTGCAAGCCCTCAGAAACCCATAGAGATTGTATTGAAAGCTCTGATATTTGAAAAAAATAGATTTTCAACCTGACTGAAATCGCCCCAAAAGGGGGGGGGGGGGGCATTTGAAGCACGACTTTAGCCTGATTGGACATTTAGTGGCACTGTGGCAGATCAGACGTCTAGATTACAACACTGATAACTACTGTTGCCGTGATATAATTGATTAGAAAAAAAATCCCTTCCTTTTCCCGTTTGGCAGTGCGTCGCCCATATCGCCCTATTGAACACACCGCCCCTGTTGAGGAGTACACCACATCAGTCACTGGCTTCATCAATAAGTGCATCGATGATGTCGTCCCCACAGTGACCGTACGTACATACCCCAACCAGAAGCCATGGATTACAGGAAACATCCGCACTGAGCTAAAGGGTAGAGCTGCCGCTTTCAAGGAACGGGACTCTAACCCGGACGCTTATAAGAAATCCCGCTATGACCTCCGACGAACCATCAAACAGGCAAAGAGTCAATACAGGTCTAAGATTGAGTCATACTACACTGGCTCTGACGCTCGTCGGATGTGGCAGGGCTTGAAAACTATTACAGACTACAAAGGGAAGCACAGCCGCGAGCTGCCCAGTGACACAAGCCTACCAGACGAGCTAAACCACTTCTATGCTCGCTTCGAGGCAAGCAACACTGAAGCATGCATGAGAGCACCAGCTGTTCCGGATGACTATGTGATCACGCTCTCCGTAGCCGATGTGAGTAAGACTTTTAAGCAGGTCAACATTCACAAGGCCGCAGGGCCAGACGGATTACCAGGACGTGTACTCCGAGCATGTGCTGACCAACTGGCAAGTGTCTTCACTGACATTTTCAACATGTCCCTGACTGAGTCTGTAATACCAACATGTTTCAAGCAGACCACCATAGTCCCCGTGCCCAAGAACTCTAAGATAACCTGCCTAAATGACTACCGACCCGTAGCACTGACGTCTGTAGCCATGAAGTGCTTTGAAAGACTGGTCATGGCTCACATCAACAGCATAATCCCAGAAACCCTAGACCCACTCCAATTTGCATACCGCCCCAACAGATCCACAGATGATGCAATCTCTATCGCACTCCACACTGCCCTTTCCCACCTGGACAAGAGGAACACCTACGTGAGAATGCTATTCATTGACTACAGCTCAGCATTCAACACCATAGTGCCCTCTAAGCTCATCACTAAGCTAAGGATCCTGGGACTAAACACCTCCCTCTGCAACTGGATCCTGGACTTCCTGACGGGCCGCCCCCAGGTGGTAAGGGTAGGTAACAACACATCTGCCACACTGATCCTCAACACGGGGGCCCCTCAGGGGTGCGTGCTCTGTCCCCTCCTGTACTCTCTGTTCACCCATGACTGCATGGCCAGGCACGACTCCAACACCATCATTAAGTTTGCCGACGACACAACAGTGGTAGGCCTGATCACCGACAACGATGAGACAGCCTATAGGGAGGAGGTCAGAGATCTGGCCGTGTGGTGCCAGGACAACAACCTCGCCCTCAACGTGACCAAGACAAAGGAGATGATTGTGGACTACAGGAAAAAAAAAGAGGACTGAGCACGCCCCCATTCTCATCGACGGGGCTGTAGTGGAACAGGTTGAGAGCTTCAAGTTCCTTGGTGTCCACATCACCAACGAACTATCATGGTCCAAACACACCAAGACAGTCGTGAAGAGGGCACGACAAAGCCTATTCCCCCTCAGGAGACTAAAAAGATTTGGCATGGGTCCTCAGATCCTCAAAAAATTCTACAGCTGCACCATCGAGAGCATCCTGACTGGTTGCATCACCGCCTGGTATGGCAACTGCTTGGCCTCTGACCGCAAGGCACTACAGAGGGTAGTGCGTACGGCCCAGTACATCACTGGGGCAAAGCTTCCTGCCATCCAGGACCTCTATACCAGGCGGTGTCAGAGGAAGGCCCTCAAAATTGTCAAAGACTCCAGCCACCCTAGTCATAGACTGTTCTCTCTGCTACCGCACGGCAAGCGGTACCGGAGTGCCAAGTCTAGGTCCAAAAGACTTCTCAACAGCTTCTACCCCCAAGCCATAAGACTCCTGAACAGCTAATCATGGCTACCCGGACTATTTGCACTGCCCCCCCACCCCATCCTTTTTACGCTGCTGCTACTCTGTTAAGTATTTATGCATAGTCACTTTAACTCTACCCACATGTACATATTACCTCAACTACCTCAACTAGCCGGTGCCCCCGCACATTGACTCTGCGACGGTACCCCCCTGTATATATAGCCTCCCTACTGTCACTTTATTTTACTTCTGCTCTTTTTTTCTCAACACTTTTTTTGTTGTTGTTTTATTCTTACTTTTTTGGTTTAAAATAAATGCACTGTTGGTTAAGGGCTGTAAGTAAGCATTTCACTGTAATGTCTGCACCTGTTGTATTCGGCGGATGTGACCAATAAAATTTGATTTGATTTGATTTGATTTGAAATAAGACAAAAAACTTGAGCGTGCATAACTATTCACCCCCCCCCCCCCAATACTTGTAGAGCCACCCTTTGCAGCAATTACAGCTGCAAGTCTCTTGGGGTATGTCTCTATAAGCTTGGCACATCTAGCCACTGGTATTTTTGCCCATTCTTCAAGGCAAAACTGCTCCAGCTCCTTCAAGGTGGATGGGTTCCGCTGGTGTACAGCAATCTTTAAGTCATACCACAGATTCTCAATTGGATTGAGGTCTGGGCTTTGACTAGGCCATTCCAAAACATTTAAATGTTTCCCCTTAAACCACTCGAGTGTTGCTTTAGCAGTATGCTTAGGGTCATTGTCCTGCTGTAAGGTGAACCTCTGTCCCAGTCTCAAATCTATGGAAGACTGTAACAGGTTTGCCTCATGAATTTCCCTGTATTTAGCGCCATCCATCATTCCTTCAATTCTGACCAGTTTCCCAGTCCCTGCCGATGAAAAACATGGACGGTGTTCTCAAGGTGATGAGAGGTGTTGGGTTTGCGCCAGACATAGCGTTTTCCTTTATTGCCAAAAAGCTCAATTTTAGTCTCATCTGACCAGAGTACCTTCTTCCATATGTTTGGGGAGTCTCCCACATGCCTTTTGGCGAACACCAAATGTGTTTGCTTATTGTTTTCTTTAAGCAATGGCTTTTTTCTGGCCACTCTTCCGTAAAGCCCAGCTCTGTGGAGTGTACGGCTTAAAGTGGTCCTATGGACAGACACTCCAATCTCCGCTGTGGAGCTTTGCAGCTCCTTCAGGGTTATCTTTGGTCTCTTTGTTGCCTGATTAATGCCCTCCTTGCCTGGTCCGTGAGTTTTGGTGGGCGGCCCTCTCTTGGCAGGTTTGTTGTGCCATATTCTTTCAATTTTTTTATAATGGATTTAATGGTGCTCCGTGGGATGTTCAAAATTCAGATATTTTTTTATAACCCAACCCTGATTTGTACTTCTCCACAACTTTGTCCCTGACCTGTTTGGAGAGCTCCTTGGTCTTCATGGTGCCGCTTGCTTGGTGGTGCCCCTTGCTTAGTGGTGTTGCAGACTCTGGGGCCTTTCAGAACAGGTGTATATATACTGAGATCATGTGACAGATCATGTGACACTTAGATTGCACACAGGTGGACTTTATTTAACTAATTATGCGACTTCTGAAGGTAATTGGTTGCATCAGATCTTATTTAGGGGCTTCATAGCAAAGGGGGTGAATACATATGCACGCACCACTTTTCCGTTATTTATTTTTTAGAATGATTTTAAACAAGTTATTTTTTTATATTTCCTTTCACCAATTTGGACTATTTTGTGTATGTCCATTACATGAAATTCAAATAAAAATCCATTTAAATTACAGGTTGTAATGCAACAAAATAGGAAAAACGCCAAGGGGGATGAATACTTTTGCAAGGCACTGAATCTCTGACCTTTTTAACCTGTCTCTCCTCTCTGGGGAGGTTCCCATTGCTTGGAAGGCAGCCACGGTGCGTCCTTCATTTAAAGGGGGAGATCAAGCTGATCCTAACTGTTATAGTCCAATTTCTATTTTGCCCTGTTTATCAAAAGTGTTGGAAAAACTTGTCAATAATCAACTGACTGGCTTTCTTGATGTCTATAGTATTCTCTCTGGTATGCAATCTGGTTTCTGCTCAGATTGTGGATGTGTCACTGCAACCTTAAAGGTCCTAAAGGATGCCACCATTGCCCTTGATTCTAAGCAATGTTGTGCTGCTATTTTTATTGACTTGGCCAAAGTTTTTGATATGGTAGACCATTCCATTCTTGTGGGCCGGCTAAGGAGTATTGGTGTCTCTGAGGGGTCTTTGGCCTGGTTTGCTAACTACCTCTCTCAAAGAGTGCAGTGTATAAAGTCAGAACATCTGCTGTCTCAGCCACTGCCTGTCACCAAGGGAGTACCCCAAGGCTCGATCCTAGGCCCCACACTCTTCTCAGTTTACATCAACAACATAGCTCAGGCAGTAGGAAGCTCTCTCATCCATTTATATGCAGATGATACAGTCTTATACTCAGCTGGCCCCTCCCCGGATTGTGTGTTAAACGCTCTACAATAAAGCTTTTTTAGTGTCCAACAAGCTTTCTCTGCCCTTAACCTTGTTCTGAACTCCTCCAAAACAAAGGTCATGTGGTTTGGTAAGAAGAATGCCCCTCTCCCCACCGGTGTGATTACAACCTCTGAGGGTTTAGAGCTTGAGGTAGTCACCTCATACAAGTACTTGGGAGTATGGCTAGACGATACACTGTCCTTCTTTCAGCACATATCAAAGCTTCAGGCTAAGGTTAAATCTAGACTTGGTTTCCTCTATCGTAATCGCTCCTCTTTCACCCTAGCTGCCAAACTAACCCTGATTCAGATGACCATCCTACCCAACGTAATTTATAGATTGGCAGGTAAGGGTGCTCTCGAGTGGCTAGATGTTCTTTACCATTCGGCCATCAGATTTGCCACCAATGTTCCTTATAGGACACATCACTGCACCCTATACGCCTCTGTAAACTGGTCATCTCTGTATACTCATCACAAGACCCACTGGTTGATGCTTATTTATAAAACCCTCTTAGGCCTCACTTCCCCCATCTGAGATACCTATTGCAGCCCTCATCCTCCACATACAACACCCGTTCTGCCAGTCACATTATGTTAAAGGTCCCCAAAGCACACACATCCCTTGGTCGCTCCTCTTTTCAGTTCACTGCAGCTAGCGACTGGAACGAGCTGCAAAAAACACTCAAACTGGACAGTTTTATCTCCATCTCTTGATTCAAAGACTCAATCATGGACACTCTTACTGGACACTTGTAGCTGCATTGCGTGATGTATTGTTGTCTCTACCTTCTTACCCTTTGTGCTGTTGTCTGTGCCCAATAATATTTGTTCTATTTTTTGTGCTGCTACTATGTTGTGCTGCTGCCATGTTGTGTTGCTACCATGTTGTTGTCATGTTGTGTTGCTGCCATGCTATGTTTTTGTCTTAGGTCTCTCTTTATGTAGTGTTGTGGTGTCTCTTTTGTCTTGATGTGTGTTTATTTTTAATCCCAGCCCCCTTCCCCACAGGAGGCCTTTTGCCTTTTGGTAGGCCGTCATTGTAAATAAGAATTTGTTCTTAACTGACTTGCCTAGTTAAATAAAGGTTAAATAAAAAATAAATAAAAAAGTTACCCTAGGGCGCTAGTTACCCCCTAATACCCTATTATTAATAAAGGTTTGAACACTGATGACAATTTCTGTGGAGACCATTACAGCAAATAAAAAAACAAACACAGAATAAATAATTAAACAGAATCATAACGAAGATAAAGCAAATGTAGTGAGCAAAAGTGTTTGAATAAATGTAATGACATCGTGTGGCCATATTGCATAATTACAGTCTCGAACGGGGCAGGACCTCGAGAGCTTTCGGGGGTCCCTGAAAAAGCTGAGATAAATAACAAATTGAATATTAACAGCAGGAGCTATAAAATATAAACCACACATTTGAGTCAAGGTAACAAACCCACACACACAAACACATTTGAATCAAGGCCAAGTGAAAGACGCAGTGTGTATAAACCTATCAATGATGGGTATGGGACCTGGGTATGATATTTGTTCTATTTGTATACAATCTACAGACATAAACTAGGTAAGAGATTCAGGGTACCGGTATTATATTTTCTATATAGTTTATACTTCTTTATATATTTGTATATATTGTAGCAACCCTCTAGGTCTAGGACTATCATGCAGGGCCTCATGGGCAAAGGAGTTGCACCTAGTTCAGCTATGATAGGCCACTAGGTTTGGGGGTTAGAGCAATGGGAATTAAGAGGACGTAACTCACCTGCATACCTATAGTGCACTGTGGTAATAAAGACCACACAAAGAGGGAGAGCCCAGATCAGATGGACGGACATCCCTAGAAGGCTCCTGGACCATGGCGTAATATTGGTGCTTTATAAGAACAAGAGAGGCTGACTACACCGCGGTCAGGGGTGGGGCCCCTGGGAGCTACGGCACCTCAGTGCTCCTGAATCCCGGCCTGCAGGTCAGGTTGCACCAGGAGAACTCTCACTGGTTCTGGTGGTCCACCCCCAGGGAGGCGATATGGAGAGGTCCTGAGTTTCACGATGCCAGTGGGGAGGATCCCTTTTATTTATCGCTCTGTGAAGCCAGTCTGCAGCTGTGCTAAAGATGGAAACGCCTGCGCTCGACTCTACATCAGGAAGTCCTTTGATCAATGGAAGGACGCTTTCTACTACTCCTGTATTGGCTTCTACTCCAAAGGCAAACTCGTCTTTAAGGAGTATGAGACCTACCAATGGGTAGTGAAATTCTCCAAGGAGGATTGGGGGGACATACCAAACTATGATGTCTATGTGTATCAGTCTAGTATTACCATGTCTTCTGGGGTCGAGGCCAGATTCATAATGGAGAAATATAATAGACAAATATGCTGTACTCAATCCTGGGAGAGAGCGAGATTAGAGACCAAAGACCTTATTTACAGCTTTGGGGCAGCAGGGAGCCTAGCGGTTAAGTGTTGGGCCAGTAACCGAAAGGTTGCTGGTTCGAATCCCAGAGCCGACTTGGTGAAAAATGTGCCCTTGAGCAAGGCACTTAACCCTAATTGCAACTGTAAGTCGCTCTGGATAAGAGCGTCTGCTAAATTACTCAAATGTAAAAAGGTCTAGTCTAGGTGTATAACGGGTGTACGGTACAGGAGGGAAATCATGTTCATTACAACATACATTTAACTGCAGTAGACCACAATCAATTCAAATCACCAGCACATACGGCACGTATTCAGACCCCTTGACTTTTTCCACATTTTGTATACGTTCCAGCCTTATTCTAAAATGAATTAAATAGTTTTTTCCCCCTCTTCAATCTATACACAATACCCCATAATGACAAAGCAAAAACAGGTTTTAAATTTTTTTTGCAAATGTATATATAAAAAAAATACAACGGATATAACATTTACATAAGTATTCAGACCCTTTACTCAGTTCTTTGTTGAAGCACCTTTGGCAGCGATTACAGCCTCGAGTCTTCTTGGGTATGACGCTACAAGCTTGGCACACCTGTATTTGGGGAGTTTCTCCCATTCTTCACTGCAGATCCTTTCAAGCTCTGTCAGGTTGGATAGGGAGCGTCTCTGCACAGCTATTTTCAGGTCTCTCCAGAGAAGTTAGATCGGGTTCAAGTCCAGGCTCTGGCTGGGCCACTCAAGGACATTCAGAGACTTGTCCCGAAGCCACTCCTGCGTTGTCTTGGCTGTGTGCTTAGGGTCATTGTCCTGTTGAAAGGTGAACCTTCTCCCCAGTCTGAGGTCCTGAGCGCTCTGGAGCAGGTTTTCATCAAGGATCTCTCTATAATTTGCTCCGTTAATCTTTCTCTCAATCCTGACTAGTCTCCCAGTCCCTGCCGCTGAAAAACATCCCCACAGCATGATGCTGCCACCACCATGCTTCACCATAGGGATGGTGCCATGTTTCCTCCAGATGTGACGTTTGGCATTCAGGCCAAAGAGTTCAATCTTGTTTCTCATGGTCTGAGTCCTTTAGGTGCCTTTTGGCAAACTCCCTGACCAAGGCCCTTCTCCCTCGATTGCTCAGTTTGGCCGGGCGGCCATCTCTAGGAAGAGTCTTGGTGGTTCCAAACCTCTTCCATTTAAGAATGATGGAGGCCACTGTGTTCTTGGGGACCTTCAATGCTGCAGACATTTTTTGGTACCCTTCCCCAGATCTGACTCGACACAATCCTGTCTCGTAGCTCTACGGACAATTCCTTCGACCTCAAGACTTGGTTTTTGCTCTGACATGCACTGTCAACTGTGGGACCTCATATAGACAGGTGTGCCTTTCCAAATCATGTCCAAACAATTGAATTTACCACAGGTGGACTCCAATCAAATTGTAGAAACATCTCAAGGATGATCAATGGAAACAGGATGCACCTGAGCTCAATTTTGAGTCTGTTTTTTATTTTTAATAAATGTGCAAGAATTTATAAAAACCTGTTTTTGCTTTGTCATTATGGAGTATTGTGTGTAGATCGATGAGTAAAAAAAATTTGGGGATCGATTTTAGAATAAGGCTGTAACGTAACAAAATGTGGCAAAAGTGAAGGGGTCTGAATCCTTTCCGAATGCAGCTTCAGCTTATATTCTACTTTAAAGTTATTTTTCAGAAAGACAAGAATGTCCACATTCTCTGCTATGTGTTTCACATAGGATTTCTTCCAGTAGAGGGAGAGACAGAGATTGGAGACCATAGATCTTATTTACAGCTACAGAAAGTATAGTGTAGGTACTAGGTAAATAGAAAAAGGTTGTATTTTTTAATCAGGGCATACAACAATGTCAATGTAACCAGCCGTAGAAACAAATGTAGTGACAGACAGAACAGAATACATTTTGATAAAAAATGTAACTTGTATTGTGCATCAATAAAAAGCATGACTATATACACCATATGTACAGAATGCACATAAACACTGTGCTACAAAACTATTTAGATACAAAAACAACCTACGAGAGAACAAAACCAAAAAAACAGTAACAGAACAGAGAGTAGTTACACTCAAAAGAGAGAGAGATCAGGGCTCGTATACAGAAAGTGTCTCAGAATAGGACTGCTGACCTAGGATCAGGTCCCCCCCGTCCATATATTCTTGTTCACTATGATCTAAAAGGCCAAGCTGATCCTAGATCAGGACTTCTATTTTGAGACGCTTTATGAATACAGGCTGATAGAGATTGTAGGAACAGTAACTGGAATGCTGGCCAAGGCTATGTATACTGTTGTGAGAATCTTGTGAATCCCCCAAAACAAAATGTTCCCTCCTTCCACATCACAACACCGTCCATTCCGTTAGTCCTGTTGTTGTAGTTGCGGCTGCTGGAAGTAGTCACAGTACAATTGTCTGACCTCCTCACCCTGGAGGTGGTCTGAAGTTCCAGGGGGGGAGGGGGCGCGGGCCGCAGTGTGACCAGGCTGGGGGTTCTCTCCCTGGGTCACCTCGCCCTGCCATTCCCCCTGGAGCACGTCTCCATGGGCCTCACACACGTTGTGCAGGATGCAGCAGGCCAGGATCATGGTGGGCACCACGTCCAAGCTGCAGTCGTTCCTCTTGCTCAGGCATTGCCACCGCGCCCGCAGGCGAAGCAGCGCCACCTCCGCCACGCACCACGCCCGCACAAATCGCTACAGCAGGACACAAAGTAACCAGGTTAAATGTTGATAAACTCCTTTTTAAAACTGCTTTACTGCAGCAAAACTCGGTCTACTCCAGTCTAATGTGTAAGTTTAGCTCACAACTGTGTAAAACGTGTGAAATGTTCACAGAATTTTTAATTTTAAACACGTTACTTCTTTGAGTTTAATCCTGGAGTGATTCTGTTTTGCGTTGTTGAAAATAAAACCTGCCTGGTTGAAGACCCTCTGGGACTCCGTGAGCCCTCCTTCCTCCTCCTCCACATCATCCTCCTCCTCCTTCTTGGAATAGGCCTTCATCAGCCAGGGCTGGAGGGGGTACCCTGGCTCCCCCAACAACACATATCTGGACAAGACAATGTGCTCTCAGTCAACTCAGCTGGTACGACACAGGTCACCGGAGGGATAACCAGAATAATTGTAGCACTGGACTACTATTACTGCTACTGCTTATACTACTGCAAGTAATAATGATAGCACTATCTAAAAAGGTAAATAATAATAATAATAGCATCAATGATACCTCAGGGGCTTTCCCATGAAGCTCGGGGGTGGGTCAGGTGACAGCCCGCCCTCGGAGGCCAACGCCCAAAGTGCTGAGTTCTGCAAGATGGCCGTCGGCTCAGTGCTGCCGGGGAAACCAGCGCAGACGTCCCAGAACTGACCCAGGCCATTCACAGTCACCTAACAGACAGACAGACAGATGAGTGTTACTACCAGACAGTCTCAAATAGCCACCTGTCTCTTTCAATAGCCAGGCATCGGCACACATTTCAGCAAATATGTGTCAAAATGAATTGTTTATCGGCACACGCTCTCCATGGTGCTGAACCGCAAAATAGGGGGGGTGTATGATAGGCAGCCTAGTCTTTGCAAGTCTGATCTGCGAAGGATTTTTTATTCTAATGTTTATACTGGTCATACTGGTCACAATAAACGGTGTGGTAGCCTTTTCAATATTTTATTGAGCAAAAATAGATGCCTGACTCAAATAGAAGCCTGTTGCCGGTTGTGTTCAGCGATTGAAGCAAATAAACACCCGGGCTATTAATTGGAATTTTTCAGTAATTAGCAAGATGCTTATAATTCTTTAGCAGCATCAGCAGAGGTCCTGTCCTACCTGGGAGACCACAGAGAGCCACCCATCTGGGTTGGCATAGTTGGTCACGTTAGCGGATGGCGTGAGGATGGCGGTGTGGAGGGTTGCCACGGCGCCCACGCAGTGAGGGAAGCCCCAGCGAGACAGGAAGTGACGCGCAGAGTCTTCCACTTCCTGTTCGCTGGGCGAGCGTAGGTAGACGGGCCGGAGTAGCGTGACGATGGCGTGACACACGTCCCTCACACACTTACACACCGTGGAGCTGCCCACGCCAAACAGCCCACTGATGGTGCGGTACTCAATGTTGGACGCCAGCCGCCACAGGGCGACCGCCACACGCTTCTCCAGCGGAAGCGCCCGGCGGAAGTGGGTGTCCTGGCGAGCCAGGCGGGGTTTCAGCTTGCCACACAGGAAGAAGAAGGTCTCCCGGCTCATGCGGAACTTCTCCAGCCAATCAGAGGGCTGGAACTCTGTCATCACTACCCGCTCCCACCAATCGGTGCACTCCGTGCTGGTCCAGGGTCGGGTACGGATGTCACAGCTGCAGCGCACGTCTCGAGCTGTCAGCATCTGGAGAGAGAGCAAGGGAGAGGGTTGATATACCACGGCTTTCAGCCAGGTCACCCTTGATACAAATCAGTATTATAAACTGGGTGGTTCGAGCCCTGCATGCTGATTGGCCGAAAGCTGTGGTATATCAACCCTATACCACGGGTATGATAAAACATTTATTTGTACTGCTCTATTATGGTGGTAACCAGTTTGTAATAGCAATAAGGCGCCTTGGGGGTTTGTGGTATATTGCCAATATACCAGGGCTAAGGGCTGTATCCAGGCACTCCGCATTGCGTCATGAATAAGAACAGCCCTTAGCCATGGTATATTGTCCATATACCACACTCCCTCGGGCCTTATTGCTTAATTAGAAGTCCATCCATGTCTGAGGACGTCGGGAGATGGCGTGGAAATTGGCCGATATGGGCAACAGTGAGCGCTGTTACCTTTAAGTAGGTTTTGCTGGGTCGTTGTGGACGGGTAAGTATCTGCCTCTAGTGCTAAAGGTTGGATGTTTTAATCCAGTGATAGAAAGTTGCTTTTTATATTTTTGTTTTAAGCCTATCCAAAACCTTAACCATTCAGAGTTAATGTCTAAACTTAACCCTTACAAATTCGGAGTTAATGCCTAAACGTAACCTTAAACACTTCGAAAGTTGACGTTTGAGAAACATGGTTGAACGTCTGACGTGACACTGTAAGAGCTTGTTGCTTTGTTTGTGTGCTTTCCCCCTTTTAGCTATTCGTGAGCTTTCCAGGTTAGCGTGGAATGCAGTCTAATGGACTTTGTAATAGAAATTGCTTGGTTTAGCTTTATCAGATTACAGTACCATGAGCATTCGCCTCTGCCTTTGGAAGAAGTACTGTCTGTGGCGGATACGTCTCTGCACCTCATTGCGTCTCTGTGTATCCGCGTTGTTTATGTCTCTTCGGCGCTTCATCAGCAAATAGGTCATTAGGAACATTAACGGCCGAAGCTTGTCTTCATCTGCCATTTTAATCTCTTTCAACAGTTGAAGAGCTTCTCACAAATGGACAAAAGCAAACATGATTTCTAACCATTGAGGTATATAAGGTTCTAACGTGCAATGGGCGGTGGATTTCGTTGCAGGAAGATTAGAACAACACCAGGTCGAACTTCCGGTAGGTTTTTCCCATGAATTTCAAAATAAACGTTTTACTGCTAATGCAAAAAATGTATAGCGAACAGATTAGGCTATTTTTGTGCACAAAAAGTACTTAAATAAATCTGATTGATTTGCTTTAACATAACAAGACGAACAGTTTAGGAATAGGATGTAGATCTCAGTGTTTTAACCAACCACACCAAATAATAAAGATATGATCAAACATGTCCAATGTTATCCATCATAGTAATAATTTACAATAAAGGGAGGCATTCAAACGACATCCATTAAAAAGCAACTTTAATAAAACAAGATATGTACTTTGCTGAATTGAGTCAAAAACAGATGTGACATTTAAATACTGTATTCTAAACAAATAGCCATTTTGGTGGGCTTTCTGTACATATGTCGCAGGGACTGCAGTCTTAAGAAATCACTAAATATTCTGAGTAAGACACAGTGGTGTGGGCTAACTGAAGCCAGCAGTGTCACTACAAGTGGAAGGTAGAATGTTCTTAGAAATCTGATTCTGATGCTTTTCCCTTCACACAAATCTGGTTCTAACTTATGCTTTTCCCTCCACACAAATCTGGATCTAACTGATGCATTGCTCTCTACACAAATCTAGATCTAACTGATGCTTTTCCCTCCACACACATCTGGATCTAACTGATGCTTTTCCCTCCTCACAAAACTGGATCTAACTGATGCTTTTCCCTCCACACACATCTGGATCTAACTGATGCTTTTCCCTCCACACACATCTGGATCTAACTGATGCTTTTCCCGCCACACACATCTGGATCTAACTGATGCTTTTCCCTCCACACACATCTGGATCTAACTGATGCTTTCCCCTCCACACACATCTAGATCTAACTGATGCTTTTCCCTCCACACACATCTGGATCTAACTGACGCTTTTCTCTCCACACAAATCTGGATCTAACTGATGCTTTTCCCTCCACACACATCTGGATCTAACTGACGCTTTTCTCTCCACACAAATCTGGATCTAACTGATGCTTTTCCCTCCACACACATCTGGATCTAACTGACGCTTTTCTCTCCACACAAATCTGGATCTAACTGATGCTTTTCCCTCCACACAGGGGCACTATCAAGTTGTCATCTTCTTGCTGCATCTGTAGTGTTGTGTTGTCACAAGTAAAAAGAGATAAATTAGTGGCCTGCTGAGTTCAGACCTTAGCGTCTTTACTCATGTATTCAAAACGTATTCATGTTGTGATATGCGAACACAGAAAATACAGAAAATTATGACACAATGACAGTTTTCTATTTGTTGTGAAAGCATCTCATATGTCTTCTCAAGTTTACTTTGAAAGAGAAGCAATTGCCACTCTGTCCACAGTAACATTTGTCCCCTGTGTGAACAGTCATATGGTATTTTAAATGGCTCAGGTAGGCAAAGCATTTATTGCATATTGGACACCTATATGATTTCTTCCATGTGTGTATGGTCTTTTTAATTATAAGGCCCTGTGATCAACATTACATTACATTTTAGTCATTTAGCAGACGCTCTTATCCAGAGCGACTTACAGTTAGTGAGTGCATACATTTTTATACTGGAATCGAACCCACAACCCTGGCGTTGCAAATGCCATGCTCTACCAACTGAGCTACATCCCTGCCGGCCATTCCCTCCCCTACCCTGGACGACGCTGGGCCAATTGTGCGCCGCCCCATGGGTCTCCCGGTCGCGGCCGGCTACGACAGAGCCTGGATTCGAACCAGGATCTCTAGTGGCACAGCTAGCACTGCCTTAGACCACTGCGCCACTCAGGAGCCCCATCAAGTTGATCTGCCCCCAACCGAGGAGGACATCCACTAACGTTAACTCCGGCGTTTGCTCCTGGACACGCTGCTTGGTCCTGTAATGGTGGGATCTTCTGTCATGATCGTCATAATGATTGGACCAAGGCGCAGCGTGATATGCGTACATCTTTTAATGAGTACTTTAACCAAATAACAAAACGATACGTGAAGTCTACAGGTTCACCAACACAAACCTATACAGAACAAGATCCCACAACACAAGTGCACAACAGGCTGCCTAAGTATGGTTCCCAATCAGAGACAACAAGCAACAGCTGATTCTCGTTGCCTCTGATTGAGAACCACCCCGGCCAACATAGAAACACATAACCTAGAACAGAACATAGAAAACGAAACATAGACACTACACAAAGAAACTAACACCCTGGCTCAACATACAAGAGTCCCCAGAGCCAGGGCGTGACAAAAGGCAATCATACTACTACCAACTATCACCCTCTGGCGCTCAAAGAGATTACGAATATTATAGACATGTTAGAATTGATGGATATTTGGAAGCTTAAAAACCCGGATCTTGTAAGATATACAGTGAAAGTATTCAGACCCCTTGACTTTTTCCCACATTTTATTATGTTACAGCCTTATTCTAAAATTGATTAAATTGTTTTTTCCCCTCATCAATCTACACACAATACCCCATAATGACAAAGCAAAAACAGGTTTGTAGAATTTTTTGCTAATTTATTACAAATAAACTGATATCACATTTACATAAGTATTCAGACCCTTTACTCAGTACTTTGTTGAAGCACCTTTGGCAGCAATTACAGCCTCAAGTCTTCTTGGTTATGAAGCTACAAGCTTGGCACACCTGTATTTGGGGAGTTTCTCCAATTCTCCTCTGCAGATCCTCTCAAGCTCTGTCAGGTTTGATGGGGAGCGTTGATACACAGCTATTTTCAGGTCTATCCAGAGATGTTTGATCGGGTTCAAGTCCTGGTTGGGCCACTCAAGGACATTCAGAGACTTGTCCCGAAGCCACTCCTGCGTTGTCTTGGCTGTGTGCTTAGGGTCGTTGTCGTGTTGGAAGGTGAACCTTCGCCCCAGTCTGAGGTTCTGAGCACTCTGGAGCAGGTTTTCATCAAGGATCTCTCTGTACTTTGCTCCGTTCATCTTTGCCTCGATCCTGACTAGTCTCCCAGTCCCTGCCACTGAAAACATTCCCACAGCATGATGCTGCCACCACGCTTCACCGTAGGGATGGTGCCAGGTTTCCTCCAGACGTGACGCTTGTCATTCAGGCCAAAGAGTTCAATCTTGGTTTCATCAGACCAGAGAATCTTGTTTCTCATGGTCTGAGAGTCTTTAGGTGCCTTTTGGCAAACTCCAAGTGGGCTGTCATGCGCCTTTTACTGAGGAGTGGCTTCCGTCTGGCCACTCTACCATAAAGGCTTGATTTGTGGATTGATGCAGATGGATGTCCTTCTGGAAGGTTCTCCCATCTCCACAGAGGAACTCTAGAGCTCTGCCAGACCAAGGCCCTTCTCCCCCGATTGCTCAATTTGGCCGGTCGGCCAGCTCTAGGAAGAGTCTTGGTGGTTCCAAACCTCTTCCATGTATGAATGATGGAGGCCACTATGTTCTTGGGGAGCTTCAATGCTGCAGACATTTTTTGGTACCCTTCCCCAGATCTGTGCCTTTACACAATCTTGTCTCGGAGCTCTACTGACAATTCCATGTACTGTCAGCTGTGGACCTTAGACAGGTGTGTGTCAAATCAATTGAATTTACCACAGGTGGACTCCAATCAAGTTGTAGAAACATCTCAAGGATAATCAATGGAAACAGGATGCACCTGAACTCAATTTCGAGTCTCATAGCAAAGGGTCTGAATACTTATGTAAATAAGTTATTTGTTTTTTTAATTTTAATAAATGTGCAAAAATTTCAAAAAAACTGTTTTTGCTTTGTCATTATGGGGTATTGTGTGTAGATTGCTGAGGATTTGTATTTATTTAACCCAGTTTAGAATAAAGCTGTAACTTAACAAAATGTGGAAAAAGTCAAGGGGTCTGAATACTTTCCGAAGGCACTGTACTTGGAGGAGGCTTAATCAATCTAGTCTGATATATATATTTTCTGGTATCCTTTTATATGGTGCCAAAAGTGAAAAAAGTACGGATCTTATAGCCCTCCATGTAACTCTGACAGACTTTCCACGAGGACAGGGATATTGGAAATGTAACCAGGATTTATTGACTGACACTACTTTCTTAACAAAAATTAAGGAATTCATAACCGACTTTTTCTTGCACAATACAGGTTCAGCGGACCAACGTATCTTATGGGATGCCTTTAAATGTACCCTTAGAGGCCATTCAATTACATTTTCATCCCAAAAACAGTATCGGTCAATAGTGTAAATAAATGTAATACAGAAGCACTGAATAATCCAGATGCAAAACAAAAAGAGTTTGAGGAACTTATTCAGGAAAGATCGCGTTTCATTTATCAAAAAAACTGCAAATTGGATGGAGAATGGCAAAAAATGCACCAACTTTTCCCTAAACCTTCAATATAGAACTGTGACCAAAAATAACTTACAACAATTTCTTAGAAACATGGAGAAATCCTTATCTCACCAATAGAGATTTTGAATGATTATGTAAAATAGTTTAAACAAATATTATTTTGTCAAGTTTCTCCAACCTCACTTGAGGATATGTTTTGTGATATCCTTCTCCCCAAAAATCATGTTAAACTATCTGCAACACAATTGTTTTTGTGACAGTCTAATTACACATGATGAACTATGGTTGGCAATTGATTCCTTTCAGATGGGGAAAACCCCTGGTCTCTGGCATTCCAATATAGATATCAACTTTTTATGAACTACTGAAATAATAAATAATGGTTACTTCTCTGAGAACTTTGAATTGTCAAGAGTCATAAAACAAGGCTGCCCTCTGTCACCATACCTATTTATTATGGCCACTGAATTATTAGCTTTAAAAATGTGATCTAATGATAACATTAAGGGGCTAGAAGTTAAGATTAGAGACAAAAGTATCAATGTGTGCTGATGACTCAAATTCTCTTGAGTCCTCAATCTTCAACCTTGAAAGGACTCATTGAGGACCTGGATAATTTCTCCAGTTTCTCTGGACTAAAACCCAACTATATTACAGATTGGGTCTCTAAAAGATACAAACTTTAAATTGCCATGTGGTCTCCCGATTAAATTGGCGGATGGTGAAGTTTATGTGCTTCATGTACATATCCTGGAAAGGTTGAGCGATCTTGCAACTATTAACTTCGATCGAAAGCAAAATAGATATAATCTTGAAACCGTGGAAAGGGAATCACTTATCCATTTAAGGGAAGATTACCCTGATTTAATTATCTAGTGATATTGCAGTTTACATATTTATTCATGGCTCTACCGACTCCAGGAGAATACTTTTTCAAACCATGCGTAAAAACTTTTTTGCTACATTATTTGGAATGGCAAACCAGATAGTTAAATGAGCATATTTGTATAACGAACATGAGTTTGGAGGGTTAAAACTATTAATTATTACGGCATTAAATCTCTCTCTTAAAGCCTCCATTGTACCTAAATTGTATCTAAATCCAAATTGGTTTTCTAGCAAGCTACTAAGAGAGGGCCATCCAATGTTTTTGAGTGGGCTCTTTGTCTTTTTACATATTAAAACCTTACATTTTTGTTGGATTGACAATGGATCCCTGTTTAAAGTATCCTCCTTTTTTTAAATGAAGTCTTACAGAGTTGGTTACAATTTCGTCCTCCAGAAAAGGCAGATCTAATATTACAGCAAATAATATGGCTGAACTCCAATGTACTGATAGAGATATAGACTTTTTTTTTTGGGAAGAAATGTACAAGGGTATAATATTTATGAAGGACATTGTAAACAACAACGATAAAATTGTCACACAAACAACTAACAACAGTGTATGGAGGTGTATGCTCAATACAAAATTGGAAGAGACAATTACTTAAACAAGAAATTAACGAATTAGTCGGTCTGTCCCCATAAAAAAATCATAAATGGCTTAAAATGATTGAATGAAGTCAAAAGGTTTGACAGCAATACCGTATATAATTCAAGTCACGTTGCTAACAGGTTTTTGAAGTCCCAATACCTTGGCATCGGGTCTATGAACTGACATATAAAACAACAATTGACACATCAATCCGTTCATTTCAATTTAAGCTATTACATAAAATACTTGCTACAAAATGAATGCTCAATATATGATGCATTGAACAGTCAGCCTTGTGCAGACTCTGCCACGAGGAAGCAGAATCACTAGAATATATTTTCTGGTACTGTCCATCGGTGGGTCACTTTTGGAGTCAGGTCCAGGCATGGTTGTTATGTCATAATATCAGGGACCTGCAAACTGTATTGTTAGATCTGGAAAAACCACGATCAGTCAAGGGGAAATATAATTTATACTCTCAGGTAAAGTATTTATTTTTGGGGCAATGTCGTTAGAAATGTTACAAATAGGGAGGTTCAGGACACTCATAAGACATGATAGTAAAATGGAGGGATGTACTGCAAAACGAAATAGCAAAATGGTGTTATACTGGGAAAGATTAGTTAACCTGTGGACATTGGAGGGTTGGAGTTAAGGTCAGAATGAATGGCGGATTGGCCACTGTGGGTGAAAATCCAGCACTTACAGAAAGAGGAAATTAGGAATATATGTATAATTGTTTAAATACAGGTACCGTAGATGTGAGCGAAAATAGCTGTAAGTAGCAGTATAAGTAGTGTTGTCCGTTAGTTTACTCCAATCAGGGTAGGGTATGGTAGGGTAACATTGCATGTTACATGTCATTGGAACAAATACAAGAACAGAGTTTGGTTCAGTTTGTATGTATATGAGCAATAAGAGTCTAAAACCACAGAATATTAAACTGGTCATCCAAAAGTTACAATGGTTAGAGCCAACTATAGTTTTTTTTCTCTTCCCTACTGTATGTATCTTACACAAATAGGCTAAATAAAACATGATCATCATACAGTATGCTGTATAAAGAGTTTGGTTAACTTTCTATGGATCTAATTTAACTGCACTGTATATAAGTATCTGAATATGTATATATGAATAGTATGGAAATAGTAAAACATTGTTATCTCTTGGTGCCTCTACAATATGTTACTTTACATTTTAATGTAATAATATCTTAGGTTGTTCTTGTCCATAACTGTTCTGTGCTCTATCATGTATTTTATGATTTATGTGGACCCCAGGAAGAGTAGCTGCTGCATGTGCAACAGCTAATGGGGATCCTAATACATTTACATTTTAGTCATTTAGCAGATGCTCTTATCCAGAGCGACTTACAGTTAGTAAACTAAACTATGGATGTAATTGTTTCTCTATGGCTGTGGACACTTCTAGAATCTTCCCCATGATGACAGAGACCTAATCTGCAGCCATTATCCAATCGTTGCCTCTTTCACCACGTGTGTGCAGACACCATTCTGTTGGGAGGCGTGGTAACCGTTGCTTAGGACCATCTTGGTCTTGGTAGCCACATCTTCGTAAATACGGTTGTCGTGGCGAGGCAGGAAGCCCCTCTGCAGCTTGTGCTCCAGGTGCATGTGGTTCTGAGGGGGGAGACCAAGGCACGCTCTGAAAGGGAAAAGGGATACCTAGTCAGTTGCAAAACTGAATGCATATCACCACAGAGACAGGCACAACGTTATTATTGGACAAGAGAGACAGGAAGCTCAGTAACAACCATTATGATAGGTGACCACTAAGACAAATCCCTAACAAGACAGGGTGGTATGTGTTCTGACCTCATGATGTTCTCGATGCAGGCTCTCTGTCTGAAGAAGGCGTTGACCAGCGGGGCCCCAGGGGGGACGAGGGGAGCTTTACACAGGAAGGAGAGGATAGCCAGGACACTGTGGAAGGACTGGAAGGTCTCTGATCCCTGGGGCCGGACACACACACGCTGACACAACTCTGTGAGGAGGACCAGGTCCAGGATGATAGGGCTGGCTAGCAGAGAGTCCTGGAGAGAGACACCTCTGTTAGAAAAAGCAGGTTGAGGTGTAAGTGTGCGTGTGTGTGTGTGTGTGTGTGACTCACCTCACAGGTGTTGTGCATTGCGATAGTGTTGGTTCCTCCCATCATGATCTCAGAGGTGTATTCATCCATCGCCCTCTTACTGTCCCCCACATACGGCACATACTTAATCACCACCTACACACACACAGCAAGAGAACTGAGTCAAGTATTTCTCAAGAAAAACTATGGATACTTTCTGCCACTTAGTAAAATAAATGCAATGCAATTGATAGCTACCAGGTATGAAAAAACACACATACACATTTTCAACTCTTAACCCAGATCAGGTTTCTCTGTGTTACCACACACACACACACACGCGGAACCCACGCACATACTTACACAGTGGTCAGGTTTCTCCCCTTTGCGGTACAGTATAGGGTTGGAGTTGACCATGTCATCAACCACATTGCTCTTGGAGATCTCCTTGGAGCGGAACTGCTGTGGTGCTGAGAGGTTAATACCATCATTGTTGCCAAGGTGATTGTAGCTGACAATGGAGGTGGGCTGTCATGGCAACAGACAGCAACACGTTATTGTACAGTCTTGTATTAACCTAGTATTTACACACGAAATTGCCCTTATACCTGGGTAGTAACGTTGTAATTACTCTAGTAATAACAGTGTTTTAACATGTTGTATAGTAATTTCATAATAACTTAGTAATTGTATAATTATGTACATTGACATTATACAAGTGGAGCTGGGACTGTTCATATAACAGAAGTCCTATTAAAGTGAATGAAACATCAAATGGACTGGACTGGGTCGACCTCTCACCTTGATCCCAGCACTGATCAGGAAGTCGACCAGGACTGACTTGATCTTTGTCTGACCAGACTTGAAGTCGTCTCCTGCTATGAACACGTTTCTCTCCACAGCCAGCTCTATGGCCCCAGGGACAAACGTGTTCTGGGGAGAACCGTTGATGTAGGCACAGCCCTCCAGGATACTGGCTACGGCAAACAAAGTAGAGGGAGACACCTCCCCACCTGACTGAGAGAGAGAGAGAGTGTAAGAGAGAGAAGCCGAGTTAGAGAAAAAGAGAGAGACAGAATAGTATAGATGTATATAGATATAATAGATCTGTCAGATCTCTACCTGTATGGCAGCCAGGAGATTCTTGGCCGTGTCGTTGACCCCGGCTGTGAGGTCACAGAAACGTTCGGTGTTGGCCGTCCACAAAACGATGACCTTGTCCACGCCACTTGAATGCTTGAAGTCCTGAATGTCTGCTCTGATCTGCTCCACCTGGAGGGAGATAGAAGAATCACTACTCAGACACATAGGGTCTAGGGTGTATGGGGTAAGAGATAGGGGGTTAGGGGGACAAGGAGCATGGGGCACACACACTACTTTGGATTGGGCGTACCTGTTCGGCCATGGTCCCTGTCAGAACGTTGTCCGCTCGGCCCGCCTGGTTGGCAGCTATGAATTCCGGGAAATAGATGGAGGCCCGGGGTCGGAGGTGGCTCATGTGTGGGCGGAGCTTCTCCTGGAGGGACCAATCAAGGACCTCGGCTCTCTCCATCGCACTGCCCAGATCCATGGACGAGATGTCCCAGCCTGACACACACACACACACACACACTCTCTGTTTGAATTTGTTAGCTAAAGTTTACACACCTAATGTCTCTTAAAACAAAACCCTCCAGACAAGCCCAAGTGCACACAGAGGACCAGTTAGACTAGAGGACCAGAGGTGTGTACTGCACCTCTGTCTCCAGGGCAGTGCTGAGTAATGGTGCTAGATAGACTGACAGAGTTAAACAGGAGGTTAAATACCCAGCCTGGCAGACAAGACATTCCACATGGAGCCTTTTATCTTTTCCTTTTCCACAGAGTGGCCCCTGAAGAACTGACCTAGGGTCAGCATTCCCTCTCTGATTACACACAGACACACACAAACCCACAGACACACATACACTCCTTTACCATCAAAGACGATATCATCAGGGTGCACCATGGGTAGGAGGTCACGGAACGGAACGTTAACTTCCTTTCCATCTGGCCCCGCCCCCAAACACACCGTTGAGGACTGGAAGAGGGAACCGTAGTAGTTGGCTTTCTGGGAGGGGGGAGAGGGGTTTGAAAAAGGGGAGAGGGTAAAAAAACAGAGACAGAACAAAAATAAATAACAAGTCTTGAAAAATAACAACACATTAAATCAGTGGTATTCAAACGTTTTCAGCGGGGACCCCTTTTTCCCACCAGATTTTCTGCCAACCCCACCCCATCCAAAATGTAACGACAACCTTAAAATCGGTACATTTAGATTTTTTACATCAACAAATAACCTTCAATTCACTACATTTTCATCTCTCTTATCAAAATTAAGAGAACCAATAAATACATTTACTCAATAAAATGTTATTTTTCAAATGATCTTTCTCAAAAACGTTTGTATATTATCCTATACAATAATCTGTACTATTAAATGTTTTGTTTTGGCGAGCCCACTGCAATTCCCCCGGGACCCCACTCGGGTCATGGCTCCAACTTTGAATATCACTGCATTAAATGGAGAATGATTTGAGGGATTTTTTTTTTACTTATAAAAAGTGATACACTCGGGGAAGTAATGATGCACATATAAGGTAAAGGACTGCCTTTACCTCAGTCAATGTTAAGCCCTTAACACTCCACTAAACCCATCATATCAGTGTGTGTGTGTGTGTGTGTGTGTGTGTGTGTGTGTGTGTGTGTGTGTGTGTGTGTGTGTGAACCCATCACTGTATCAGGGGTATAATGAGGCTCTGCTAGCTAGCTCTGTATCAGGGGAGAGACATATCTTTGGAAAATAGGCCATAAAACTGTCACAAAGCAGGATCAATGAGACACACACACACACACATCACATTACCTGTTCTCCAGTTTTGGTTCTCCAGGTGAGTCCCAGTCTGTTGGCCAGGACAGCAGCGGTGACGGTGGTCCCATTGTTTCCTCCCCAGCCAACTAGCATCACCCCCAGCCTGGGGACACGTCGCTCAGTACGGAACGCCAGCTCACTAACGGACGGGGTCACCTGGAAGGGTGGAGTGGAGAGATTTACACAGTTAGAAAAGAGATATGTGATGTTGGTGGAGTGTGTGTTTGTGTAAGTGTGTGTGAGACTTACTATGAGTGTGTCTTCATCCCTGCGTACAGCTGTAGTGTGGTAACTGTACTGAGCCTCGATGTGTGTGTCTGTGTACTTCACATTGGGATTGTTGATACGAATGTTCTCAGTCATGACTGCAGTCTAGAGAGAGAGAGAGTGACAGAGAGAGAGAAAAATATAGAGACAGAGAGAGAGAGTGTGCAACAGCACAGTTAGGGGAGAAATGAACACTAGGGTTAGCCTAGGGGTTCTTTGGCTTCATTGATTTATTTGAATAATGTAATTTCCCTAAATATAACAAATATATTAAAATATGAAAAATAACTATAGACTGAATTGATTATAGGTCTATCGGAAAAGCAACACATTTTAGGGAATTTTCCTTCACCCATGAAATTGTATTGGTCATTCATGTGCTCCTGGGATGTGGGAAACTGGGAATTTGTAAATCCAACAGGACTGTTTTGAAGTGCTTTAGGATTCAGACCAATTCTTCAACCAACAAGATTTTAGCTAGCTTGATAAGCGAGCCAATGTTGCAAATAAAAAAGTTAGCTAGCTTGCTTAACATTGACAATATGGTCAAACTATCTACATTATCCACATTGATACGTTTAGAGGCTAATTGTCAAAAGCGGATTTGTTGTCTTCTTTTGGTTGAAAATATGAAAGGTCAGTGGTGAAACGTCACAACTTGAATAACAACATTTTCTCAGAGTTTCCCACTTATAATTACGACTTGGAGGGTCGTGCAAGTGAAACATCTGTCGGAACTCTGCACTTCCCATAACTCCGACAGGATATGAACGCACCATTTATCATGGCGGACTAGAGATAAAGTGACGCGTCACAAGCCACCACCGTAAAGTGAGCAACAGTAGCGTTTAGCAACAATTGTGGAATTAGCGGTTCGCCTTCAAAATAAAAGTCCTGCATTGAAACTGATGCAAACTGATATAAATAGTGGAATCATGCCACAATTGGACTGGATAATGGTGAACATGGTTGGAATGTCAATAATTAATTAATTTTTAGAATAAACAGCAAAATCTGTTGAAATCGCACTGTGGATGTAGGCCTAATAGTCTTCCGAATTGAATTGGGTCTTATGGCCCTACTTACTGTATATTAGCAACCGCTGTCTAAATTGTTGAAAGGTTAAAAATACAATTCTGACATATGTAACAGTTAAGACAATGGAGTAAGATATCATAAAACATTGTAGCCTACTGGCACGAACAAATAATGAGTGGAGATCAGACATTTTGGTTGGAATTCAGATATTCAAGTTATTTTCGGAACACTGTCAAAATTGTCAAATTAACTTTTTTTCTCTTTATAATCCCTTTTTCCCCCCTGGCTCTAGATTACACCTATCTAGAGCATACATAGGCATACTTTACATACGCCTATTGTTTGCCAGATCAGATCATCACTAAATTCCGAGTGTTCCTTCTCGGAAGGTGCTTTCATTTCAGCGCATGTAGCCTAATTTGTAAACATTTTAAATGTATTAAAGTATTACTTTTTTCAATTGCACAAAAAAATCGATACACAGCAATACAAAATAAAGTTATAATTCTTCTGTTTTTTGTGTGTGTGATTTAGCCTAAGTGTCGAGATGGCGCGTTAAATCCCCGACCAAGAGCTGGTTGAATAGATGTGTAATGACCTTAACCCAACACGACCTCATCAATAGGTTCAGATCTCTTATCCTAACGGTTAAAGCGTTTGTTAGACAGTCACTGTACCCGGGGTAAAGTTGGTGTCAGATGTGGGATGGCGCCCTCGCAGAGGCATGTACACGTGACCCACTGGGCACATACAGCAGTTCAATGTCTATTTTTGATTAACATCTAGTTGAGTTGTCAACTAACGTGAAATCAACAAAACATTTCACCATGACTTTGGATTTAGGTGAAAAAGTACGTGAAAAAATATGAAATTCCCTTACATTGATGACTTTTTACAAATGCAATCCAATCCGTTTTCCACCTTGATTCAACTTTTACATTTACATTTATTTATTTTTGTTGAAATGACGTGGAAACAATGTTGATTCAACCAGTTTTTGCCCAATGGGGAGGGACTTGGTATAGAGGTGTTGTTCCCAACGAGGGGTACTAGTGTAACCGGTGTGAAATGGCTAGCTAGTTAGCGGTGCGCACTAGTAGTGTTTCAATCGGTGACGTCACTCGCTCTGAGACCTTGAAGTAGTTGTTTCCCTTGCTCTGCAAGAGCCGCGGCTTTTGTGGAGCGACGGGTAACGGTGCTTCGAGGGTGACTGTTGTCGATGTGTGCAGAGGGTCCCTGGTTCAAGACCAGGTAGGGGCGAGGAGAGGGACGGAAACAAAACTGTTACACTAGGACCCCTGGGGGTACTTGGCCTTTCTAGAGGGGGTACTTGAGAAGACTCATGAGACCATAGGCCTACTGGTAAAATGCACGAGGGGGTACTTCAGGGGTACTCCGGGCGGAGCAAAATTAAATTGGTGGTACGGTAACCGAAAAAGGTTGGGTACCACTGGTATGGAGACAGCTCTCCAGAAAAAAAGTAATGTAGCGACCTTAACCAATGCCTAGCCACCTTGTCAAGAGGTTCGAATCTTTTGGCGCAGCGGTTTACAGGTGTTGGCTTCACAGTCGCTGGGCCCGCGTTCGAATGCCGGTATGGACTACCCCCAAAATCGTCTGAGATGCAAAACAAACATTGTATTCCATTGAGCCTATGTCAGCCATTACTGGAGTGTTTGACGGGTCATTACTAAACTTTAACGGGGAAAAACTAATGGCACAAGCAAGACTGGGATAAAGTCGCCCGCGTAAAATAATAATATGCCATTTAGCAGACGCTTTTATCCAAAGCGACTTACAGTCATGCGTGCATACATTTTTGTGTATGGGTGGTCCCGGGGATCGAACCCACTACCTTGGCGTTACAAGCGCCGTGCTCTACCAGCTGAGCTACAGAGGACCACGAAAGCAATCGATCCAGTGACAAGTAGGCAAAAGGAAACAAACAGAAAATTGATGGCTGAAAATGAGAAATCCTCAGCTGGGCAGACTAGACAGCATTACCTTTAGATTGTGAATTCATGACATGGAGTTTCAGCCTAATCGGTGACATCTATACCTACAAAACACAATTCTGGAGAGTAGCCTATGTATGCACAGATATTAGCATCGTAGATCCTATTGCGGAACTTTGACCGTGCGAATTCACTTCAGTAGTACAAAAAATAGCATAGTACGCACTTAAAGCCTACGCACTTTAGTCTACCTACCGTGGAATGCGTTAGTCTGGAGATGAAGATGGAACTTTCCCTTCCTAAACAACTAACGGGTTACGGACGGTTCTTCGTTGATTTGATGGCTTGCTTGTTTCGATTTTTGGTTATATTTAATCTAATAGCCTAGTAAATCGCTTGTTCTCATGCGCAGCCCGACCTCTTCAATTCGTCAAGTAAGCCGAAGTGAAATAAAGATGTGACGTTCCAGTAGTGCCGTTGCGAGTGCAGGAGGATCTCATGTAGAGCCCCGTTCATATATAGATAGCTTAGTTGTAGAACCGGACTGGCTACTTGTAGGCAGAGGAGTGTCTATGCAAAATAACCTTTGGGAGGCGAATATTTTCTATACCCACATTTACATATCTGTACACCCAGTACACGCCAGTAAAATTTGACTAGTCTTGCATTATTATGTCATATAATTCAAGTAGTCCTAACGTGTTTCAGCAGTTGACTTGTGCTTTATGGAAAATAATACTTGATAAAGGATATCTTATTATTATCTAATATCTATTACTGCTAATACACTCTCGGACATTGTTATTCAGAAGAACAATTACTAGGCTTTATTGATCAGTGTATCTGACAATGTTGTGCTTTTTTGTATTTCACAATCAGATCATGGTGTCGTAATAATGTTAAACTGATGTGAATCAAAAAGTGTGTTACCATCACTCTTGAAGCAGGTGATAATCGCGACTGGTGACTTGCAGGTGCCGGAGGCGCCGGAGGCCCAGCCTGATGACTAAATTACGATTTATGACATTGTTTGGATGGCTGACCTTTTGTGCAGTGTCACAGTGGTCAAACACACCTTATCTGTGTCTTTCTCCGGGGAGGGACGTTCTCACAGAACCCTGGGAGGCTTAAAGACAGATGTTTGGATTGTTTTAAAAGTTAATAAAGAGCTACGAATTTGTATATGTTTTATTGTACTGTAGGTGCTATGGATATATTGTTACAGAGAAACTGTGTTATTTTCTTCATTGGATGGCAGATAGTCCAGAGGGAGCGACACAGCGGTGCGCTCCTATCATTTAAATTGAGTTGATCAGATTAGAATCTGGGCGTGTTTTCCTGTCTTTTGTTTTTACTAGCAAAGTGCAAAGAAATGTTAATTCAGGTTGGGGGTGAGATTCTGCTTGAATTTAAAGGGCAGTGAATTTGTTAATACTTTGAGAACTTGATACCATGCTCCTGTGTGTATCAGAAGCAAGATTTGATTTGATGCACATAGTTTTTTCTCTAAGAGATTATTCTGAATTGAAGACACGTGTAACCATGTTAAATCAGCCTATTGGTGATAGTCATTTACTCTGAGTAGTCTGTAATATATCATGTATTTCATGTACACTGTAATTGTTTGAGTGTTAATTCTTTCGTGACTAAAAATGCTATTAGTTGAGTTGAGTAAATGCATTCCTCGTTTTACGTAGTAATTATTTGATTGACTATAGCTTATAATTGAGTAGGTCTATTGGTAATTGCTATATACACTATACACATAGCACATGACTGGGTAACACCTTGACATCGCTGATCTGCTTGCCTCAATAAATTAATGCTAGAACTTCGGTCGCCAGGGTTAGCTATTTGTATCTAGTCTCGTGCCCACCACAGCACAGAGACAGCCTTAGCTAAAGTGGTAAATTATCTTAGAGCCAACACAGATGCCAAACAGCTCGCTGTCCTTGTACTCTTAGATTTAAGTGCTGCATTCAATACTGTTGACCATGATGTCCTTCTGGACAGATTGGAGAGGTGGGTTGGCCTCTCCGGTCCAGTTCCAAATTGGTTTAGGACCTATTTAACCGGTCGAGAGTTTTTTGTCACCCTTGGTGAACGTAACTCAGAGAAAATACCTATTACATGTGGCATTCCATGAGGTTCGATTTTGGGTCCGGTAAAGTTCAGTTTATATATGTCACCTCTTGGCAGCTTTATCAGAAAGCACAGCATTGCTTTTCACTGCTACGCAGACGATACACAACTTTACATTTCTGTGTCACCAGAGGATTTCAGCTTCACAGATAAATTATGAGACTGTATTAGTGATTTAAATACTTGGATGGCTCACAACTTCCTCCAGCTGTGATACGCGCGACTGGTGGCTTGCAGGCGCCGGAGGCCCAGCCTGATGACTAAATCACGGTTTATGACATTGTTTGGATGGCTGACCATTTGTGGGGTATCACAGGGGGTCAAACACAGCTTATCTGTGTCTTTCTCCGGGGAAGGACGTTCTCACAGAACCCTGCGAGGCGTGAAGACAGATGAAATTAATGTTACTGTGTGAATTAAATTGTCATTTTTGGATTGTTTCAAAAGTTCATAAAGAGCTAGTAATTTGTATATGTTTTATTGTACTGTAGGTGCTCTGGATATATTGTTACAGAGAAACTATGTTATTTTGTTAATTGGATGGCAGATAGTCCAGACGGAGCGACACAGCGGTGCCCTCCTATCATTTAAATTGAGTATATTAGAATCTGGGCGTGTTTTCCTGTCTTTTGTTTTTACTAGCAAAGTGCAAAGAAATGTTAATTCAGGTTGGGGGTGAGTTTCTGCTTGAATTTAAAGGGCAGTGCATTTGTTAATACTTTGAGAACTTGATACCATGCTCCTGTGTGTATTACATTTTACATTTTCACACTTTAGTAATTTAGCAGACGCTCTTATCCAGAGCGACCTACAGTTAGTGAGTCGCAAGATATGATTTGATTTGATGCACATTGTTTTTTATTTTAAGAGATTATTCTGAATTGAAGACATGTGCAACCATGTTAAATCAGCCTATTGGTGATAGTAATTTACTCTTGAGTAGTCTGTAATGTAGAATGTATTTCATGTACACTGTAATTGTTTGAGTGTTAATTCTTTCATGACTAAAAATGCTATTTGTTGAGTTGAGTAATTGCATTCCTCGTTTTACTGAGTAATTATTTGAATGACTATAGCTTATAATTTAGGAGGTCTATTGGTAATTGCTATATACACTATACAGTCGTGGTCAAAAGTTTTGAGAATGACACAAGTATTGGTCTTCACAAAGTTTGCTGCTTCAGTGTTTTTAGATATTTTTGTAAGATGTTACTATTGTATACTAAAGTATAATTACAAGCATTCCATAAGTGTCAAAGGCTTTTATTGACAATTACATTAAGTTTATGCAAAAAGTCAATATTTGCAGTGTTGACCCTTCTTTTTCAAGACCTCTGCAATCCGCCCTGGCATGCTGTCAATTAACTTCAGGGCCACATCCTGACTGATGGCAGCCCATTCTTGCATAATCAATGCTTGGAGTTTGTCAAAATTTGTGGGTTTTTGTTTGTTCACCCGCCTCTTGAGGATCGATCACAAGTTCTCAATGGGATTAAGGTCTGGGGAGTTTCCTGGCCATGGACCCAAAATGTTGATGTTTTGTTCCCCGAGCCACTTAGTTATCACTTTTGCCTTATGGCAAGGTGCTCCATCATGCTGGAAAAGACATTATTCGTCACCAAACTGTTCTTGGATGGTTGGGAGAAGTTGCTCTTGGAGGATGTGTTGGTACCATTCTTTATTCATTGCTGTGTTCTTAGGCAAAAGTGTGAGTGAGCCCACTCCCTTGGCTGAGAAGCAACCCCACACATGAATGGTCTCAGGATGCTTTACTGTTGGCATGACACAGGACTGATGGTAGCGCTCACCTTGTCTTCTCCGGACAAGCTTTTTTTCCGGATGCCCCAAACAATCGGAAAGGGGATTCATCAGAGAAAATGACTTTACCCCAGTCCTCAGCAGTCCAATCCCTGTACCTTTCGCAGAATATTAGTCTGTCCCTGATGTTTTTCCTGGAGAGAAGTGGCTTCCTCGCTGCCCTTCTTGACACCAGGCCATCCTCCAAAAGTCTTCACCACGCTGTGCATGCAGATGCACTCACACCTGCCTGCTGCCATTCCTGAGCAAGCTCTGCACTGGTGGTGCCCCGATCCCGCAGCTGAATCAACTTTAGGAGACGGTCCTGGCGCTTGCTGGACTTTCTTGGGCGCCCTGAAGCCTTCTTCACAACAATTGAACCTCTCTCCTTGAAATTCTTGATGATCTGATCAATTGGTGATTTAGGTGCAATCTTACTAGCAGCAATATCCTTGCCTGTGACACCCTTTTTGTGCAAAGCAATAATGACGGCACGTGTTTCCTTGCAGGTAACCATGGTTAACAGAGGAAGAACATTGATTTCAAGCACCACCCTCCTTTTAAAGCTTCCAGTCTGTTATTCTAACTCAATCAGCATGACAGAGTGATCTACAGCCTTGTCCTCGTCAACACTCTCACCTGTGTTAACAAGAGAATCACTGACATGATGGCAGCTGGTCCTTTTGTGGCAGGGCTGAAATGCAGTGGAAATGTTTTTTTGGGATTAAGTTCATTTTCATGGCAAAGAGGGACTTTGCAATTAATTGCAATTCATCTGATCACTCTTCATAACATTCTGGAGTATATGCAAATTGCCATCATAAAAACTGAGGCAGCAGACTTTGTGAAAATTAATATTTGTGTCATTCTCAAAACTTTTGACCACGACTGTACACATAGCACATGCTTGGGTAACACCTTGACATCGCTGATCTGCTTGCCTCAATAAATGAATGCTAGAACTTTGGTGGCCAGGGTTAGCTATTTGTATCTAGTCTAGTGCCCACCACAGCACAGAGACAGCCTTAGCTAAAGTGGTAAATTATCTTAGAGCCAACACAGATGCCAAACAGCTCTCTGTCCTTGTAGTCTTAGATTTAAGTGCTGCATTCAATATTGTTGACAATGTTGTCCTTCTGGACAGATTGGAGAGGTGGGTTGGCCTCTTGATGATCTTCCAGGTGCTTTTTGGCAAACATGAATCAACTCTTGGGACGACATGGGTCCCATTATGCCTGGCGAAAACCAAACACTGCATCCACAGTAAGAACCTCACGCCAACGGTCAACACAGATGTCAAACAGCTCTCTGTCCTTGTAGTCTTAGATTTAAGTGCTGCATTCAATATTGTTGACAATGATGTCTTTCTGGACAGATTTGAGAGGTGGTTTGGCCTCCCCAGTTCAGTTCTAAATTGGTTTAGGACCTATTTAACCGGTCAAGAGTTTTTTGTCACCCTTGGTGAACGTAACTCAGAGAAAATACATATCACAAGGTTCGATTTTGGGTCCGGTACTGTTCAGTTTATATATGTTAGCCCTTGGCAGCATTATCAGAAAGCACAGCGTTTTCACTGCTACGCAGACGATACACAACTTTACATTTCTCTATCACCAGAGGATTTCAGCTTCACAGATACATTATTAGACTGTATTAGTGATTTAAATACTTGGATGGCTCACAACTTCCTCCAGCTAAATCAAGACAAGACTGAGGTAATTATTGTTGGAGCCAAAGCACAGAGAGAATCTAGCTGCACATTTTAATTCACAGACAATAAAGATAAAACACCAGGTAAAAAACCTAGGTGTTATTTTAGATTCTGAACTAAATTTCGAATCACACATTAGGAATGTGACCAAACTAACTTTCTACCACCTGAGGAACATTGCCAAGGTGGGGCCATTTCTCTCTCAGGCTGATACAGAGAGACTCATCCATGCTTTTAATACAAGCAGGTTTGACTACGGTAATGCTCTCCTGTCTGGTCTACCCAAGAAAACCATTGGTGAACCGCAAAACATACAGAATGCTGCAGCATGGGTGCTTCCCAAGACCAGACGGAGAGCACACATTACACCTGTTTTAAGGTATCTGCACTGGCTGCCTGTGAGTGTTAGAATTAATTTTAAGATTAATTCTTCTTCTATTGGTTTTTAAATCCACGATTGTGCACCCCAATACATGTCAGACATGCTTTTAAGTTATGTGCCCATAGGTCCCTCAGGTCCTCTGGCACTGGCCTTTTAACTATCCCAAAGCCAAGGACGAAGAGGCGTGGAGAGGCAGTCTTTAGTTATTATACCCCCAGATTCTGGAATAGCCTGCCAGAGAACCTGAGGGGGGACGAAACTGTCGACATATTTAAAAGACATCTTAAAAGACATCTTTGTAGCTTTGCTTTTCCTTAGGTCATTTTTAGTTGTTCAGTTTGTGTCATTCTTTTGTTTTTTTAACTTATGTTTGTTGTGTAGTAAATATTTCAGCTTTTATTTTCATTGTTTTTTCATTGTTTGTTTTTCCTGTAAAGCACATTGCATTGCATTCTATGTCTGAAATGTGCTGTATAAATAAAGCTTGATTTGATTATCTTAATAATTGCATTGTCACGGTTTCGGCCGAGGCTGCCTCTCTTCCTTGTTCGGGCAGGCTTCGGCGTTCGTTGTCTCCGGAATACTAGCTGCCACCGTTGTATGTTTCATGTTCGTTTGCTTTTGTCTGTTTGTTGTGACACCTGTTTCTCGTTTAGCGTAATTAGTGTCCTATAAGTTTCTCGTTGTGTTTGTCTAGTGTTGTGTGTTATTGTTTTTGGTCTGTCGTGTGTTGGGCTTATTTAGCTATTTCGCTCGGTTGAGCTTCCCTCCACTGCGTTGGAGTGTTTACGCACCTGTTTAGTGCGCTTTTGTTTGTTCGCCTTCGTGCGTAATTTCGCCTTCGGGCAAGTCGTGTCGTATTTTCCTTGTTGGAGATTGACTAAAGTCTGTTGGACTATACTTCGGTGTCCTGCGTTTGATTCCACCACTACACCCACCTACAGCACTCGTGACAGAATAACACACCTTAAAGAATGGAATCAGCAGGAGCCGCAGCAGCCCAGGCGACGCTGGAGGACAAGGTCCGGGAACAAAGGGACCAGATCCTGCAGATGGGGACCGCACTGCAGGAGGTGATCACCACCATCCGAGGCTGGGGGACGCCTCCACTGCCACCCTCCCTGCCAGCACCATCGGCCAGTCAGCCCATTCCCGCACCGGAACCCCGAGGAGTCCGACTCTCGCTCCCGAGGGCCTACGATGGGACCGCGGCCGGGTGTCAGGGATTCCTTCTCCAGGTGGAGCTGTACCTGGCCACCGTGCACCCGGCGCCCTCGGGACATGAGAGCGTGTCCGCCCTGATCTCCTGCCTTTCCGGGAAGGCGTTGGAATGGGCCAACGCGGAGTGGAGGAGGATCGACGCGGACACCATCACATACGACGAGTTCTCCCGCCGCTTCAGGGCGGTGTTTGACCATCCCCCGGAGGGGAAAGCGGCGGGGGAGCGTCTGGTCTTCCTCCGGCAGGGGAGGAGGAGTGGCCAGGAGTTCGCCCTCGAATTCCGTACTCTAGCGGCAGATGCAGGGTGGAATGATCGGGCTCTCGTCGATCACTACAGATGTAGTCTACGAGAGGACGTCCGTCGGGAGCTGGCCTGTAGGGACACCAGCCTCTCGTTCGACCAGTTGGTCGACATGTCCATCAGGCTGGATAACCTGCTAGCTACCCGCGGACGTCCCGAGGGGGGTCCGTCCATTTCACCCTCCAGCGCCTCCGAGCCGTGCCCCATGGAGCTCGGGGGCGCTGGCGCTAGAGAGAGGAGGGGTCGGCTTACTAGGGGGTCCATCTCCTGCACCAACTGTGGTCGGGGAGGACACACCGCGGCTAGGTGCTGGGGATGGCCTCCTAGGGGAGAGGACGACAGGTCCCGCACTGGGGATTCCTTCCAGGTGAGTAGGCGCCCCACTCACCCAGAGCTCTCTGTTGCACATTTCTGTATACCTGTGAGTTTTCCACAGGTAGCACCTCATTCCCAGCATAAGGCGCTGGTAGATTCAGGCGCGGCTGGGAATTTTGTTGATAAGAAGTTTTGTTTAGCCTTAGGGATTCCCTTTCTTCCTGTTGATGTCCCTTTCCCCGTTCATGCCCTAGATAGCCGTCCGTTGGGTGCGGGCTTGATCAGGGAAGTCACTGCGCCACTTAGGATGTGTGCGCAGGGGGGTCATCAGGAGATGATTCAGCTATTTCTGATTGACTCGCCTGCGTATCCGGTGGTGCTGGGCATGCCCTGGTTGAGTACCCATAACCCATCTATTTCGTGGCAGGAGAGGGCTCTGATGGAGTGGTCTGCCCAGTGTGTGGGTCGATGTTTGGGCGTTTCCGTAGGGGCTACCTCGGTGGAGAGTCCAAACCAGGTGCCCGCATTGCACGTTCCCCGAGGGCGACGCGGTTGCCACCCCATAGGCAGGGAGATTGTGCGATAGACCTCCAGGCAGGAGCTGCGCTCCCACGGAGCCATGTGTATCCTCTGTCTCAGGAGGAGAAGAAAGCTATGGAGACTTACATAGACGAATCTCTGAGACAAGGATACATACGGCCTTCCACTTCCCCTGCGTCCTCGAGTTTCTTTTTTGTGAAGAAGAAGGATGGTGGTTTACGCCCGTGCATCGATTACCGTGGTCTCAATCAGATCACGGTGAAGTACAGTTATCCACTCCCGCTGATTGCGACCATGACTGAGTCCTTGCATGGGGCGCGTTTCTTCACTAAATTAGATCTCAGGAGCGCGTACAACTTGGTGCGCATCAGGGAGGGCGATGAATGGAAGACAGCCTTTAGTACCACCTCGGGCCATTACGAGTATCTTGTCATGCCATACGGGTTGATGAACGCTCCGTCAGTTTTCCAATCATTCGTGGATGAGATCTTCAGGGACATGCAGGGGCAGGGGGTCGTTGTGTACATAGATGACATTCTCGTGTACTCGCCTACCCGTGTCGAGCATGTGGCCCTGGTGCGCAGAGTGTTGCGGAGGCTGGTGGAGCACGACCTGTATGTTAAGGCAGAGAAGTGTCTGTTTTTCCAGGAGTCTGTCTCCTTTTTGGGGTATCAGTTGTCTGCGTCAGGGGTGAAGATGGAGGTAGACCGGGTGTCAGCCGTGCGTAATTGGCAAACACCAACCACTGTGAAGGAGGTGCAGCAGTTTTTGGGGTTTGCGAATTACTACCGGAGGTTTATCCGGGGTTTTGGACAGGTGGCAGCTCCCATCACGTCTCTTTTGAAGGGGGGTCCGGTGCGTCTGCAGTGGTCTGCCGAGGCGGACAGGGCGTTTGGGAGGCTGAAGGACCTGTTTACCTCGGCTCCAGTGCTGGCGCATCCGGATCCCTCTTTACCATTTCAGGTAGAGGTGGACGCGTCTGAGGCCGGTATAGGAGCCGTGCTTTCACAACGGTCAGGCGCGCCACCTAAACTCCGCCCCTGTGCCTTTTATTCCAAGAAGCTCAGTCCGGCGGAGCGAAACTATGACGTAGGGGACAGGGAGCTGTTAGCCGTGGTACAGGCCCTAAAGGTGTGGAGGCACTGGCTCGAGGGGGCTCAACACCCTTTCCTCATTTTGACGGACCACCGTAACCTGGAGTACATCCGGGCAGCGAGGAGGCTAAACCCTCGGCAGGCAAGATGGAATATGTTTTTGACCCGGTTTACATTTAAGATCACGTACATCCCTGGGTCACAGAACGGTAAGGCAGATGCGCTGTCTCGGCGGTATGACACGGAGGAGAGGTCCGTGGAGCCCACTCCCATACTGCCGGAGTCGTGTCTGGTGGCACCGGTAGTGTGGGAGGTCGATGCTGAGCTCGAGCGGGCGTTACGCACCGACCCTAGTCCACCGCAATGCCCGGAGGGTCGGAAGTACGTTCCGCTCGAGGTTCGGGATCGATTGATCTATTGGGCTCACACGTCACCCTCCTCTGGACACCCGGGTATCGGCCGGACAGTGCACTGTCTTAGTGCCAAGTACTGGTGGCCCACGTTGGCAAGGGATGTGAGGGTTTATGTTTCCTCCTGCTCGGTGTGCGCCCAGTGTAAGGCGCCTAGACATCTGCCTAGGGGTAAGTTACTACCCCTGCCCGTTCCACAACGACCATGGTCCCACCTCTCGGTGGATTTCCTTACTGACCTTCCTCCTTCACAGGGGAATACCACTATACTGGTCGTTGTGGACCGGTTTTCTAAGGCCTGTCGTTTGCTCCCCATGCCGGGCCTTCCTACCGCCCTGCAAACTGCCGAAGCCCTATTCACCCATGTGTTCCGGCACTACGGGGTACCCGAGGATATTGTGTCTGATCGAGGTCCCCAATTTACCTCCAGAGTCTGGAGAGCTTTTATGGAGCGGTTGGGGGTCTCGGTGAGCCTCACCTCGGGTTACCACCCGGAGAGTAATGGGCAGGTGAACGTGTGAACCAGGATGTGGGTAGGTTTCTTAGAACATACTGCCAGGACCGGCCGGAGGAGTGGGCAAGGTACGTTCCCTGGGCCGAAATGGCCCAGAATTCCCTACGCCATTCCTCCACTAACCTAACCCCTTTCCAATGTGTGTTAGGTTACCAGCCGGTTCTGGCACCTTGGCAGCAGAGCCAGATCGAGGCTCCTGCGGTGGATGAGTGGGCACGGCGCTCAGAGGAGACATGGAACGCTGCACACGCGCTCAGAGGAGACATGGAACGCTGCAGCGGGCCCTCCGACGTCATAAGGCGAGCGCCGATCTCCACCGCAGTGAGGGACCGGTGTACGCACCTGGTGATCGAGTCTGGCTCTCTACCAGAAACCTGCCCCTCCGCCTGCCCTGTCGGAAACTGGGTCGGCGGTTTGTAGGGCCATTTAAAGTCCTGAGAAGGTTGAACGAGGTGTGTTACAAATTACAACTACCTGTTGAATATAAAAGTATTAACCCCTCGTTCCATGTGTCTCTTCTCAGGCCGGTGGTAGCTGGCTTACTCCAAGAAAGTGAGATCAGGGAGACTCCTCCGCCCCCATTGGACATCGAGGGGGCACCGGCGTACTCCGTGAAGTCCATCTTGGATTCGAGACGTCGGATGGGGGGTCTCCAATATCTAGTGGAGTGGGAGGGGTACGGTCCGGAGGAACGGTGCTGGGTGCCGAGGAGAGACATTTTGGACCCGTCTCTCCTGACGGAATTCCACCGTGGGCACCCGACGCACCCTGCTCCGCGTCCTCCTGGTCGTCCCCGAGGCCGGAGTCGGCGCACGTCTGGAGCCGCGCGTCAAGGGGGGGGTACTGTCACGGTTTCGGCTGAGGCTGCCTCTCTTCCTTGTTCGGGCAGGCTTCGGCGTTCGCTGTCTCCGGAATACTAGCTGCCACCGTTGTATGTTTCATGTTCGTTTGCTTTTGTCTGTTTGTTGTGACACCTGTTTCTCGTTTAGCGTAATTAGTGTCCTATAAGTTTCTCGTTGTGTTTGTCTAGTGTTGTGTGTTATTGTTTTTGGTCTGTCGTGTGTTGGGCTTATTTAGCTATTTCGCTCGGTTGAGCTTCCCTCCACTGCGTTGGAGTGTTTACGCACCTGTTTAGTGCGCTTTTGTTTGTTCGCCTTCGTGCGTAATTTCGCCTTCGGGCAAGTCGTGTCGTATTTTCCTTGTTGGAGATTGACTAAAGTCTGTTGGACTATACTTCGGTGTCCTGCGTTTGATTCCACCACTACACCCACCTACAGCACTCGTGACATGCATAACGGTGCAAGTTAGACACGTTCATTATAGTCATGCTGAGAGGTGATGTAAGGCTAGCTACCATGACTAGATGTACAGGGCCTGTTGCATTTATTCACATAATATTGGAGTCAGATTGATGAATGTAGTTTATTACTATATATTCAACATACATTTTACATAATGGTTGGATAATTTCCATCCCCTACAATGGGCTGAAGGATATTACCCTTTTAAAGTGTGAACAACTTTAGAGATTGACATCTCACCTGTTCTAGTTTATTCCACTGAGGTCCACCACAATACACACGTAGTGAAAAATGAGAGAAGGTGATACTCGCGACTAGCGACTTGCAAGCGCTGAGGCCTAGAGTTAAGACTCAATCATGATTTATGACATTGTTTGGATGGCTGACCATCTGTGGGCTATCACAGGGGTATAACACACCTTATCTGTGGTAATCTCTAGGAAGGGACGTTCCCACAGAACCCTGGGAGCACAGACACTGTTGGAGGTGTGAAGACAGATGAAAACGTGAAATCAACGAAATGAATGTTACTGTGTGAATTAAATTGTCATGTTTGAATTGTTTCAAAAGTTCATAAAGAGCTACGCAGTGTTAGATTTTCGGTAGGCATAATGGGACCCTTGTCATCCAAAAGTTATACTTTTGAATTATCTGTCCATAGAACATTCTTCCAAGAGTCTTGAGGATCATCCAGGTGCTTCCAGGTGCTTTTTGGCAAACTTGAGTCAACTTTTTGGACGACATGGGTCCCATTATGAATGGTGAAAACCAAACACTGCATCCACAGTAAGAACCTCACACCAACGGTCAAGCATGGTGGTGGTAGTGGGATGGTTTGGGGATGCTTTGCTGCCTCAGGACCTGGACGACTTGCCTTAATAGAAGGAACCGAACCATGAATTCTGCTCTGTATCAGAAAATTATACAGGATAATGTTAGGCCATCCATCTGTGAGCGGAAGCTGAAGCGCAGCTGGGTCATGCAGCAAGGCAATTATCCAAAACACACAATCAAGTCTACATAAAAATGGCTAAAAAGCAACACATTTGAAGTTTTGGAATGGCCTAATCAAAGTTCAGACCTAATCCCAATTGAGATGTTGCGGCAGGACTTGAAATGAGCAGTTCATGCTTGAAAATCCACAAATGTCGCTGAGTTAAAGCAGTTCTGCATGCAAGAGTGGGCCAAAATTCCTCCACAGCGATGTCAGAGACTGATCAACAACTACAGGAAGCATTTGGTTGCGGTCATTGCAGCTAAAGGTGGCACAACCAGTTATTGTGTGTATGGGTCATTGGGTGTCACATAACTTTGTTAATTAAATAAATAAAATAAGTATACCTTTTTTTTTTTTTTGTAAACTCAGGTTCCCTTTATCTAATATTAGGTTTTGGTTGAAGATCTGATAACATTCAGTATCAAAAATATGCAAGAACAGAGAAAATCAGAAAGGGGGCAAATACCTTTTCACAGCACTGTATGTCCTGATGCCTAGTCACCTTACCCCTATACATATCAATCAAATTCAATCAATCACATTTATTTATAAAGCCCTTTTTACATCAGCAGATGTCACAAAGTGCTATACAGAAACCCAGCCTAAAACCCCAAACAGCAAGCAATGAAGATGTAGAAGCACAGTGGCTAGGAAAAACTCCCTAGAAAGGCAGAAACCTAGGAAGAAACCTAGAGACGAATCAGGCTCTGAGGGGTGGCCAGTCCCCTTCTGGCTGTGCCGGGTGGAGATTATAACAGTACATGGCCATTAAGGCAATCTTTTTCTCCAAGATGTTCAAACGTTCATAGATGACCAGCAGGGTCAAATAATAATCACAGTGGTTGTAGAGGTTGCAACAGGTCAGTACATCAGGAGTAAATTACACTTGGCTTTTCATAGCTGGGCATTTAGAGGTTGAAATAGCAGGTGCGGTAAAGAGAGAGAGTTGAAAACAGAAGGTCTGGGACAAGGTAGCACGTCCGGTGAACCGGTCAGGGTTCCATAGCTGCAGGCAGAAGAGTGGAAACTGGAGCAGCCCATATCTACCCATTTCACTCCAGTATCCCTGCACATTGTAAATATGGTACTGGAACTGACTGACCCTGTATATAGTATGCTGACTTACTTTCTCCTGTTCTTCTTATTTCTATTTCTCGTGTGTTTTTGTACTACCTTATGTTATTTTTAGTATTACTTTGATATTGATTACTGCATTGTTGGGTTTAGAGCTTGCAAGAAAGGCATTTTACTGTATTGGTGCATGTGACATTAAAACTTGAAACTGAAACATTGTAAACCAACTCCTGGTGTAGCATTCTGTTACACTATAGTCTGTTTTTTAAACTTAGCCTATAGACTTTTAGATATTTTTGTATATTTTAAAGACATTAAAGACTTTTGGTATGGTATGTACCATTTAATAATTGTATTCTTATTGCATAACTGTAATAAATCTGATTACTTTTAAATGAATATGAACCGTAGTCCTCGTATTTCGGAGAAGCTAATATTCTTTGTATTATTATTTGGTGAATGGTCTAATGGTAAATGTTATTCACACAACACATCTCCTGAGTGGGCTCCCGAGTGGTGCAGCGGTCTAAGGCACTGCATTTCAGTGCTTGAGGCGTCACTACAGACCCCCTGGTTAGATTCCAGGCTGTATCACAACCGGCCGTGATTGGGAGTCCAATAGGGCGGTGCACAATTGGCCCAGCGTCGTCCGGGTTTGGCTGGTGTAGGCCGTCATTGTAAATAAGAATTTGTTCTTAACTGACTTGCCTAGTTAAATAAAGGTAAATTAAAACATCCAAAATGATTGGCCTCTAACTGTGCAGCTAAGGTTAACTCATTTAATGCTAGGACATTGACTGCAAGATATTAGCTCTTTTGTCTCTTAGCCTCTTAGTAGCATTCAGTGGTGACGCAAGGCTCGCTACCTTGACTAGATAGCATTCACATAATAATTAAGTCAGATTAATGAATGTACTCTGAAACAAAAATATAAACACAACATGTAAAGTGTTGGTCCCATGTTTCATGAGCTGAAATAAAAGATCCCAGAAATTTGCCACACACACAAAAAGCTTATTTCTCTCGAATTTTGTGCACAAATTTGTTTACGTCACTGTTAGTGAGCATTTCTCCTTTGCCAAGATAATCCATCCACCTGACAGGTGTGGCATATCAAGAAGCTGGTTAAACAGCATGATCATTACACAGGTGCACCTTGTGCTGGGGACAATAAAAAGCCACTCTAAAATGTGCAGTTTTGTCACACAACACAATGCCACAGATGTCTCAAGTTTTGAGGGAGCGTGCAATTGGCATGCTGACTGCAGGAATGTCCACCAGATAATTAAATGTTCATTTCTCTACCATAAACCGCCCCCAATGCCGTTTTAGAGAATTTGGCAGTACGTCAGCCCAGTACTGCCACAGGACTGCCACACCTGCAGGATCGTCTGAGACCAGCCACCCGGACAGCTGATGAAACTGTGGGTTTGCACAACCGAAGAATTTCTACACAAACTGCCAGAAACCATCTCAGGGAAGTTCAACTGCGTGCTCGTCGTCCTCACCAGGGTCTTGACCTGACTGCAGTTCGATGTTGTAACTGACTTCAGTGGGAAAATGCTCACCTTCAAAGGCTACTGGCATGCTGGAGAACTCTTCACAAATGAATCACGGTTTTAACTGTACCGGGCAGATTCACATCGTCGTGTGAGCGAGCGGTTTACTGATGTCAAAGTTTTGAACAGAGTGCTCCATGGTGGGGGTGGGCTTATGGTATGGCAAAGCATAAGTTATGGACAATGAACACGATTGCATTTTATCGATGGCAATTTGTATGCACAGAGATACCGTGACGAGATCCTGAGGCCATTGTTGTGCCATTCATCCGCCGTGATCACCTCATGTTTCAGCATGATAATGCACAGCAAGGATCTGTACACAATTTCTGGAAGCTGAAAATGTCCCAGTCCTTCCATGGCCTGCATACTCACCAGACATGTCACCCATTGAGCTTTTTTGGGATTCTCTGGATCTATGTCTACGACAGCGTGTGTCACGTCTACTCCCGCTCTCCCTCTCCGGTGCTCGAGGTCGCCAGTTGACTGTTCATTACGCACACCTGCCAGCATCGTTACACGCACCTGCGCAGTATTATGAGACTCACCTGGACTCCATCACCTTCCTGATTACCTCCCCTATATATGTCACTCCCTTTGGTTTCTTCCCCAGGCGTTATTGATTCTGTTCCTTTGTTTCATGTCTGTACGCTACTCGTATTTCTTGTTTTGTTCCATGTTTCATTTATTATTAAATTCACTCCCTGTACTTGCATCCCGACTCCGAGTGTACATGTTACAGAATAACGCCTCACTAATGGGAAGCATCAGGGAGTTTTGTTTTTTGTTGGTGACATCGGGTCCGAAGGCCACAGCCGAACAAACCTCCCATGCCTTAGCCGGCTCGTCAGGCTCCCGTGCCTCAGCCGGTTCGTCAGGCTCCCATGCCTCAGCCGGCACGTCAGGCTCCCTTGCCACAGTCGGCTCGTCAGGCTCCCATGCCTTAGCCGGCTCGTCAGGCTCCCGTGCCTCAGCCGGTTCGTCAGGCTCCCATGCCTCAGCTGGCTCTACAGGTTCCCGGTTCTAAGCAGAGGCGACCGGCCCCCAGGTCTCAGGAGAAGCGACTTATCCTCCCCTGGCCCTCGGGACCATCCCTTTGGTCGGCGTCATCCTGCGGCTCCTCAGCTGGCTCGACAGGCTTCCGCGCCTCAGCTGGCTCGACAGGTTCCCTCGCCTCGGCTGGCTTGACCGGTTCCCACGCCTCAGCATAAGCGACTGGCTCCCGGGTCTCAGGAGAAGCGACTTATCCAACCCTGGTCCTCGAGACCGTCCCTCTGGTCGGCGTTGGATTGAGCCGCGCGTCGGGGGGGGGGGGGTACTGTCATGGCTACTCCCGCTCCCCCTCTCCGGCGCTCAAGGTCGCCAGTTGACTGTTCATTACGCACACCTGCCACCATCGTTACGAGCACCTGCGCGGTATTATGAGACTCACCTGGACTCCATCACCTTCCTGATTACCTCCTCTATATCTGTCACTCCCTTTGGTTCCTTCCCCAGGCGTTATTGACTCTGTTCCTGTGTGTCATGTCTGTACGCTACTCGTGTTTCTTGTTTTGTTCCATGTTTTATTTATTATTAAATTCACTCCCTGTACTTGCTTCCCGACTCCCAGCGTACATGTTACAGCGTGTTCCAGTTCCTGCCAATATTCAGCAACTAGTTCCTGCCAATATTCATCAACTTGCACAGCCATTGAAGAGGAGCGGGACAACAATCAACAGCCTGATCAACTCTATGCAAAGGAGATGTCGCGCTGCATGAGGCAAATGGTGGTCACACCAGATACTGACTAGTTTTCTGATCCATGCCCCTACCTTTTTTCTTAAGGTATCTGTGACCAACATCCTGTGAAATCCATAGATTAGGGCCTAATGAATTAATTTCAATTGACTGATTTCCTTTTTTGAACTGTAACTCAGTAAAATCTTTTAAATTGTTGCATGTTGCATTTATATTTTTGTTCACTGTAGTTTCTTATTATATTAAACATAATTTCCACCAACCTCCACACACACACACACACACACAACTGAGGTCCACGTCCACCACAGCCCATCCTGTGTGCAAACTAGACAAACCAGTCACCTCCCTACTGCCTCTCAACCACACCCTGACAACATGTGGTCTGACCACACACGCTGTCCTTCACTCACCTTCGCTAACCATGCTCATATGATAATGAGTAACCTCCCTAAAAATGTCTAGGCTGTAGCTCAGTGGGCTAACATAGAGCTTCTTCACACTTACTGCAATTGTCATAAAAATACAGTCGGCTACACATATTACTAAAATGTAAATGTGCGTACTTGCTACATCTCGACCACTACCTCCGGAAGTAGCGCAGGACATTCAACAGTTGCCCCACTTGAAGCAGGGCAGTGTGAACAGAATTGCCTCATTGAGCCAACACTCCTACAGTATAAATTGTAATCTTTTTTGAAACAGCTGAAATGCATAGACATTTTCCTAATATTTGAGACTTGTTTTATTGAACTTTTACCTGAAAAAGCTGTATAAATTGTCGCAGTAGACTAGCTTCCGGTGTGGCTACCCAATGAGCACCGGCTACCCTATTATGCACAGGATCCATAGTGACGAATGAAGTTGTTTTGATAGCTACATTGCTCTACGTGGCTACGGTAGCAGTAACTATGGGTAGCTACCGCAAGAGTTTGGACTTCTGTTAATGTTATGACGAGGGAAGTAGCTAGCTAGCTAGGACACTGGTACAGTGTCCTTTGCCCTGCCCCAGAAGCAGCTAGTTATTTTCCGGTTGTTGACAAACAGTTTTCCATAACAGCTAGCTTCCTTAGCCTTAAGGAAGTCATTCATCACTATTGACCCTGTGCGAATTGGGTAGCATGATAACGGGCTACCCAATTTGCATGTGGTCCATTGTTAGCAAGGATGTAACGTTAACAGAAGTCCAAACTCTTGCGGTAGCTACCCATAGTTGAAGCTAATATAGCCACGTAGAGCAACGTAGCTATCAAAACAACGTCATTCGTCACTACAGGGTTGACGGAACCTTGCTAACAATGGACCCCGTGCATCAGTGGAGGCTGCTGAGGGGAGGACGGCTCATAATAATGGCTGAAACAGAGAGAATGGAATGGCATCAAACCATGTGTTTGATGTATTTGATACCATTCCACCTATTCTGTTCCAGCCATTACCACGAGCCCGTCCTCCCCAATTAAGGTTCCACCAACCTCCTGTGTTGTGTATATTGGGGAGCCTGTGCCAGATAGGAAGTGGAAAATCTGTCTCCCTCCAGCAGGTGGCATTTTTTTGTTGTTTCGCCCACCAAGCAAAGAGGTTTATTTGATCTAATAAAAGTTTCGTAATGCTTAAATTGTTACAAGTGTACTGATATAAGTAGGACACGTGACAACCCGGCAACTTTGAGAAAAAACACTTTATATCGGAGTTGTCTCGAGATGGCTATGCATATCCATGACATGAGGCTAGCAGCATAGCATCTCTCTCCATTGAATACAGGCGGTTGACGTCAACAAGCCTCATTTAAAAATGGATTACAATAATGAGATGTATCCACCAATCCAAAGAAGGTATAGGCGGGAGCCAGACAGCCCCCCATGCCGCTTTGTGGACAACGACTCACATTGTTAGGGCAGAGAGACATGTATCTTGTCAGTATATCCATAATCTTTACCCATGCTCATTGGGTAGCTACACCGGCTGCACTGAATCACTTAAAACTATTCAAGCCCATCCCAACCACCCAAAACATGTAAAATGTAAATCATACAAGTAGTATATGTTTTCTCATTTGTAAGATTGTGTGGTGATTTCACTACCACACAGGTCCTAGAGTGGTGGTGGGGGGGAATTGTTTTCCAGAGTTTTTCCTGATCTGGTAGTAGGCTAACCTAATCAACTCCGGACTAGTTGACCAACTCTGGCGGCAGGTAGAGTAGCGGTTAGAGCGTTGGGACAGTAACCGAAAGGTTGCTTGTTTGAATCCCCGAGCTGGCAAGGTGGAAAAACCTGCTGTTCTGCCCTGGAGCAAGGCAGTTAACCCCCACAACTGTGCTGTGGATGTTGATGAAGGCAGCCCCCTGCACCAGAGGGGTTGGGTTAAATGTGGAAGACACATTTGGGTTGAATGCATTCAGTTGTACAACTGACTAGTTATCTCCCTTCCCTAGTTGTAGTGTATGACATAGTAATAAATCAGCTGCAAAAAAAACGGTTTTATATGGGCTAAAATGGAACCAGATGATTTTTCTAATCAGGTCATATGGTTTAATGGTCTCGCAGTTCTTGTCCTGACAACAACTGTGATTGGACAAAAATGAACAGGGCTGATCTAGCTGTATGCAGGGTTGCATGGTGTAGGCCAGGGATCATCAACTAGATTCAGCTGTGGGACGATTTTTTCTTGAGGGATGGTCAGGGGGCCGGAACGTAATTACAAATAATTTGTAGACTGCAAATTAACCGCAAGAAGCCCAAACAGATATAATATTGGAATAAAACATAACAATTTCAAACCTTGCTTACATTTGTTTATGATCACGTGTCTCTCTATTATTCTTGGAAATACTTGGGAACAGATTTCCCAAATTAAAATCTGATCCAAAAGCTGATTTCCTGGTGTTTTTACAGTTTTTTATATCCAACAATGAAAATATAACCCCAAATAAATATATATATTTTTTTGTTCAGAAAACATGGGGGGCCAAATAAAACCACCCGCCGGGCACCTTCGGCCCACGGGCCGCCAGTTGGGGAATGCTGGTGTAGACCTTTGCATCTGTAATTAAAAAGATACTCATACAGCATGTCATCTCCATTGTGTTGATTGATTAATTCCAGTCAATCATTTTTGGATTAAAAAGGCCTAGGTAGCCTAGCCACTGAAGTGTGAATATACACCAAATCTGATCACATTCACATTGGCTTGAGATAACACAATAATAATATGCCATTTAGCAGACGCTTTTATCCAAAGCGACTTACAGTCATGCGTGCATACATTTTTGTGTATGGGTGGTCCCGGGGATCGAACCCACTACCTTGGCGTTACAAGCGCCGTGCTCTACCAGCTGAGCTACAGAGGACCACGAATCTAGTTAAGTTAGGACATGGGTAGACCTAGTGCATGTGAGTCTCAGATCCATAGATTGCTATGGTATTTCAAGTGGCCTACTTGTGTGACCTGATAGGGCAGTAAACTGGAATGCTGACATGCTGACTGATGTTGTGAAGGGTTAATAGGTTGTATGGAGACTAACCAGGTACCTTCTAGAGACACTGAGACATGTTCAGTCATGTTAAGCCATTCCTTTCCTTTAGTCTAAGGTCAGTTTAGCGCTTTTTCACAGTATGGCTAGATTTGAGTTCAGGACTTGGGAAAGGTTATCTGATCCTAGATCTGTGCTGGAGGGCAGACTGGAAATATAGCACAGTGTAGTCAAAGTCGACCTATGACCGTTGGTAATTAGTTGAAGGGCAGAAGTTGGGAGAAAATACAAAAATAGCCAAACATTTTTGAGTAGGCTAGCAGAGTATGCTATTGAAACCACTGACCAATGGTCTTTTTCAAGTGGCTCAGCAGAGGGAGCAGTGGGGATAGTATCTTCTGTCCAGGACAAAGAGGACTGGATGAGAGAGAAAAGGGAAAGTAAATCAGCAGAAACAGACTGGCTTCCAGAACAGTTCCATTAATCATTTAAAACACATACCCATGTAACACCAGAGGAGCAACCAAGCAACAGACAAACACAAACACACACACACACTCACACACACACACACACACACACACACACACACACACACACACACACACACACACACACACACACAGTAACACAGTGACACACACACATACACACACACACACACACACACACACTGAACAGCCTCTCTATAGCCTCTCATTGGACACAAGTCTTTATGTCGTGCGATCTGATTGGTTTGTTGATCGCTTTGCCTGCCCATTGCTATATTTCTACTGGATAGTGTCCAGTGGCTCCATTTTTAAGCTATTTGACCACATTAAAAGTCCAGCAACACTTGCTATGACTTTGTTTTTGTTCATACTCACTCTAGTGAGTAGATTGGACCATGGTTTTATGGACACACAGTCGATTGTTTTGCCTGTACAGTGCAATATTTGTACCATATAGTGTCCAGTGTTTCCATTTTAAGCAGTTTGACCACAGTAAATGGCCAGCAATGCTCCATATTATTCAGATCCTCATGAAATTACCAAAATTAATTGGACACCTGCTCGTCGAACATCTCATTCCAAAATCATGGGCATAAATATGAACAAATATGAATCATTGTTAATGTTTAGACGATTATTTTTAATATATCATGAATAAATACAGGTTATTGACACTTTTCTACTATTACGTGGGGGACTTTTATTTAGAACGTTTCCAAAATTCCGTGACCCGGAAGTACTTTTTTAGTGTCGCTGACAAGACGCTAATGAAAACAGCGCAGCTAACCAGACAGTTATAAAGGTGAAAAGAAAGGTAACTAGCTGTGGTTAGTTAAGATAACCACAATTTAACCGTTAGACACATCTCTACTGAATGACACAGTGCATTAGCCACATATTTGCGAGTTTCTCAAGCCTCACTAACATGTTAGCTACAGTAGCCTGATACTGATAGGTAATGTAAGTTAGCCATATGCCTAGGTGATTTTCACAGTTAAAGATCCGGCTAAATTCACATATAATCGGCAAACTAGCTAGCTAGTTAGCTACCAAACGTTGGTAACCAAAGTTAGCAAGCATGTATGACAGCTAAGCTAGCTAGCTTGTTAGGAACCGAAAATGTTTACATGGTAACGTTCTTGTGTACAGTAGCTAATCATGTCATAGTAGAAGAGGAAGTTAATAACGCCTTAGGTCTGTCTACGTGACAACATAGACAAAGCGCTCTCAATTCAAAGGGCTTTATTGGCATGGGAAACATATGTTTACATTGCCAAAGCAAGTGAAATGGATAAGAAACAAACGTGAAATAAACAATCAAATGAACAGTAAACATTACTCACAAAAGTTTAAAAGCAATAGAGACATTTCAAATGTCATATTATGGCTATGTACAGTGTTATAACGATGTGCAAATAGTTAAAGTACAAAAGGGAAAATAAATAAACATAAATATGGGTTGTATTTACAATGGTGTTTGTTCTTCACTGGTTGCCCTTGTGGCAACAGGTCACAAATCTCTCTCTCTCTCTCTCTCAATTCAATTTCAATTTCAATTTAAGGGCTTTATTGGCATGGGAAATGTGTGTTAACATTGCCAAAGCAAGTGAAGTAGATAGTAAACAAAAGTGAAATAAACAATAAATATTAACAGTAAACATTACACTCAGAAGTTTCAAAAGAATAAAGACATTTCAAATCTCTCTCTCTCTCTCTCTCTCTCTCTCTAGGCTCTTGTCACTCTGGGAGCTTCTCTGTGTGTGTGAGTGCGTGAAAGAGAGGAAAAAGTGAGTGTGTGTTGCTGCCTATCTCTGCTCCTCCTTGGAGGATGACCATGGAAGAGATGAGGATTGAAACCGAGACAAACTCCATGGTCTCCATGACGCTATACGCTGTCATGTACCCAGTTTTTAACGAGGTAATGTGTGTGAGTGTATTTGTCTAATAGATTCAGGTAAATTTGCCAGTGGCACACCGGGCCAGTGCGACCTGTAAGCTACTAGCCCAAATGAAAAACATATTGATCTCAAAGAATAGTGGATAATGCGTGCATAATTTAAGTATCAGGTGATTTTATCTTTAATTTGCGGGCTGAGCAAGCTAGCCTATAACCTATAATAACCTACCCTCCATACACAAATCATGGGCGGCAGGTAGCTTAGTGGTTAAGAGCGTTGTGCCAGTAACCGAAAGGTCGCTGGTTCTAATCCCCGAGCCGACTAGGTGAAAAATCTGTCGATGTGCCCTTGAGCAAGGCACTTAACCCTAATTGCTCCTGTAAGTCGCTCTGGATAAGAGCGTCTGCTAAATGACTAATTATAATTATATAATTATAATTATAATTATTTATAATTTATAGATGTGCAGCTTGTGCTTAACTTAACGTAGCAGGCTTGGACCAAACACTTCGCAAACTATTCAGATTGGAATGGCAACGCGTGGAAACCATACAATAAAAATAAACTACAAATCAAATGTTATTTGTCAGATGCTTCGTAAACAACAGGTGTAGACTAAAAGTGAAATGCTTACTTACGGGTCCTTTTCCAACAACGCAGAGTTAAAGATGCACTATGCAGAAATCGCATTTCCTGATTGCAAAAATTCTAATAGTTTGCCTAATTTCAGTTTGTGACAAAACAAGCAAGTATAGTGTAGAGAATCATTTTACCATCTAAACCGCTGTGAAATATATTTTCCATAACCAAAAATATTGTCTTTTCAGCTGTTCAAATCAAATTTTATTTGCCACATGCGCCGAATACAACAGGTGTAGACATTACCGTGAAATGCTTACTTACAGCCCTTAACCAACAATGCATTTATCTTTTAATAAAAAAGTAAAATAAAACAACAACAACAACAAAAAAGTGTGGAGAAAAAAAGAGCAGAAGTAAAATAAAATAACAGTAGGGAGGCTATATACAAGGGGGGTACCGGTGCAGTGTTTGAAGGTGGTGTACAAAACCGAAAGTAAGAAGAAGCAAAAACGAAACTTAAGAACGGGAAGCATAGAAATAGCGCCTATAGAATCGATCTACCGCTTCTTAGACTTGCTTTCATGAGAATGACAGATCTATAACACACATTTCTATGTGAATTTGGTCAGGTCACCCAAAAAGTTACATATTGCAGCTTTAAAGATAAAAAAAATATATAGAAATAGTGACACAAGGAATAAATACACTGTGAATAACTAATAACAAAAACGAGTAGAATTACACTAGATGACCAAAAGTATGTGGACACCTGCTCGTCAAACATCTCATTCCAAAATCATGGGTATTAATATGGCATTTAGCAGACGCTTTTATCCAAAGCGACTTACAGTCATGTGCGCATACATTTTTACATATGGGTGGTCCTGGGGATCGAACCCACTACCCTGGCGTTACAAGCACCGTGCTCTACCAATTGAGCTACAGAGGACCACATTAATATGGAGTTGGTCCCCCCTTTGCTGCTATAACATCCTCCACTCTTCTGGAAAGGCTTTCCACTAGATGTTGGAATATTGCTGTGGGGACTTGCTTCCATTCAGCCACAAGAGCATTAGTGAGGTCGGGCACTGATGTTGGGACATTAGGCCTGGCTCGCAGTCGGAGTTCCAATTCATCCCAAAGGTGTTTGATGGGGTTGAGGTCAGGGCTCTGGGCAGCCCAGTCAAGTTCTTCCACACTGATCTCGACAAACCATTTCTGTATGGACCTCGCTTTGTGCACGGAAAGGGCCTTCCCCAAACTGTTGCCACAAAGTTGGAAGTACAGAATCGTCTAGAATGTCATTGTATTCTGTAGCGTTAAGATTTCTCTTCACTGGAACTAAGGGGCCTAGCCCGAACCACGAAAAACAGCCCCAGACCATTATTCCTCCTCCACTAAACTTTAAAGTTGGCACTATGCATTGGGGGAGGTAGTGTTCTCCTTGCATCCGCCAAACCCAGATTTGTCCGTCGGACTGCCAGATGGTGAAGCGTGATTCATCACTCCAGAGAACGCGTTTCCACTGCTACAGAGTCCAATGGCGGCGAGCTTTACACCACTCCAGCCGACACTTGGCATTGCGAATGGTGATCTTAGGCATGTGTGTGGCTGCTCGGCCATGGAAACCCATTTCATGAAGCTCCCGACGAACAGTTATTGTGCTGAAGTTGCTTCCAGAGGCAGTTTGGAACTCGGTAGTGAGTGTTGCAGGCGAGGACAGACAATTTTTCCGCGCTACGTGCTTCAGCACTCGGTGGTCCTGTTCTGTGAGCTTGTGGGGTCTACCACTTCGCGGCTGAGCCGTTGTTGCTCCTAGAGGTTTCCACTTCACAATAACAGCACTTACAGTTGACTGGGGAAGCTCTAGCAGGGCAGAAATTTGACAAACTGACTTGTTGGAAAGGTGGCATCCTATGACGGTGCCACGTTGAAAGTCACTGAGCTCTTCAGTAAGGCCATTCTACTGCCAATGTTTGTCTATGGAGATTTCATGGCGGTGTGCTCAATTTTATACACCTGTCAGCAACGGGTGTGGCTGAAATAGCGGAATCCACTAATTTGAAGGGGTGTCCACATACTTCTGTACATATAGTGTATATAGCCACTGACGTGGATGATTGACTGGCCCGGAGGGTTTCCAAAACCTCCTCGGACCAGCGGGCATTCCTGTAAGTTGACCCCTCGACGAGTGTGTTTGTTCTTGTCAGCAGCCAATAACAATGTGTGTGTGTGTTGGTTTGGCAGCTGGAGAGGATCAACTTGTCAGCTGCCCAGACTCTGAGAGCAGCCTTCATCAAGGTAAGACACACAGGACCCATGACCTCTAACCCCTTACCTCATGAATATATGACCTTTGCTCTTACGTAACCCCTGGGCTCTTTTTGCATCTCAGTAGTCTAAATCAAGGATGGACAGCTTGAATAATCAGCAGATCTAATTGTGTGTTTGTGTTGCTAGGCGGAGAGGGAGAACCCAGGCCTAACTCAGGACATCATAATGAAAATTCTGGAGAAGAAAAACGTTCAGATAAACTACACAGAGTCTCTGCTGCGCATGGCTGCAGATGAGGTGGAAGGTGTGTGTGTATAAAAGTACCAGCACTAAGCATCTGCTTACAAGGGCTTCAGCATGTTTGTAGTTGTTTATTAAATGTACTCCTATGTCCTATCCCCTGTGTGTGTGTGTGTGTGTGTGTGTGTGTGTGTGTGTGTGTTTATTTGTGTGTGTAGAGTTCTTAGTGGACAGGCCAGAGCAGGAGTTTCAGGACCTAAATGAGAAAGCCAGAGCTCTGAAACACATCCTCAGTAAGATACCTGACGAGATCAACGACAGGGTACGCTTCCTACAGACAATTAAGTGAGTACACGCACACAGTATACACTAACACACACACACCTTCATTAGCATTTCCTTGAAATCCTGCTTTTGATTGGTGTTGGTTGTTGGTTTCCATAGAGACATCGCCAGCGCTATAAAGGAGCTCCTGGATACAGTCAATAACGTCTTTAAGAAATACCAATACCAGAACCGTAGGGTAAGACACACACAGGGACGTGCAAGTGGAATATACACTGAGTGGACAAAACATTAGGAACCCCTGCTCTTTCCGTGACATAAACTGACCAGGTGAAAAGCAATGATCCCTTATTGATGTCACTTGTTAAATCCACTTCAATCAGTGTAGATGAATGGGAGGAGACAGGTTAAAGAAGGACATGGATTGTGAATGTGTGCCATTCAGAGGGTGAATTGGCAAGACAAAATATTTACGTGCCTTTAACCTGGGTATGGTAGTAGGTGCCAGGCGCACCGGTTTGAGTGTGTCAAGAACTGCAACGCTGCTGGGTTTTTCACGCTCAACAGTTTTTGTATCAAGAATGGTCCAGCACCCGAAGGACATCCAGTCAACTTGACACAACTGTGGGAAGCATTGGAGTCAACATGGGCCAGCATCCCTGTGGAACACTTTCGACACCTTGTAGAGTCCATGCCCTGACGTATTGAGGCTGTTCTGAGGGCAAAAGGGGTTGCAACTCAATATTAGGAAGGTGTTCCTAATGTTTTATACACTCAGAGTATTTCTTCCTTATCTGTAATGTGATCAATGGCTGCAAGGAGAGCTGATATCATTGTGAAGGCTATGTTCACATCTGTCTGTCTCTTTTCTGTGTGTTCAGGCTCTTGAGCACCAGAAGAAGGAGTTTGTCAAATACTCCAAAAGCTTCAGCGACACCCTCAAAACATACTTCAAAGATGGAAAGTGAGTCGTGTAGAGTAGATTCATAAGGACGCTGAATATATAGATGCAAATCGAAAGCAGTGAATTGTGATTGGGGGATTTTTTCCTTCTTCACAAAACAGAAGTTACTCATCCCATTGCAAAAATACACTGAACAAAAATATAAACGCAACATAAAGTGTTGGTCCCATGTTTCATGAGCTAAAGTAAAAGATCCCAGAAATGTTCCATACGCACAAAAAGCTTATTTCTCTCAAATTTGTTTACATCCCTGTTAGTGAGCATTTCTCCTTTGCCAAGATAATCCATCCATCTGACAGGTGTGGCATATTAATAACCTGATTAAATAGCATGATCATTACACAGGTGCACCTTGTGCTGGGACAAAAAAGGCCACTCTAAAATGTGCAGTTTTGTCACACAACACAATGCCACAGATGTCATGTTTTGAGGGAGCGTGCAATTGGCATGCTGACTGCAGGAATTTCCACCAGAGCTGTTGCCAGAGAATTTAATGATAATTTCTCTACCATAAGCCGCCTCCAATGTCGTTTTAAAGAATTTGGCAGTACGTCCAACCGCAGACCATGTGTAACCACGCCAGCCCATGACCTCCACATCCGGCTTCTTCACCTGCGGGATCGTCTGAGACCAGCCACCCGGACAACTGATGAAACGGTGGGCTTGCACAACCGAATAATTTCTGCACAAACAGAAACTGTCTCAGGGAAGCTCATCTGCGTGCTCGTTGTCCTCCATCAGGGCCTTGATCTGACTGCAGTTTGGCGTCGTAATCGACTTCAGTGGGCAAATGCTTAACTTCGATGGCCACTGGCACGCTGGAGAAGTGTGCTCTTCACGGATGAATCCCAGGTTTCAACTGTACCGGGCAGATGGCAGATGTTGTGTGGGCGAGCGGTTTGCTGATGTCAACGTTGTGAACAGAGTGCCCCATGGTGGCGGTTGGGTTATGGTATGGGCAGGCATAAGCTACGGACAACGAACACAATTGCATTTTATCGATGGCAATTTGAATGCACAGACATACGGTGGCAAGACCTTGGCCCATTGTCATGCCATTCATCTGCCGCTATCACCTCATGTTTCGGCATGATAATGCACGGACCGATGTCACAAGGATCTGTACACAATTCCTGGAAATTGAAAATGGCCTGCATACTCACGAGACATGTCACCCATTGAGCCTGTTTGGGATGCTCAGGAACAACTTGTATGACAGCATGTTCCAGTTCTCGCCAATATCCAGCAACTTTCCACACCCATTGAAGAGGAGTCGGACAACATTCCACAGGCCACAATCAACAGCCTGATCAACTCTATTCGAAGGAGATGTGTTGCGCTGCATGAGGCAAATGGTGGTCACACAGGATACTGACTGGTTTTCTGATCCACACCCCTACCTGTTTTTTTAAGGTATCTGTGACCAACAGATGCATATATCTATTCCCAGTCATGTGAAATCCATAGATTAGGGCCTAATGAATTTATTTCAATTGACTGATTTCCTTATATCAGTGGTCACCAACCTTTTCTGAGTCAAGATCATTTTTGCAGTCAAAAGCAAGCTCAGATTTGTTTTAAACATTACTTAAAATGTAACAACCTAATAAAAACAGTTCTGTAGGAATGAGGTTTGTGCAGTAGGCCTAATACATTATCACAGCATATTGGCGATATGCTTGGCCTGACAATATTGTTCTTCTCAGACCATATTATATTTCAAAACTCAAACTTTGATAACAGAATGGATCAGTTGGTGTAGCACTTGCGAGGCACAGCTGAGCATAAATTGAAATAATTAGCGTTTTTATTTTACTGGACTGATGGTACCTGCGTCTGATGGTCAATGGCGCTTTCAAGACAACTGGGAACTCTGAAAAAAACGAGGTACAATTATGACGTCCATGATATTCAGGTCGGAAATTCTGAGCTCTAGAAAGATACCCGAGTTTCCGATTTGTAATTCCCAGTTCAAAACGATTCTTCCCAGTCGGATCTAGTTTTTTTCAGAGTTCCCTGTTGTTTTGAACACAGCATTAGTCTCAGCGGAGGGAGGGAGAGAGCAGCAGCGGGTCCGCCTCTCACGGTCCATGCTCTCTCCTTCCTTGCCTCAGGTGAGACTGACCAGAGAGAGGGAACACCGTCTTCCACCTGATGGCAAAACCAGTCGCAGCTCATCTGCCTCATGCACAAATTCATGTTGTTCCTATGACCAGAGAAAGTGAAATATTCCTCTATATTAAAATAGACATGACGAGCTGCTAATAACAATAAAAACGCAGGGCTATCGATACACTTGGCTACTAATTCATTGCAGCTGCAGCGCGAGTGGTAGTACAGAGTACGTTTTATGTTTTGTAATAGTGCTGAATAAAAACTTTAACATGAATTCACTCATAAAAACAGCAGCTCTTTGCTGTATTCTTTGACAGTCGCTCTCTGATCATGGTTTTTAAAAGTTATGAAATCTCATGTAGGCTAGTATCAAACTTTGCTGGAAGCTGTAAAGTCCTAACCGACTTGCCAAAACTATAGTTTGTTAACAAGAAATGTGTGGAGTGGTTGAAAAACGAGTTTTAATGACTCCAACCTAAGTGTATGTAAACTTCCGACTTCAACTGTATGTGAGAAAGCTGTTCATTGACTACAACTCAGCGTCCAACACTATAGTGCCCACAAAGCCCATCACTAAGCTAATGATCCTGGGACTAAAAACCTCCCTCTGCAACTGGATCCTGGACTTCCTGACGTGCCACCCCCAGGTGGTAAGGGTAGGCAACAACACATCTGCAACACTGATCCTCAACACTGGGCCCCCTCAGGGGTGCGTGCTTAGTCCCCTCCTGTACTCCCTGTTCACCCACGACTGCGCGGCCAAGCACAACTCCAACACCATCATTAAGTTTGCTGGCGACACAACAGTAGTAGGTCTGATCACCGACAACGATGAGACAGCCTATAGGGAGGAGGTCAGAGACCTGGCAGTGTGGTGCCAGGACAACAACCTCTCCCTCAATGTGAGCAAGACAAAGGAGCTGATCGTGGACTACAGGAAAAGGAGGGCCGAACAGGCCCCCATTAAAATCGACGGGGCTGTAGTGGAGCGGGTCGAGAGTTTCAAGTTCCTTGGTGTCCACATCACCAACAATCTATCATGGTCCAAACATACCAAGACAGTCGTGAAGAGGACACGACAACACCTTTTCCCCCTCAGGAGACTGAAAAGATTTGGCATGTGTCCCCAGATCCTCAAAAAGTTATACAGCTGCACCATCGAGAGCATCCTGACCGGTTGCATCACCACCTGGTATGGCAACTGCTCGGCATCTGACCGTAAGGTGCTACAGAGGGTAGTGCGTACGGCCCAGTACATCACAGGGGCCAAGCTTCCTACCGTCCAGGACCTATATACTAGGCATGTCAGTAGAAGGCCCAAAAAATTGTCAAAGACTCCAGTCACCCAAGTCATAGACTGTTCTCTCTGCTACCGCACAGCAAGTGGTACCGGAGCGCCAAGTCTAGGTCCAAAAGTCTCCTTAACAGCTTCTACCCCCAAGCCATAAGACTGCTGAACAATTAATCAAATGGCCACAAGGACTATTTACATTGACACCTCCCCCCTTTGTTTTTACACTGCTGCTACTCGCTGTTTATTATCTATGCATGGTCACTTTACCCCTACCTACATGTAAAAATTACCTCGACTAACCTGTACCCCTGCACATTGACTCGGTACCGGTACGCCCTGTATATAGCCTCGTTATTATTTTATTGTGTTACTTTTTATTTTATTTTATTTTTTACTTTAGTTTATTTAGTAAATATTTTCTTAACTCTATTTTTTGAACTGCATTGTTGGTTAAGGGTTTGTAAGTAAGCATTTCACCGTAAGGTCTACACCTGTTGTATTCGGCGCATGTGAGAAATAACATTTGATTTGATTTGATTTCTGATTCGATGTTGAGTTTATATTTTGTTCAGTGTGCATTAAATCTATGAATATTAGTAGTGGGAATGTTCTTACTAACTGTTTATTTTACTATGTCCACGAGAAACCAATTATTTAAGCAGGTTTAAAATATCAGGGCTATTTTGAAAAAACTTTTTTGCTGACAGTGTATTTTTGTTTTATTTGCAGTTGTTAAATAATAATATAAATGAACCATCCTTGTTTCCAGGGCGATCAACGTGTTCATCAGTGCGAACAGACTGATCCACCAAACCAACCTCATTCTGCAGACCTTCAAGACCGTCATATAGGTACACTAGTGGTGTGTGTGTGTGTGTGTCAGTGTGAGACATAGAGATAGTTAGAGAGTTGTAGTTGGATATAACCTGTTTTTGCATGGACATTGCCATTGAGAGCTTCCACCATTTTCAAGTCGACAACAGGGTGGCGATCCCTATGGGTTTGGAGGGATCAGCCAATGATCAGAGCAATGACTTCTTCATCAAATTGGGTCACCTGGTTTGTAAATGGCTTTAAACTGTATCACTGCCATCTAGTGTCCACAATAAATGAATGACACACAAGATTTGGTTCAAGACTCCAGCACTGCAGGTGGCGGTAAATCACCATTATAAGGTTTATGCTTTTTTTTAACACAAAATAAGAAGAAGAAAATTGACTACTTCAAAATGTAGATAGCCTCAATGGCACTGCCCGTGCTGTCACAGAAGCCAAAATGGGACAGATACAAAGATTAGATCTCTAACTAACCCTATGGTGTGAGATTGTTTATGATGCTGGTGCTGGTGTCTATGTCCACTGACAGCCTCCTCTCTCCTGTGTTTGTGTCTTTGTCTGCACGTGTGTGTGTAGGGATGCCTTGGAGAGGCCATCCGATCTTCCAACGAAGCAACATTCAAAAAGGCATATGATCGTAGAGCACCTTTTACCAGATTGAAATGTAAAATATAGGCTTGATTTTATCGGACAGTTTTAATTTATACGCCTGAGGTGCGTTCAACAAGGCTGATGTTAGCAGTGAAATACGTAAGCTTTTAAAATGTTAGCTAACGTTAGTGAATGTTTAATGGCGAAAAGCTGAAAAACATTTGAATATGTGATAGCTTTTTTAGTTATCCCTATGTACTGTTTAATTGTTTGAATCAACATTTAACGTTTTGGGACCATCTTGTTGATCGGGCTGTGACAATACCAGTATGACAATATATTTTCCATGGCAAAAATGAAAACATGAAGCAGACAGAACTCTTTGGTCCTTAAAAACCTGCTGTATGTAAAATATTCTGTGCAATATCTTGGAAAATAAATAAAGGTGACAACATAATGATATTTGTTTCCAACATTAGGGCTGTTTTCCTAAAGAGGTTAAATCCGCTTCGTGTTTTGTTTCCTTACCACGATACTAACGAGTATCGTGATACTGGTATCTTCCCGGCCCTACTTGTTGAACGCACACCTGGTCTTGTTAGAAGTAGAGGAGACGAGGTGTTTATCAGACTAATTGCCATTTTTGATAATATATATTAATGTGATTACTTTACATTAGGCTCAAGGTAGAAGTTGCCCCTAACCACATATCTAGGATCAGATTACCTTTCCCCAATATTAATGTTAACTATTACTGGGATGAAGAATATAGTTAGCTCCAAAAGTATTGCATTTTTGTTGTTGTTTTGGCTCTCTACTCCAGCACTTTGGATTTGAAATGATACAATTACTATGAGGTTGAAGTGCAGACTGTCAGCTTTAGTTTGAGGGTATTTTCATCCATACCGGGTGAACCGTTTAGAAATTACAGCACTTTTTGTACATAGTCCCCCCCCATTTTAGGGGACCAAAAGTATTTGATACAAATTCACGTATGTGTAGTAAAAAGTTAAGTATTTGGTCCCATATTCATAGCACACAATGACTACATCAAGCTTGTGACTACATATTTGTTGGATGCATTTGCTGTTTGTTTTGGTTGTGTTTCAGATTATTTTGTGCCCAATAGAAATGAATGGTAAATAATGTATTTTCATTTTGGAGTGACTTCTATTGTAAATAAGAATAGAATGTTTTAATGTACATTAATGTGGATGCTACCATGATTATGGATAATCCTGAATAAATTGTGAATAATGATGTGAGAAAGTTAGACGCACAAATATTATACCCCCCAAATGCTAACCTCCCCTGTTATTGTAATGGTGAGAGGTTAGCATGTTTTAGGGGTTTGATATTTGTGCATTGTAACTTTCTCACTCATCCTTATTCACAATGCATTCAGGATTATCCGTAATCATGGTAGCATCCACATTTATGTAGAAGTGTTTAGAACCATATTCTATTATATGACAGTCTGCACTTTAACCTCATAGTCATTGTATAATTTCAAATCCAAAGTGCTGGAGTACAGAGCCAAAACAAACAACACACAAATTCACTGTCCCAATACTTTTGGAGCTCACTGTATCTGACCCTGTGCCAGTGCTTAGGGGCAACTTCCTCCTACATCTACTATAGCTTCTTAATCATGCTTTCAAAACGGAGACTGCTTTCACTACCTACTGTGTATCTCAAATGTCTCCCTCTCTTAAGAGAAAGCAATATGATGTTCTAACCCTACTGGGTATGTCCTTTCACCTGTCCAATTCTTTACAGATGAGTGCAGAGGGAGGGAAGGGAGCTGTGCGAGGAGAGGAAACCTTGTTAGATTATTGAGATGCACCCCTATTCTACTCTCTATTAGAAGACAGGAAACAACAAAAAACTTCAAGCACAGAGTTGCTGAATCCCAAATAGACTCCTGGACGTGGGGGTAGGAACGGATGGACTAGGGAGGGATCGGTTTGGGATTCAAAAAGTAACATTCCCACACTGTGTGTGTGTAGCTACAGAGAGCATGACTGAGGAGAGAGGAGGGTTTGTAAAAGGAGTCTGTCCCTGATGTTTAAAGATGAAGGGATAGAAACAGCTCCAGGTTGAAGCTGTCTCTGTGTTTAACTGATACTGTTTGTCTGGTGGCAAATGTTCAATAAATCGTTTCCTAATGATGCAGTTTGTTTTTGAAATTGAGTAGTTTTTAGGGAAGATGGGAGAGTGTGGGTGAGTGGAGATGAATTGGTGAGGGTTGGATAGAATGCATAAAAAGGAGTACTTGAGGAAGAGTGGTGAGATGGGTGATTTGGGCAAACGATGACGGGAAGACACACACAGGCTTTAGCCACTTGATGGCAGTGTGGTGCAGCCCTTCCACTGTTTACTCTAAAAACCTCTCATCTCTGATTGAACGCAGACAAGTAGAGATTTCTTTTAAGACTACTGGGATTTACCCCAATGGGATTTTCCATGAATGGAGTACTTAAGATAATATAGTGTTTTATTGTCTGTTTACACAGACATTTGCCTCAGCATAAAAACTAAACTTGTTATGTTTTATGTTCCAGAGGTCTAGTGCTTAGCCCCTAGGCCCTAGCCCCTAACCCCTAGCCCCTAAGCACTTTTGTATATCTGAAAGCATTGTATAGGTGGAACCAGACCTGGGATCAAATACTATTTAAAATATCTCAATTACTTTCACATACATTTCGAAGTAAGTATTCAGATATATTTTTTTTATTTGAAAAGACAAGTAGTTGAATATTGGAAAGCATTTCCTCATTGAAGAACCAACAAATGCCATTCTTCTCCAGATTTCTAGGGTGGTCTTGCTTTTAGTAAACACACTCATTACATGAAAATCTAGTACACTGAAGTACAATTTGAAGTACATGATATTCTAGTATATTTATTGTAAGTATACTAAATAAAAGTTTTGAAGACATGAAAAGAAAGTATACTTTTTGTATGTATACTGAAGTACACTTATTGAGATATGAAAATCAAGTATATGCTCATGAAGTATATTGCAGTACACTTTTCACAACATGAAAATAGAGGATATACTGTATATACTGTAATTTAATGAAAATGATGATGAATATAATAAACTGCATTCATCAATCTGACTTCATTATTATGTGAATAAATGCAACAGGCCCTGTACTTCTCTGGAGGATCTTAGTCAAGGCAGCGACCCTTGCATCACAACTCAGTATGACTATAATGAACGTGTCTATCCTGCACCTTTATGCAATTATTAAGAGGCTTGTTACAAATAGCTAATCCTGGCGACCAATGTTCTAGCATTCATTTATTGAGGCAAGTAGACCAGGGATGTCAAGGTGGAACCGAAGCATAAGCTATGTGTATAGTGTAAATGGGTCTGCCGCTGAAAAACATCCCCACAGCATGATGCTGCCACCACCATGCTTCAACGTAGGGATGGTGTCAGGTTTCATCCAGACGTGACACTTGGCATTCAGGCCAAAGAGTTCAATCTTGTTTCTCATGGTCTGAGAGTCTTTAGGTGCCTTTTGGCAAACTCCAAGCGGTCTGTCATGTGCCTTTTACTGAGGAGTGGTTTTTGCTCTGACATGCACTTTCAACTGCGGGACCTTATATAGACAGGTGTGTGCCTTTCCAAATCATGTCCAACCAATTGAATTTACCACAGGTGGACTCCAATGAAGTTGTAGAAACATCTCAAGGATAATTAATGGAAACAGGATGCACCTGAGCTCACTTTCAAGTCTCATAGCAAAGGGTCTGAATACTTATGTAAATATGGTATTTCTGTTTTGGATTTAGAATACATTTGCAAAAATGTCTAAAAACCTGTTTTCGCTTTGTCATTATGGGATATTGTGTGTAGATTGCTGAGGATTTTTATTTATTTAATCAATTTTAGAATAAGACTGTAACGTAACAAAATGTGGAAAAAGTCAAGGGGTCTGAATACTTTCCGAAGGCACTGTAGGTGGAGTTATGGGCCAATTTGCATGTATTCCCTTTTATTTCTCTAAGTACACATCTGGATCTGCATGAAAATCATTTTTATTTTTGTTTCAACCCATTTTGAAGTGTTGATCCCAAAGTCACACATTGGCCCCATTATTTATAGAAAGACCCTAATAACTACCAATAGACCTACTAAATAGTCAATCAAATAATGACTGTAAAACGTGGAATGCATTTACTCAATTCAACTAATAAGATTTATTAGTGACTAAAGGATTAACACTCAATTACAGTGTACATGAAATACATGTGACATTACAGAATTACACAGAGTAAATGACTATCACCTAAATACAAAATGGCAGTCAAATTCTATGTGACCATTTAGTCACGGTAATTAGGCTTCTCCAAACTCTGATGCTGCTGATGGTCATTAGAAGCCTACCAAACTTGCTAATTGCCTGGTACTCAGAATTCTATTGTCCCTTGTGACGACCCTCCCACTCTGTCTGCCGTATTCTCTCTTTGCTCTTGTTTCCTTATTAGGATGCCGGTGGGCGGAGTTGGGAGGGTCGTCAGCTACATGGGAAACACCTGGGCCGGGTGTGTCCCAGGATAAATGGACCTCTTCCACATTCATTGGGGAGACTCTCTCCAGGCAGATACTTTGATCTTGGTTGTGATATTTTTGAGGCTTTTTTGGGTTGTTTGCTTTGGCACTTTTCAACACTTTTCCATATTACATTTATGCATGCAAACACTCACGTACACTACTGATTACTGATTACACACACCATTGTTATTAGATTTAGTTTACTTTAATTAATAAATATATACTTTGAGTACTCCTTGTCTCCACGTGTCTCCCTTTTGTTACGAACTTGAGCCGGTTCGTGACAAGTGGGGGCTCGTCTGGGATTTTGAACTGGTTGTGTTTGGGAGAACGTGGAGTTAATGTCCAATTCTGTAGGGTTTTTCTTTGTAAATTTTGTTAGTTTGTTTGAGTTTGATAGGCCAGTATTGGTTGCCTTTGGGTTTTGTACTGCGTTGGAGAGAGTACATTGGTTAGTTTCCAGTCCCTGCCCAGCCTGGAAACTCTTGCTCTACTCGCTGTTGGGACATCGGTCTGAGGTGAGTACAATCGGCTGTGTACCTCAGTGGGAGATTGGGTAGGGTAGTGACATTTGCTACCCGGAGCTATAGCTTTTTCCCCTGATAGGCTTAGTGACGTGTTTTGTTTTGGGATACGTTGGGCATGGTTAAATGTTTGTTATTTTTGTGTGGTGTCAGTGGCCTGAGCAGTTGTCTCGGGGGCACATCCGTGGCTTGGGGAAATCTACCAGCGTGCTGGGGGGTTTAATTCCTTGCCAGCGGGCTACAGTGCGTAATTACCCACCGCAAATCTGCACGAAGACTAGGGTTGAGTTATTGTAGGTTTTGGGGAAGCTCCATATCCCAGCTCTTTTCTGTGGTGCTCGGTGTGATTGTCATTTCTCTTGTGTCTGGTGTGCTCAGCAGAGGGGTTGAGCAAGATTATTATGATCTATATATATTTAAAAAAATTTTCCCTGATTATGGCGTCTAATGTAGACGAGTTCATTCGCTTTCCATCAGAAGAACTGTTAGAATTATGTACTAAAGAACAGCTGTTGAAGGTTGCTGAACACTACAAGGTTGAAATTAGTGATAAACGTCTAAAAAATTCTATTAGGTTAATATTGAAGGCCAATTTGATGGAGAGTGGTATTCTGGATGTTACCACTGGGGCAGCCTCTGCTGAGGACACGTTGTCTCCCCGATATGTTACAATGACCGTTCCATCGGTTAGTCATAGTAGTCTTCTTTTTGAACAGCAGAAAGAACTGCTTCTGTTACAGCTAGGGCATGATCGTGTAAAATATGAAAGGGAATTGGAATTTAAACAGGATATGGAGCGTGCTAAAATCAAGCTGCAACAAGAGCGACTAGAGTTGGTTAGGGAAGGAAAGCTCTCAGGGGAGAGTTTGCTCTGGGAAGGTGACCCAGAGTTACCTAGGGGTCGTTCCTCTTTTGGTCGTAATCCAGAGACATTTGATGTTGTAGGGAATTTACGGTTGTTGCCCCAGTTTAATGAAAAGGACCCGGAGACATTCTTTTCGTTGTTTGAGCGTGTTGCTGACGCTAGGAGTTGGCCTGATTCTGATCGCACTTTGATGTTGCAGTGTGTGCTGACTGGTAAAGCGCAAGAAGCATATTCAGCTCTTAGCGTAGCAGACAGTGTTAGTTATGAGAAGGTTAAAACGGCTGTGTTACAGAGTTACGAATTGGTCCCTGAGGCTTACCGCCAACGATTTAGAACTTTAAAAAGGGATGATCAGCAGACTCATGTTGAGTTTGCGCGAATATTATCTTCACAGTTCAATCGCTGGTGTTCTGCCTCTGCAGTTATGACTTTCCAAGGGCTGTGTGATCTGATTATGTTAGAACAATTTAAGGACACAATCCCTGATCGTATAGCGACGTACATTAACGAACGAAAAATAAAGACTGTTGCTGAAGCTGCGGTTTTGGCAGATGAATATGTGTTGACTCACAAAAATGTTTTTGCAGAACCCCGTATTCGGAGTGAGTGGGGGCGTTCGCAGAGATTTGGGCCTCGCTCACCGAGATACTTCGGTTCCCGGGCAGAGTTTCATTCAAATAGGGTTGAGCCTGATACCCGTGGTAAAACTGACGTTGGTCAAGAGTGTCACTACTGTCAAGAATTAGGTCATTGGAAAAATGAATGTCCGATTCTTAGATCTAGGGGTAAATTCAGTACAGGTGCTTATGGTAAATCGAGGCCTGCAGCGTTAGCCGCGCCTGTTCCACATCAGTTCACTCATGACGCATTGTCTCCTGCCCGGAGCCAGGTGAAGGGTTATATTGATCCCGACTATTTACCTTTCGTTACGGAGGGTTTTGTGTCTATGGTAGGAAGTAAGAACCTAGTGCCAGTAAAGATCCTAAGAGACACAGGTGCCTCTGAATCATTTGTGTTGGAGTCTGTGTTACCCTTCTCTGCGGAGACTGATTCGGGGAATAGTGTTCTAATCAGGGGAATAGGTTTGAACACTCTGTCAGTTCCATTGCATAAACTGATGTTGGATTGTGGACTGGTGAAAGGTGAGGTTGTTGTGGGGGTGCGTCCTTCATTGCCTATTGAGGGTATTGACGTGATCCTTGGAAATAACTTGGCTGGGGAGCGTGTGTGGCCTATCGTGTCTCCATCTTTAGTGGTTTCCACTAAGCCGTCAATTGTAGGGATTCCTGATGAGAGTGCGCAGAATTTCCCAGAGGTGTTTTCTGCGTGTGCAGTGACGCGTTCTATGATCCATGACGACCTGGTCACGGAGCTGGCTAACGAGAATACCATAAAGAAGTCTGTTACTGTTTTCCCTGTTATCCCGTTATCTGTATCCCGCTCCGATTTAATCGAGGCGCAACGGACTGACCCTACATTAGAAGAGTTGCGGGACCAAATTGTGTCTGTGGAACAGTTGGGAGATGTCGCACAGGGCTATTTTCTCCAAGAGGAGGTCCTGATGAGAAAGTGGATGTCTCATGGTAGTTGTTTTCTGGGGGAGGCGATTAGTCAGGTTGTGGTACCAGTTAAGCTTCGTGAGTTGGTGCTGACAACTTCTCACAACGACGTTGCTGGGCATATGGGTGTGAGAAAAACCTACAATCGCATATTACGACATTTTTTTTTGGCCAAGATTAAAGAGGGATGTTTCTGATTTCATCAAAACTTGTCACACCTGTCAATTAACTGGTAAACCTAATCAAGCTATTAAGCCGGTACCACTGTTCCCTATTCCTGTACTCAGTAAACCTTTTGAGTATCTGATTATTGACTGTGTTGGTCCTCTGCCTCGTTCCAGAAAGGGTAGTAATTATTTGTTGACTGTGATGTGTCAGACCACTAGGTTTCCTGCTGCCTATCCTCGCAGGTCTATCACGACTAAGTCTGTGTTAAAAGCTTTGACTCAGTTTTTCTCACTGTTTGGAATCCCTAAGGTCATTCAAAGTGATCAAGGATCTAATTTCACCTCTAATCTCTTTGGACAGGTTCTCCAACAACTCCATATTAAACACAACTTGGCTAGCGCTTATCATGCCCAAAGTCAAGGAGCACTGGAACGTTTCCATCAAACGCTTAAGTCTTTGTTGAGATCTTATTGTACTGAGATGGATAAGGATTGGGAGGAGGGGTTGCCTTGGTTACTGTTAGCTGCTAGGGAGGTTTCACAGGAGAGCACAGGTTTTAGCCCAAATGACCTAGTGTTTGGACATAAGGTGCGTGGGCTTTTATCTGTTCTCCAGGATGACTGGAAGTCTCCCGAGCCTCCTCAGTCCCTGTTATCATATATGTGTGTGATTTTCGGCGACGCTTGTATGCCGCTGGTGAAATGGCTAAAGAGAAGCTATCATCTTCACAGGACAGGATGAAGAGCATATATGATCGGCGAGCTGAGCCTCGTCACGTTAGTCCAGGTGATCAGGTTCTGGCTCTGCTGCCAATTGTTGGTTCTCCTTTTCAAGCCAAGTTTCAAGGTCCATATACAGTGGTGCGCCAGGACACTGAGCAAAATTATCTAGTTGCCACTCCAGAACGGAGGAAAGCACACCAACTGTGCCATATAAATTTGTTAAAACCCTATTATGCACGTTCCTCTGAGACTGAACAGGGGGAGTCTACAGAGGACGGTAAGGCTGTTCTTTTGGCTGATACTGTTTATTCCCTGGATTCTGGTCATGCTAGGTCTGTGCAGGAGCAGGAAGATGTTTCTGGTCCCGACGATTGCATACTGCAGGGTAGATTGAAGAATTCAGAGACACTGGAGATTTTAGTCTTCTTACTCATCTACCTGTTGATGGGCGGAAAGAGATGGTGGGTCTGATTCGGAGATTTCCAGGGTTGTTTTCTGATACACCAACACGTACAAACTTAATAGAACATGATATTGACATTGGAGATGCTGACCCCATTCGTCAACGGTTCTATAGAGTTTCTTCAGAGAAACTGCGTTGTCTGGATGCTGAGGTCAGGTACATGCTGGAGAGTAAAATAGCAGAGCCTTCTTTCTCCAGTTGGGCTTCTCCCTGTATCTTGGTCAGTAAATCGGATGGAACAAACAGATTTTGTACGGACTACCGTAAGGTAAACGATGTCACTAAGCCGGATTCATTTCCTCTTCCTCGGATGGAGGACTGCGTTGATCAAGTCGGCGCAGCTAAGTTTGTGAGCAAATTTGACCTGTTAAAGGGCTATTGGCAGGTGCCACTGACGAGTAGGGCACGTGAAATCTCTGCCTTTATTACACCTTTTGGTCTGTACTCGTATTCGGTTATGAGTTTCGGGCTGCGTAATGCGCCTGCAACTTTTCAGCGACTTATGAACAGGGTTGTCTCTGGTCTGGCCGGGTGCGCTGTTTATCTGGACGATGTAGTGATATATGCAGATACTTGGGAGGAACATCTGTCCCGTATTCAAGCCTTGTTCGAACGTCTGGCTGCGGGTCGTCTCACGATAAATTTGGCTAAATGTGAGTTTGCTCAGGCGACTGTGACATACCTTGGAAAGGTGGTTGGGCAGGGTGAAGTGCGTCCTGTTTGGGCTAAAGTGGTAGCTATTGATGCTTTTCCACTACCAACTACTAAAAAGGAACTGATGCGTTTCTTGGGAATGATTGGGTATTATCGTGGTTTTTGTAGGAACTTCTCTACTGTGGTCGCTCCCTTGACAGATTTGCTGAAAGCTAAGGCTGTGTACGTATGGTCTTCTCATTGTCAACAGGCTTTCGAAGATGCAAAGAGGTTGCTTACTTCAACTCCGGTACTGGCTGCTCCTCGTGTGGATTTGTCATTTACCTTGCAGGTGGATGCTAGTCATGTGGGGGCGGGTGCAGTGTTGCTGCAAGCAGATGTGGCTGGGGTTGAGAGGCCTGTTAGTTTCTTTTCCAAAAAGTTTAACCATTATCAGTTGAACTATTCTGTCATTGAAAAAGAAGCATTAGCACTTATATGGGCGCTACAACACTTTGAAGGTATGTTGGGTCGGGTGTAGTACCTATTGTGGTCTACACCGACCATAACCCTCTCACATTTTTGAGGTCCATGAGGTGTCCTAATCAGAGGATAATGAGATGGTGTTTATTTTTACAATCTTTCCATCTAGATGTGCGGCACATCCGGGGGACTGATAACGTGATTGCTGATGCGCTCTCTCGTGCGCCCTGTTCATGAATATTGATGTGACCGACCAGTGTTTGATTTTGTCATGTTCTATCTTTCCTGTTTGTCCCCTCCTAGTCTTGTGTTTTTCTTTCCTCTTAAAGGTTGCTTCCTGGGTAAAGGTTGCTGAGGTCTGGAGAGGAGGATGATGGGTGGGGCAAGTGGAGGGGTGAACATGTACAACTTGTCGGTTTGGGACGCAGGGGCTGGTACGTTGGTCCGGGGTCCTTGTTGGTCCCCGGTCTTATGGGGGGGGGTGTGACGACCCTCCCACTCTGTCTGCCGTATTCTCTCTTTGCTCTTGTTTCCTTATTAGGATGCCGGTGGGCGGAGTTGGGAGGGTCGTCAGCTACATGGGAAACACCTGGGCCGGGTGTGTCCCAGGATAAATGGACCTCTTCCACATTCATTGGGGAGACTCTCTCCAGGCAGATACTTTGATCTTGGTTGTGATATTTTTGAGGCTTTTTTGGGTTGTTTGCTTTGGCACTTTTCAACACTTTTCCATATTACATTTATGCATGCAAACACTCACGTACACTACTGATTACTGATTACACACACCATTGTTATTTGATTTAGTTTACTTTAATTAATAAATATATACTCTGAGTACTCCTTGTCTCCACGTGTCTCCCTTTTGTTACGAACTTGAGCCGGTTCGTGACACCCTCTAATCACTCTGACATCAATGCAAATGTGATCGCAAATCTAATCAAACACTTAATGAGAGCCCATGATCTCATGTTGCGCAACATTTCTTTAGGCTATGCGATTGCGTGAGAAAACAGAGTGATGGCCTCTATTAAAAAGAGGAGGATCCCATCAGCATTCTATAGGCTAGGCCTACTATATCTATTTCTCAACCTTCCTTATATTAAGCACATTGCTTCTCTTTAAAACAGGAGTATAGCCTACCTGGCTGGCACAAAAATGAACCACGGGAAAAGCGTCCTCCATTCGCTATTTAAGTGCATAGATGACATGTATTTTTAAACTTCAGAGTTGATTTTTTTATTTCTAAGGGCTAATCGGGGACATTTTCAGGACAGCTCAAGCCCAGGACACCAGACTCTGGTACTGTCCCCAGAAATCGGGGACATCTGGTCACCCTATCCGGCTGTTTACCATTGAAAAATAATGTCACAGTTCTGGTCTACTCAAGAATAGGCACCAATAGGCACCAATGTGATAGCAGCTGGGTCTTGTCTGATTAGTTCATTGAATGTATATGAACCAGAAAAAATTACTGAGTGGGATGTATCACTTTGTCTTCCATTTCTGACTACTCCTTCCTTCCTTCCTTCCTTCCTTCCTACCCTCAGATTAGTAGTCCTGCTTGATCTAGTGCTTTATCAACATTAGGCACCAGTTGTCTCTCATAGTCCCAGACCCTCTTGTCTTCATGCAGCTCTTTCTTGGTCAGTCGTCCTCGTAGGGGAACTCTGACATGGATGATATGACACATCAGGAGGAACCTTCACTGTCTGCCCGAAGTTACGCAGCACAGAGTGGACCGACGTCTGCTCCACTGCCCTGAGGTCAAAGACACAGAAGGGTTGTTAGACAGAGTGGACCGACGTCTGCTCCACTGCCCTGAGGTCAGAGACACAAAGGGGTTGTTAGACAGAGTGGACTGACGTCTGCTCCACTGCCCTGGGGTCAGAGACACAGAAGGGTTGTTAGACAGAGTGGAACGACGTCTGCTCCACTGCCCTGGGGTCAGAGACACAAAGGGGTTGTTAGACAGAGTGGACTGACGTCTGCTCCACTGCCCTGGGGTCAGAGACACAGAAGGGTTGTTAGACAGAGTGGAACGACGTCTGCTCCACTGCCCTGGGGTCAGACACAGAAGGGTTGTTAGACAGAGTGGACCGACGTCTGCTCCACTGCCCTGGGGTCAGAGACACAAAGGGGTTGTTAGACAGAGTGGACTGACGTCTGCTCCACTGCCCTGGGATCAGAGACACAGAAGGGTTGTTAGACAGAGTGGACCGACGTCTGCTCCACTGCCCTGGGGTCAGAGACACAGAAGGGTTGTTAGACAGAGGGGACCGACGTCTGCTCCACTGCCCTGGGATCAGAGACACAGAAGGGTTGTTAGACAGAGTGGACCGACGTCTGCTCCACTGCCCTGGGGTCAGAGACACAGAAGGGTTGTTAGACAGAGTGGACTGACGTCTGCTCCACTGCCCTGGGGTCAGAGACACAGAAGGGTTGTTAGACAGAGTGGAACGACGTCTGCTCCACTGCCCTGGGGTCAGAGACACAGAAGGGTTGTTAGACAAAGTGGACCGACGTCTGCTCCACTGCCCTGGGGTCAGAGACACAGAAGGGTTGTTAGACAGAGTGGACCGATGTCTGCTCCACTGCCCTGAGGTCAGAGACACAAAGGGGTTGTTAGACAGAGTGGACTGACGTCTGCTCCACTGCCCTGGGGTCAGAGACACAGAAGGGTTGTTAGACAGAGTGGAACGACGTCTGCTCCACTGCCCTGGGGTCAGAGACACAGAAGGGTTGTTAGACAAAGTGGACCGACGTCTGCTCCACTGCCCTGGGGTCAGAGACACAGAAGGGTTGTTAGACAGAGTGGACCGATGTCTGCTCCACTGCCCTGAGGTCAGAGACACAAAGGGGTTGTTAGACAGAGTGGACTGACGTCTGCTCCACTGCCCTGGGGTCAGAGACACAGAAGGGTTGTTAGACAGAGTGGACTGACGTCTGCTCCACTGCCCTGGGGTCAGAGACACAGAAGGGTTGTTAGACAGAGTGGAACGACGTCTGCTCCACTGCCCTGGGGTCAGAGACACAGAAGGGTTGTTAGACAGAGTGGACCGACGTCTGCTCCACTGCCCTGGGGTCAGAGACACAAAGGGGTTGTTAGACAGAGTGGACTGACGTCTGCTCCACTGCCCTGGGATCAGAGACACAGAAGGGTTGTTAGACAGAGTGGACCGACGTCTGCTCCACTGCCCTGGGGTCAGAGACACAGAAGGGTTGTTAGACAGAGTGGACTGACGTCTGCTCCACTGCCCTGGGATCAGAGACACAGAAGGGTTGTTAGACAGAGTGGACCGACGTCTGCTCCACTGCCCTGGGGTCAGAGACACAGAAGGGTTGTTAGACAGAGTGGACTGACGTCTGCTCCACTGCCCTGGGGTCAGAGACACAGAAGGGTTGTTAGACAGAGTGGAACGACGTCTGCTCCACTGCCCTGGGGTCAGAGACACAGAAGGGTTGTTAGACAAAGTGGACCGACGTCTGCTCCACTGCCCTGGGGTCAGAGACACAGAAGGGTTGTTAGACAGAGTGGACCGATGTCTGCTCCACTGCCCTGGGGTCAGAGACACAACGGGGTTGTTAGACAGAGGTTCTATTCTATTCTAACCTGGGTCGTACTTTCATCTTGTAGGGGTGGTAGATTCTAACCAGAGCCCTATACTACGAACTCTGAGTTCAACTTGAGATAACCACTAACACAAATGTGGCTCACCTTTTAGCCAGGTACATTTCTATGGCAACGAATCCTTCAGAACTAACCTGCTCTGGGGCAGGCAAACTCAGGGCTAACTCTACTTATCCTGAATGAAATGTCTGAGTCGTGAGTTGAGGACCAATGAAATCAGGTTCCCATCATCCCTTTCATTTGAAGAAGACCACTGATTAAATATTGTATTAATCAAATGTATTTTTTGTGTGTAAAATAATCGTAATATTAAATACTTATCACATTACACATTAAGTAATGACTGGCTGCATTTGAAACTTCACACACAGTATAACTTTTGTATGACTTTATACAATTATTTTATCGATAAGAGTGAGAAAAAAGGTGCGTGTGCATTGATAAGCACACCAAAGACGGCATTAACGATACGTAATAAAACAAAGAGAGAACTTCTAATGACCTTTTTCACAACATCACCTGCTGAATTTGCAAGATAGCTTTTCTTTCATGTTGATTTAGGAAATAATGAAAATGTGACACTGACTCGCCCATGGATTTATGTTTCAGCATTGTCTTAATATACACCTTTATACGACACACTGACGTCACGCACAGATGCGCACGACTTTTGGCTGCAGTAAGAAAGCCATCGCCATCTGCGCCCATTCATCATAGTACGTTTTTATTACTTCTAAACAAAATAACTTTTTGGGGTTACAATGATGTTTGATTATTGCTTGAACAGCCGCTAAGATTATATTTGGTTGTGATCTTTGCAAAATAACTATTTTGGATGCAGCAGTTGTTAGCTAGAATGCTAACGCTCATTTACATAGGCTGTAGCAAAAGCTAGAAAAATAGCCATTTAACTGGTTGAAGTTGAAGTGTTTTTTAAGTGTAATGCAGTTGATTTGCGATGATGACACAAACATTATGTTAAGCAGGACATTGCTTGCAAACACAGAAAGGGGTTTATGAAGAGTTTGGCGTTCGACTAGCCACGTGTGACATGCATGCGCAGTTACAAGTCTGTAATACTGATGAAGCCTGAGCTGGAAGGTGAAGCTAACTGAAGCTGGCTAGCTTTAGAAAACCCTGAGTATATCTAGCTAGCTTCTTAGTATACTACTCTGGGCCATACTATCATCTTGGAGGGGTGGTAGATTCTAACCTGGGCCGTACTATCATCTTGGAGGAGTGGTAGATTCTAACCTGGGCCGTACTATCATCTTGGAGGGGTGGTAGATTCTAACCTGGGCCGTACTATCATCTTGGAGGAGTGGTAGATTCTAACCTGGGCCGTACTATCATCTTGGAGGAGTGGTAGATTCTAACCTGGGCCGTACTATCATCTTGGAAGGGTGGTAGATGCGATAGTCTGGCTCCTCTCTGTAGATGTGCTCCATGATGTTGATCCCTGGAACATCCCTCCAGCGGGGCCGTTCAAACTTTCCACTGGGCTCAAACTGGGACTTAGGGAAGATGTGGTTCTCTATGAGGAACACTTCGGCCTGGGGAGATGCGGGTGGAGTGAGAGAAGGCGAAAGAGAGAGAATGAATTCAGATTTTTTTCCTTCATATCCAATCTATTTTTCTCACTGTCCACACTTTTATTGTGTTTTGACCCATATCAGATTTGCACATTCACACTGATGTAGCATACGAAATAGCACGCAAACACAATCCTCATTCAATGTATGAAAAATGTATGCACTCACTAATTGTATGTCGCTCTGGATAACAGCGTATGCTAAATGACTAAAATGTCAAATTTCTTGTCACTGTTTCTTTAAATGTTGGGGTGGTTATCTTGGTAACGGCAGGTCATGTGCAAAAACAAACACTTCAGAGCACAACAATTCTGATCTGAACATCCAGACTGAGGATGAGAACCACAGACGAATGTGGTATCAGAACTCAAAAGATAAGATTCCATGGCTGCGTTTACAGTCAGCCCAATTCGGATCTTTTTTCACTAATTGGTCTTTTGACCAATCAGTTCAGTGCAAAAAAATATCTGCTGTGAGAAGATCTGATGTGATTGGCCCAAAAAACTATTAAAAACCAAAAACACCAAAGATCAGAAATTCCTGTTTACACATTATCGGATTTGTATCAGATATGCCAAATAATTGGCAAAAAATTCTGAATTGGGATGCCTGTGTAAACACAGCCTAACATGCACACTACACACATAATGATCTTCCTTAACACACATACACACTACTTCCCTGAGTCCTCCCCCTACCTTTGGGTGTTGCCTCTGAAGTACATCCATCATCTGGGGCAGGGTTTGATGCTGGTATGGAGTTATAATCTCATCTATGTCGTTCAGCAGTACATAGCGTGACTGATACATATGTCTGTAGACACAGTCATTCAGAGTGGTCAACTGGCCGTAGTAGTGGATGTCCCCTCCATGTTCAATGGGTTGCCACCCACGGGACGGGCTCATGTGTTGGTCGATAGGCCAGGGCACCACCTGCAGTCAATCAATTAGTCAATTAATTAATCCTATCTATCTATCAATCCATCCATCAAATCAATCAATTCCTACCTCCACAAAGCCCTCCTGTGTATAACTCTGTAGCAGTCTCTCCAGGTCTGGTCCACAGCTGGTGTTATACACCACAACATGCTGCACTCCCAACAACCTGCAATATAGCAATTAATTAATCAATCAATCAACCAGTTGATTAATCGATCAATCAATCAACCAACCAAACAATCACTCAATCAATACCCACTTGTACATCTCCAGAGTCTGGGTGACCTGAAGCACGTTGTTATAATCACCAAATAAATTGGACCAACAGACAGTGAAGTTGAATTGAAACTCCTCTTCCTCCATTTTCACAAGGTTCTGGATGCGGAGAAAGGATTGGTTCTGAGCGAGCTTGGCGTCAGCTTGTGTGGCGAGGGTCACGTGTGACGGGTTGCAGTCGGGAAGATTCGGACAAAGGACGTCGGTCGTCACGAAGGGGAAACCTTTATCCCAATACAGAACAGGGACACATATATTTACAGTATAGGGAAAACTAAATCAACAAACTAATCAGCGAATCACCAAGCCCCTTATTTCATTAATTCAGGTGTTGATTCAGGTGTGTCAGTGCAGGGCTAAAACCAAATAGCAAATTGCAGGTACCAAAGTGGTCAGAGTGCATCTGGACTTCAGCCTTCGTTCCATTAGCCCAGTGAGTCCCACAGTAGAACACACAGTACAGAGGCTGGACAGAGTCTCGTCTGAAGATACTGATGATGCGTGTGGAGCATCCCGTCACACGATGTTCCTTGTAGGCCCCCACCATGAAGTGTTTGGTGTCGTTGACAGGCGTGATGGACTGGTCAGAGATGTGGCGCGGATAGAGGTGCTGGTGGTTGCCTGGCTGTGACCTGAGGAATCATGGACAGATGTTGTATTTCTACAGCAGAAATGTGTGTCCAAGACAATTTTTTCCTTTTACCACTTTTATTTAGTTTCTTGATCGTACGGCAGTCTTCACGGTACCTGGACAATGTGAAGATGATGTAGACCATGACTGCCAGAGCAGAAGCTATCAGTAGAGGAAACATACGCCTCTTCACCATCATGAGCCAGACCTGGTACGGTAGTTTATGGAAGGTGAAGAGTGAGGTGACCTTTGAAGAGAAGGGAAAGTTAATAATGTAGTCGCACTTGCTCTCTGGCTGCGTTTACACAGGCAGCCCAATTCTGATCCTTTTTTCCCACAAATTGGTCTTTTGACCAATCAGGTCAGCTCTGTTGCCCATAATTGGGCAAAAATTCAGAATTGGGCTGCCTGTTTAACCTCTTAAGGATCGGACCCTTTTTTTCCATTTTCGCCTAAAATGACATACCAAAATCTAACTGCCTGTAGCTCAGGACCTGAAGGAAGGATATGCATATTCTTGATACCATTTGAAAGGAAACACTTTGAAGTAAATTAATGTACATTTACATTTAAGTCATTTAGCAGACGCTCTTATCCAGAGTGACTTACAAATTGGTGCATTCAACTTAGGATAGCCAGTGGGACAACCACCACTGGGGGAGGGGTGGTGGCACAGGAATCATCATCTCTCCCAAGTGGACATTCTCAATTTTTCCCCTGACCCATCTGTCTATTTCCTCATTTGAATTCCATGCTGTCACAGTCACTAGCCCATTTAAGCTTAATATCCTTGTCATCTATCGCCCTCCAGGTTCCCTTGGAGAGTGCATCAATGAGCTTGACGCCTTGATAAGTTCCTTTCCTGAGGATGGCTCACCCCTCACAGTTCTGGGGGATTTCAACCTCCCTACGTCTACATTTGACTCATTTCTCTCTGCCTCCTTCTTTCCACTCCTCTCCTCTTTTGACCTCACCCTCTCACCGTCCCCCCCTACTCACAAGGCAGGCAATACGCTTGACCTCATCTTTACTAGATGCTGTTCTTCTACTAATCTCACTGCAACTCCCCTCCAAGTCTCCGACCACTACTTTGTATCCTTTTCTCTCTCCCTCTCCTCCAACACTACACACTCTGCCCCTACACAGATGGTAATGCGCCGTCGCAACCTTCGCTCTCTCTCTCCCGCTATTCTCTCCTCTTCCATCCTATCATCTCTTCCCTCTGCTCAATCCTTCTCCCTCCAATCTCCTGATTCTGCCTCCTCAACCCTCCTCTCCTCCCTTTCTGCATCCTTTGACTCTCTATGTCCCCTATCCTCCCGGCCGGCTCGGTCCTCCCCTCCAGCTCCGTGGCTTGATGACTCATTGCGAGCTCACAGAACAGAGCTCCGGGCAGCTGAGCGGAAATGGAAGAAAACTAGACTCCCTGCGGACCTGGCATCTTTTCACTCCCTCCTCTCTACATTTTCTTCATCTGTTTCTGCTGCTAAGGCCACTTTCTACCACTCTAAATTCCAAGCATCTGCCTCTAACCCTAGGAAGCTCTTTGCCACATTCTCCTACCTGCTGAATCCTCCCCCCCCCCCCTCCCTCCCTCCCCTCTGTGGATGACTTCGTCAACCATTTTGAAAAGAAGGTTGACGACATCCGATCCTCGTTTGTTAAGTCAAATGACACTGCTGGTCCTGCTCACACTGCCCTACCCTATAGTTTGACTTCTTTCTCCCCTCTCTCTCCAGATAAAATCTTGCGACTTGTGACGACAGGCCGCCCAACAACCTGCCCGCTTGACCCTATCCCCTCCCCTCCTCTCTTCTCCAGACCATCTCCGGTGACCTTCTCCCTTACCTCACCTCGCTGATCAACTCATCCTTGACCGCTGGCTATGTCCCTTCCGTCTTCAAGAGAGCGAGAGTTGCACCCCTTCTCAAAAAACCAACACTCGATCCCTCTGATGTCAACAACTACAGACCAGTATCCCTTCTTTCTTTTCTCTCCAAAACTATTGCGCGTACCGTCTTTAGCCAACTCTCTTGCTATCTCTCTCAGAATGACCTTCTTGATCCAAACCAGTCAGGTTTCAAGACTGGTCATTCAACTGAGACTGCTCTTCTCTGTGTCACGGAGGATCTCCGCACTGCTAAAGCTAACTCTCTCTCCTCTGCTCTTGTCCTTCTAGACCTGTCTGCTGCCTTTGATACTGTGAACCATCAGATCCTTCTCTCCACCCTCTCAGAGCTGGGCATCTCCGGCACGGCTCACTCTTGGATTGCGTCCTACCTGACCGGTCGCTCCTACCAAGTGGCGTGGCGAGAAGCTGTCTCCGCACCACGTGCTCTCACCACTGGTGTCCCCCAGGGCTCAGTTCTAGGCCCTCTCCTATTCTCGCTATACACCAAGTCACTTGGCTCTGTCATATCCTCACATGGCCTCTCCTATCATTGCTACGCTGACGACACACAACTAATCTTCTCCTTTTCCCCTTCTGATAGCCAGGTGGCGAATCGCATCTCTGCATGTCTGGCAGACATATCAGTATGGATGACGGATCACCACCTCAAGCTGAACCTTGGCAAGACGGAGCTGCTCTTCCTCCCGGGGAAGGACTGCCTGTTCCATGATCTCGCCATCACGGTTGACAACTCCGTTGTGTCCTCCTCCCAGAGTGCGAAGAGCCTTGGCGTGACCCTGGACAACACCCTGTCGTTCTCCGCTAACATCAAGGCGGTGACCCGATCCTGTAGGTTCATGCTCTACAACATTCGGAGAGTACGACCCTGCCTTACACAGGAAGTGGCACAGGTCCTAATCCAGGCACTTGTCATCTCCCGTCTCGATTACTGCAACTCGCTGTTGGCTGGGCTCCCTGCCTGTGCCATTAAACCCCTACAACTCATCCAGAATGCCGCAGCCCGTCTGGTATTCAACCTTCCCAAGTTCTCTCACGTCACCCCGCTCCTCCGCACACTCCACTGGCTTCCAGTTGAAGCTCGCATCTGCTACAAGACCATGGTGTTTGCCTACGGAACTGTGAGGGGAACGGCACCTCCGTACCTTCAGGCTCTGATCAGTCCCTACACCCAAACGAGGGCACTGCGTTCATCCACCTCTGGCCTGCTGGCTCCCCTACCTCTGCGGAAGCATAGTTCCCGCTCAGCCCAGTCAAAACTGTTCGCTGCTCTGGCACCCCAATGGTGGAACAAGCTCCCTCACGACGCCAGGACAGCGGAGTCACTCACCACCTTCCGGAGACATTTGAAACCCCACCTCTTTAAGGAATACCTGGGATAGGATAAAGTAATCCTTCTACCCCAACCCCCCCCCCCCCCCCCCCCCCCAAAAAAAAATTTATAATAATAATAATAATAATTGTAAAGTGGTTATCCCACTGGCTATAAGGTGAATGCACCTATTTGTAAGTCGTTCTGGATAAGAGCGTCTGCTAAATGACGTAAATGTAAAATGTAAATGTGTAGAAGGATTACTGTTAGACTATTCCAGGTATTCCTTAAAGAGGTAGGGTTTCAAGTGTCTCCGGAAGGTGGTCAGTGACTCCGCTGTCCTGGCGTCGTGGAGGAGCTTGTTCCACCATTGGGGTGCCAGAGGAGCGAATAGCTTTGTAGGAGGTATAACACATTAGATCTGGTAAAAGATCATACAAACAAAAAAAACGTTTTCTTTTCTTTTTTTTGTTCCATCATCTTTGAAATGCAATAGAAAGGCCACAATATAATACAGTGATCCCTCGCCACTTCGCGGTTCACTTATCGCGGATTCGCTATTTCGCGGATTTTCATAATGCATTTTTTTTTTTTTGGTACATTGTGCTCTGCATTCTGATTCGCTAAAAACTCACTCCCGCTTCTTGTATCAAAACATGCTACGAATTGTGCTATCATTTTGTCGTCTCGTGCAGTTATGTGTACGTACATAAAACAGCTTGGCAAATTTACATTAAGTTGGCCAAATTATCTTGTAATTTCGAACATCTCCTAAACCCATAATGTCGACGAAACGGCCTGGACCGACAAAAGCACCTGCGGATGGGCCCAAACGGCGGAAGATGCTACCTATCTCAGATAAAGTTAAACTTCTGGACATGCTAAGGGAAGGTAAAAGCTATGCAGCCGTTGCTCGCCATTACGGAATCAATGAATCTTCCGTTCGTTACATAAAGAAGGAGGAAAAAAACATAAGGACGACAGCAGCAGTCAATGAGGAGGAAGGACTAACGCTTGGTCGCTTAGCAACCATGGTGCGAATGGCCACTGAACTTAAGCGAGTAGCTGAGGAATGGGACCCTTTGATGAGCCGTTCATTACAGTTCTCCAACGTAATCGATGGTGGCATGTCGGTGTACAAGGATCTTTTTGCAAAGAAGAAAAAAGAGCGACAACAGCTGCCTATCACTATGTTCTTCTCCCGAACAAACACACCTGCACCGCGGGCTTCAGAAGAAGAGAACACTGCAGAGCGCAGTCAGGATGCAGCGGCCCAGTCTGAAGAGCAGTGAAACGGCCTACACGTGAGTCACTGTATTTGTATACATGTAATAGTTGCTAATTGTAAAAAAAAAAAGTTTTCTATTTCGCGGATTTCACTTATCGCGGGTCATTTTCGGAACGTAACCCCCGCGATAAACGAGGGATTACTGTATTGCAGTTTAGGCACAATATAGATGTTGGCCAGTAGATGGCAACAGTGTGTGTGCAAAGTTTCAGACTGATTTTACATTTCAGTCATTTAGCAGACACTCTTATCCAGAGCGACTTACAGTTAGTGAGTGCATACATTTTCATACTGGCCCCCCGTGGGAAACGAACCTACAACCCTGGTGTTGCAAACGCCATGCTCTACCAACTGAGCTACACGGGACTGATCCAGTGAGACATTGCAATACTGGACTATTTTGTATCAAGTCTGCCCAAATGTGCTGAATTGGTCAATTGATACATTTTCAAGTACATAACTATAGAGAACATACAAAAATGATACGGTAATGCAAAATGTAAGTTTACACACTCCCAGGAATGTCATACATGATGGATCATTAGCTTATACACTAACTTTCACACATCTAGATGGCCGGGTGGGGTGGGTGTGGAGCCAGAGACAGCAAGGGTTCTAACTGTAGAACCCAGTTCCTACATTTGAATATAACAATGGATTTTATCAAACAAAACTAGCTGACATGTATAGTGTTGAGTCATCCGCATACATAGACACACTGGCTTTACTCAAAGCCAGTGGCATGTCATTAGTAAAGATTGAAAAAGTAAGGGGCCTAGACAGCTGCCCTGGGGAATTCCTGATTCTACCTGTATTTTGTTGGAGAGGCTTACATTAAAGAACACCCTCTGTGTTCTGTTAGACAGGTAACTCTTCATCCACAATATAGCAGGGGTGTGAAGCCATAACACATATGTTTTCCAGCAACAGACTATGATCGATAATGTCAAAAGCCGCACTGAAGTCTCACAAAACAGCCCCCACAATCTTTTTATCATCAATTTCTCTCAGCCAATCATCAGTCATTTGTGTCAGTGCAGTGCTTGTTGAATGTCCTTCCCTATAAGCGTGCTGAAAGTCTGTTGTCAATTTGTTTACTGTAAAATAGCATTTTATCTGGTCAAACACACTTTTTTCCAAAAGTTTACTAAGGGTTGGTAACAGGCTGATTGGTCGGCTATTTGAGCCACTTAAGGGGGCTTTACTATTCTTAGGTAGGGGAATAACTTTTGCTTCCCTCCAGGCCCGAGGGCACACACATTCTAGTAGGCTTAAATCGAAGATATGGCAAATAGGAGTGCCAATATCGTCCGCTATTATCCTCAGTCAGACCCCGGTGGCTTGTCATTGTTGATCGACAATAATTATTTTTTCACCTCTTCCACACTTACTTTACGGAATCCAAATTACAATGTTTGTCTTTCATAATTTGGTCAGATATACATGGATGTGTAGTGTCAGCATTTGTTGCTGGCATGTCATGCCTAAGTTTGCTAATCTTGCCAATGACAAAACAAATACTCAAGTAGTTCGCAATATCTGTGGGTTTTGTGCTGAATGACCCATCTGATTCAATGAATGATGGAGCGGAGTTTGCCTTTCTGCCCAAAATTTCATTTAAGGTGCTCCAAAGCTTTTTTCTATAATTCTATATGTCATTTATCTTTGTTTCATAGTGTCATTTCTTCTTATTTTTATTCAGTTTAGTCACATGATTTCTCCATTTGCATTACGTTTGCTAATCGGTTGTACAGTCAGACCTATTTGCCATCTCTTTTGCCTCATCCCTCTCAACCATAAACATTTTCAATTCCTCATCAATCCACAGGGATTTAACAGTTTTTACAGTTATTTTCTTAATGGGTGCATGCTTATTAGTAACTGGGATAAGCAATTGCATAAATGTGTCAAGTGCAGCGTCTGGTTGCACGTCATTACACACCACAGACCAACAAATATTCTTTACATCAACAACATAGGAATCCCTACAAAACGTATTGTATGACCTCTTATACACAATATTAGGCCCAGCCTTTGGAACTTTGGTTTTCGTAGATATGGCTACTATATTGTGATCAATACATCCGATGGATTTGGATACTGCTTTCAAACAAATTTCTGCAGCATTAGTAAAGATATGATCAATACATGTTGATGATTTCATTCCTGTACTGTTTGTAACTACCCTGGTAGGTTGATTGATAACCTGAACCAGGTTGCATGCACTAGTTACAGTTTGAAGCTTTCTTTTGAGTGGGCAGCCTGATGAAAGCCAGTCAATATTTAAATCACCCAGAAAGTATACCTCTCTATTGATATCACATATATTATCAAGCATTTCACACATGTTATCCAGACTCTGACTGTTAGTACTTGGTTGTCTATAGCAGCTTCCCACCAGAATGGGCTTTAGGTGAGGCAAGTGAACCTGTAGCCATATTACTTCGACAGTATTTAACATGAGATCCTCTCTAAGCTTTACAGGAATGTGGTTCTGAATATAGACCGCAACACCGCCCCCGTTGGCATTTCTGTCTTTTCTGTAAATGTTATAACCTTGTATTGCTACCACTGTATCATCAAAGGTATTATCTAAGTGAGTTTCAGAGATTGTCAGAATATGAATGTAATCTGTTACTAGCAAATTATTGATTTCATGAACCTTGTTTCTTAAGCTTCATATGTTATCGTGGGCTATTTTTAACACTTTTCTGGGATGCTTGATTATTTTTCTTGCTTTACTGGGAAGCTTAGCAGACGTAGACATACTTGGGTTATTTTTATTAGTGCAGGGTGAGCTGCACACAGTGGACTTCCTACAAGGGCACACCACCTCAGTGCTAACAGTATTACTCTTGTTCATGGCATATGAGTACTGCATACAATAGCTGTAGGATCAGCAGAGGCATTCCGAGCAGTAAGAGGGACATAAATTAGGTTATTTACATTGTGTCTTTCAACGCCCCTAGGATAGTGTACATTTGCTGAATCATTATGACAACTCAGCGACACAATGGTAGGGATTAAATGAGCTAGACTTGGACATTGGTAAGTCATTGTCTCAACGCAGCCTTATCATGCTGTGAAAGGATCCAGGAACCCAAATAATTTGTGTGGATCCCATCCTCCTTATTATACAAGCTTTGTTTCCAGAAGGTGTCAAAATGGTCAATAAATGTTACACCCACAGAGCTGCAATAGTCTTGTAGCCAGTTATGGAGGGCTAAAAGTCTGCTGAACCGTTCAATGCCATGATTTAGGGAGGGCAGAGGGCTAAAAGTCTGCTGAACCGTTCAATGCCATGATTTAGGGAGGGCAGAGGTCTAAAAGTCTGCTGAACCGTTCAATGCCATGATTTAGGGAGGGCAGAGGGCTAAAAGTCTGCTGAACCGTTCAATGCCATGATTTAGGGAGGGCAGAGGGCCAGATATTATGGGGTGTTTGTTGGTGTCAGGTGGATACATGCATGACATGCAAAATACTGTATCTAATGACACTCAATGGGCCTCAAGTTCAAGTTTAAACTTTCTGCATTGTTTGTCCCAGAGAGGGCAATAGTTGCTTTGCAGCAGGGGAGCACCTATGTCATAAAAAACATATCAAATCCACATGGACCAGAATGGAAATGACAGCAAGGGACCACAAGGGAAATAAGTAATTGACTTTATTGTATTATCTCTGTCTAGTTTTGTGCTGTGTGTATGTATTTCTTAAACTTTTTGCCCTCCTATGAAAAAAGTGCCCTTTTGATTGGTAGTGGGGTTTTTTAACAAAGTATTTTGTATATAATTAATTGTTGGTCTCGTTTCTCTCTTGTACATTTAAATGCAACGAATTGTCCTTCAAACTACATAATCTCTCAGAATGAAGGAATATTTTTAAAAAGTCCCCTCCCCCGCCCTTCTGCCACCGCCAGCACTAGTGCACTGCTCCACTCATCCTGCATGGTTACTTCATCCAATTCCTATGCTGTTATACGACCGGGTAAAATGTATGATACTATACACCCTCTAATTAATATGACATTGTATGACTGCTATTCCATTCATAATATAACCTAACGTAACATAATATATCATACTAATAGAATGGAACAGGTTTATGGACCAAATCCTACGAATTGCCCTGAGACCAGGTTGCAACAGTGATAGCAAAGAAGAAAATATACTTTTAATTGACTCCCTTTCATCTGTGGTTCTAGCTTGCTTAGCCTACAATCCCACTGGACAAAAACTGGTTCAATCAATGTTGTTTCCAATTCATTTCAACCCCCCCAAAATCTAAAAGTCAATAACGTAAAGGCATTTGATATTACTTTCATCCAACTTTTAAACTAAATCCTATGACATTGTGACAAGTGTTGTTGATTTCACGTTGAATTCACGATAGTTGTCAACTCAACCAAATGTCAATCAAAACTAGACGTTGAACTGACGTCTGTGCCCAGTGGGATGTGTGATGAGTGAGTGTGTTGATGGAAACTTTGGCTACAAGACAAACCAGCCTACAAATAAACACCTTGGTTGAACAGAAACAACGGCAAAAATGATTAATGCACAGATTATGGATGTGCTCACGTCAAGCAGACCTACGACAAAAATACATAGTAAAACGTTAGCCTAAAATCCAGAGCCTGTTATGCTAACATGCAACGTGTTTGCTGACATCCTACTCACTGTACTCTGTGTCATGCTAACCATGATAAGGAGTGGCAACACAGAGTGTCAAGGAGTGGAAAGATAACTCAAAGAGACTGGTAGGCTGCCTCCACCACCATGCTTCACTGTGGGGATGGTGTTCTCGGAGTGATGAGAGGTGTTGGGTTTGTGCCAGACATAGCGTTTTCCTTGATGGCCAAAAACCTCAATTTTAGTCTCATCTGACCAGAGTACCTTCTTCCATATGTTTGGGGAGTCTCCCACATGCCTTTTAGCGAACACCAAACGTGTTTGCTTATTTTTTTCTTTAAGCAATGGCTTTTTTCTGGCCACTCTTCTTTAAAGCCCAGCTCTGTGGAGTGTATGGCTTAAAGTGGTCCTATGGACAGATACTCCAATCTCCACTGTGGAGCTTTGCAGCTCCTTCAGGGTTATCTTTGGTCTCTTTGTTGCCTCTCTGATTAATGCCCTCGTTGCCTGGTCCGTGAGTTTTGGTGGGCGGCCCTCTCTTGGCAGGTTTGTTGTGATGCCATATTCTTTCCATTTTTTTTATAATGGATTTAATGGTGCTCCGTGGGATGTACAAAGTTTCTGATATTTTTTTTATAACCCAACCCTGATCTGTACTTCTCCACAACTTTGTCCCTGACCTGTTTGGAGAGCTCCTTGGTCTTCATGGTGCCACTTGCTTGGTGGTGCCCCTTGCTTAGTGGTGTTGCAGACCAGTAGCGGCTCCTGAAAAAATTCTCAGGGGGGGCAATTTTTCTGATGATTTAGGTGACCTACACACATTTTAAAAAAGATATGTCCAGCAACAACATGAAGACAGGGGCAGCATATAAGTCAATACTGATATACACATTACTTGCTTCAAAAAGGCCTCATGGTTGAATTGGAAATATGTGCACCTGAGCATAATTCACAACAAGCAAGCAGGAGCTTTTGATAGAGGCTACTGAAAACATTGATGCAAGTTATTGGTAATAAGACATTTTTATAGACTTCCATATTCTGCCCTCTTGTATAGATTTGTGAAAATGAACAGTGATAGACATTTTGCCTGAAAACAGAATTTGAAAATAATTTCTAGAAAAGGTAAACACAGCTATCTGTATGGCTTTGTAAAAATGAACAACCATATTCTGGCCAATTGTATAGATTTGTAAATATGAACAACCATATTCTGGCCAATTGTATAGATTTGTAAAAATGAACATGAACAGATTTTTTATTTATTTTTTTACTTTAAAAAAAATGAAAAATAACTATTTTAAACAACATCAACTGTGAACTGATTTGGGCGTGTGTGTGTTAAAGAGACAGACAGGGAGGGACAAAGAGAGAGAGAGGCTACATTACTTGTACTGAAACTGTTCTCTTCTCTCTTTCAATGCAGCAAAGCGGTCAATGGCTTTCTCATTGAAATCAGGCATGCTGAGGACTAGTTCCCTCTCCATGGAAAGCATGGCCAGTGCATTCAGACGTTCCTGGCCCATTGAATTTCGCAGGAATGTCTTAACTCGTATCAAAGTTGAGAAACATCTCTCAGCTTCAGCTGTTGTCATGGGAGTAGTTATGAGGATGTTCAACAGAGTCACAGTCTCAGAGAACGTCTCCTGGAGGTTGTAGCTCATGAGAACCTGGTACAGTGCCAGTGCACCACAGCAGCCCTTGAATTCAGGATTCTCATAGATCAGAGATAGTTCTGTCTTGAGCTTTGCCTTGCTCAGCATGGGGTATGCATTCACAGTGGCATTCAGAGCCTCATCAGGAAATGAATGGCAGTACCTTTCAAACATGTCTGCTTGCAGTAAGGTAGCACTCACAAGGTGGCCAGAGAAAGATAACCTTTCTTTGGTGTGATCCAGGATGGTGTTGCAGACCTCTTCAGACAGCCTCTGCTTCTCCTCTTCTCTCAAAGCTGTTCTGGGTCTTTTGGCTCCTGTTGCTTCTTGCAGCTGCTGTTGAGAGGAGTCCCTGAAGGCAATCAGACCAATGTGTTTGTTGGCTTTGTACAGTATTGTTGTCTATGTGATGCACAGGTATATGCAATGTATCCATGTATAGTACAAATACTTCAGTTCCACTTAAAATGGGCAGGGATGCATAAAGTCTTTAGTGTTTAAGTTAGCCTTTGTGTCTCACATAGCCTGGATGTTCAGCACAGTATACAGTGGTGCTCATAAGCTTATGAGCCCATGCTAAAGTTGACTAAAAAGAGGAATAAAAAAGAAAAGAAAATTGGTGTCCTTAAAGGTTGGATTTTCCAACTTTTTTAATTAAGTCATTAAGATCAATTTCCAAAAGATGATTTTTTTTATTTTTTTATTCCTCTTTTTAGTCAACTTTAGAATGTGTTCATACACTTATGAGCACCACTGTACAGTACACATAGTATATAAAATAAGCTAGATTACACCACTGGCCATATATAATGATAATAATGTAATTTCAAACACAAATGCAGTCTCCTTTCATGCATACATTTTCAAATAAAGCTCTGCTTTGAGAAAGATCGAATGATATTGTTTAATCTTACCTTATGGCCTGCACACTGCTTGTGAAGCTGTCGAGGGCACGTTTGATGAAGACAGCATCGATGTCCTTCTTCTGTAGCTTCTGGTACAGAATGTCGACGTGGGGCATGATTTTGTGAAAAAGCCCCAGGAAAAAAATAAAATCTTCATCATGTAGCATCCTCACGTAGCCAGATGCCTCTCTCACGGTGGGCTGGTCAAAATAATCCAATGAACCCGTCCGGATGGCTTCAAAACATTCTATGAGGTCGTCTCGATTCTCGTAGACAGTGTTCACGACTCTGCTGTTGAAGTTCCACCGTGTGGATGAAGGTCTGGGCAGTCTTCGTGCAACAGTCTGGTCAAGAATGCTGGTGCGTTTGGGTGACCGGGAAAAAAAAGTTCACTTTTTTGATGCGAGAAGTAGCTTGCTGCATGATCAAATTCAGCTGATGCGCATAGCAATGCACGTAATGGGCATTCTTGAAATGCTCACGCACCTTTTTCTGCACACCAGCCTTCTCTCCCCTCATCACACTGGCTCCATCGTAATCTTTCGCAATGAGTTTGACTTTCTCGTCGTCGGCAAAAAGACCGTTCAGTCTCTCCAAAAGCACACTGGCGATTGAGACTGAGGTTGATTCCGAGATGGGAAGGAACTCAAAAAAGCGCTCCTGCACTTTGTGGTTGCTATCTATGTACCTCAGCACAAGCACCAGCTGTGTCTGTGTAGAAACGTCCGTGGTCTCGTCAGCTTGGATAGCTACGAAGTTCGCCGACTTCACCTCCTCCACAATATGTTCCCTCATGACCGCTAGCATACACTCCAGTAGCTCGTTTTGAATGGTCTTTGATGTGCCCTTGAAAACTTTAGCATTTTTAAGATGGTCATCAAACACCTCATCTAATTGTGCCACAAAGTTGACAAGTCCAAGAAAAATACCAGGGTTGGTGGAGCCCTCAGTTTCATCTTTGCCTCGCAAAGCTAACTCAAACACTCCGCAAAACTTCACACACTGGATTAGCCGGCAGAGGATGTGGCGGTTCTTGCTAACCTCATCGTTGTGGCGGCGGACAGCTAGCCTGTATCCCTCATCCAGTTGAGTGGCAATGTTCACTCTCCCCAAAGCAGACAATCTCAAACATCTATCCATGTGGGTCTTTGACAGCTCATGTTTCTTAATCTTTTCTGAAAGATGGTGCATGTCCGTTACACCAGTCGCTGTCCAAGCGGTGCTGTCTGCCGTGCCGCCTTCAGGGTGAAAGAGTAAGCAGGGGTAGCAGAAGACTGCATTAGCTACATCGCAGCCTGCTAGCCAGGTTTTTCGTTCGTACCAATTTTTGGAAAATCCTCGGGTGTAGGACTTTCCCCCTTTAGTAGAAACCTGTTGAATTATTAAATTTGGTCTGGGAGGTCCTAATTGTTTCGTTGCCAATTTATCTTGATTTGTTCGCCGACAAAAAGGAACTTCTTTCAAAGAGACAATCGAGTTGCACTGAACGCTAGCCATCTTGACAGTAGTACGTGAATTGATTGACGCTGCTACCCGCTCTTTTCTTAGTTATGTTCATGGTTATGTTACGTATGACGAAAGCGCGTAAGTGCAAGCCCTCCCGGAACCCATAGAGATTGTATTGAAAGCTCTGATATTTGAAAAAAAAAAGATTTTACATGAGAGTCTATGAGAGACTTCTGGGGCAATTTTCAACCTGACTGAAATCGCCCCAAAAGGTGCGGGGCCATTTGAAGCACGACTTTAGCCTGATTGGACATTTAGTGGCAGATCAGACGTCTAGATTAGAACACTGATAACTACTGTTGCCGTGATATAATTGATTAGAAAAAAAATCCCTTCCTTTTCCCGTTTGGCAGTGCGTCGCCCATATCGCCCTAATGAACACACCGCCCCTGTTGCAGACTCTGGGGCCTTTCAGAACAGGTGTACATATACTGAGAATTTTTTGAAATAAGTTATTTTTTTCATTTCACTTCACCAATTTGGACTATGTCCATTACTGAAATCCAAATAAAAATCTATTTAAATTACAGGTTGTAATGCAACAAAATAGGAAAAACGCCAAGGGGGATGAATATTTTTGCAAGGCACTGTATGTCAATCTGTGCTTGAATTAGTGTAAATTAGAGTTTGCACTTTTTTGGTAGGCCTATTCCATTCCAATCTCCCATTGAAGCAGCCTGCTAAACTACAAACAGCACAGCTCAAATAAGTATTTCACCCATGTCAACAATGTAATCGCAATAGGCTACAGACACTGACTGACACTGCAGGAGACTGGGATTTCATCTGCTGTGAAAGTTCAGCCAGCCAAGGTCAAAACCAGGACCAATCTCATCTCCAGCTGGCTGTACATGGAGCGCTGCAACCAACACCCTCTGTAACTCAGAACTAGCACTCTCGTTCTCAGCAGCAGACCCTTATAGAAAATCCATGTGAAATCATGTGAAAACCTATTTTTTGAACACTTCACGTTTTCACATGTGTAGTTTCATGTTATCACATTAACGTCACATAAGATCACATGAAAATGTGTCTTCGGAAAACTTCACGTGATCACACATGAAATTCATGTTTTTCCCGTAAAGTGAGTTAGGTGCACCCGTAAAGCCAATGTCGTCACACACACACACACACACACAGTCGACACAGCTTAACGCCATCATGCGGATCATCACTGTCACACTACGATCCACCCCCGCTTCCGTGGGTCCCTTGTCGTCGTCTCCGTCCCCTCGCAATAACCCACAAAATGATTGAAAAAGTCTCCACCGCCCCACACCTGCCACTACAGGAGGAAGTCTTCAACCCACCAAATATACGCCCCCCATCAAGAAAGCCGATTTGGAAAGACCCACCCAAAACAAACTGTAATAATATGCCATTTGGCAGACGCTTTTATCCAAAGCGACTTACAGTCATAGAACAAGCGTTAAAATGAATGCACCTAAAGGGTTTTAAGGCGCAAACGGCTATGGAGAAGAATCAGCAATCACTTACAATTTCACTAGCTAGCAGAGGGGAAGTTGAAAAAAAGGATCAGTAATATCACACCACAACAGACAAATTCAACCACAAACGGCAAGTATGACCACAAACAGTTCATTACCAGACAGTCTATTCAGTTTAAAGTGGGATTTTTATTTTTTTATTTATTTTTATTTTTGGAGAATAGCCTAAACTCATTGAACACCAAGTGACAAAATTGCCAAATCCAAGGATTTTGGCTGTGGCTGAATTGCATCATAACAAACATAACCATTGCCTTGGGACTATAGGGTGATAGTGTGGGACAGTACAATATGGGAGGCGGCTCCTATAATCATCACCACTCACGCTAAGGGATTACGGTGGTATGCTGTTATCAGTATTACACAACAGGGAACCAGTATCACGTCAGCTTGTGACGTGGTTAAACTCAATGTGTAGCCACTGATAACATTCCACTGGGAACAGATGTCAATAATAATATGCCATTTAGCAGACGCTTTTATCCAAAGCGACTTACAGTCATGCGTGCATACATTATTATTATTTTATTTTTTTTGTGTATGGGTGGTCCCGGGGATCGAACCCACTACCTTGGCGTTACAAGGGCTGTGCTCTACCAGCGGAGCTACAGAGGACCACGTACTGTAATCAGTTCTATTACAAGCAAAAATATTGTATTCAGATTACTGATACTTTTGAAAACCTAGATGATTACTTATTGGATTACTTTTAAATTCAGAAAGGATGTTTGCGAACAAATAAATTATGGCACCTTTCAGTTTCTCATCAGGATCCTGGCAGCGCAGTTCTGCGTGTAGTGTTGTTCCAACTGACAACTTTACCAGGACGAGGACTTGCGGATGTCAAGCTCTTTCCAAAAGCCTATGTTGAAGCAAGCTAAATGACACGTTGTTTACTTAGCTAGCTAGGTAGCTCATGCCAAATGAATAGGTTACTATAACGTATCTGAAAATACATGATCAATTGATGTTTACTGATCATGAAATGCATGCAGTTACTTGCTGTATAACTCTGATGATAGAGCTAAATGTGGAATAATCGGAAATGTCTGTGTAGTTCTGACTATGCTATTCAAGAGGTGATGATATTAAAAACAAATAGTTATAAAATGTATTTACCAATCTCTTGTTAATGGTTTTAGCGAAAATCGTATATATTTCTGGCACTAACATCAATCAATTTCAAGAAGGATCGGAATATACCTGCATGTAGGTCCAGGAAAAGGTGCAAATTATATCCACAAAAAACTAGTGATGTGTAGAGAGATTCACATCCAAGCACTAATATTTTTTTAAAGTTCAAATTGTTTAGTGGAATCCACCGGACGCAGCCAAACCATGGCGACAGTAGCCTTGGAAATGGTGGCGACAGTAGCCCCCCCCCCCTCTCTCTCTCTCTCTCTCTCTCTCTCTCTCTCTCTCTCTCTCTCTCTCTCAATTCAATTTCAATTTCAATTTAAGGGCTTTATTGGCATGGGAAACGTGTGTTAACATTGCCAAAGCAAGGGAAGTAGATAGTAAACAAAAGTGAAATAAACAATAAATATTAACAGTAAACATTACACTCAGAAGTTTCTCTCTCTCTCTCTCTCTCTCTGTGGGTCACACAATGCCGATGTCGGAAGCTGTACTGTAATTGGAGAGATACTTTTCATAATGGTGTGGGGAGCAGGCATGACATCTCATATGGCTGTTTCCCCTGCAACATCACCGCAAACTGGTGCATGGTGCCAAGAGGAAAAGCCTGTGTCACCGCGCATCCTTGCTGGTAGAACCGGTTTATAGAGTTTGGGACTATAAGGTTCTATCTGCATTTTGGTCAAGTTATTGACATAGCCTTGTTCTGTTCATTGTTCTCTACCTATATAGTACCCTTAATACCACAATTCATGTTAAGTTCAAAATATCAAAATTGCTGACAGCATTCAAACCAATGAGGGTTCAGAATGTTAAAGCCAATTATCTCAGAATAATATTTTTGCAGATAAAACCTTATAGTCCTAAACTCTCGTAATTGTCTGTATTGTAGTAGCATAGGCTAATGCTGTCTGTCTGCCCGTCCATTTGTCTGTCTGTCAGGTGAACTTTAGGGAGTAATGCCAGGTTCAATGCTCCCCACTGAGAATCAGCACACGCACGCGCACGCACGCACAAACAAACTGTCTTTACAGTTTGTTTTAATCGGTTTTGTATGTGGTACATTTTCACAACTCTTAGTACAAAACTCCAAACTGTTCACACTTGTAACGCTGCCAGTCGTTCATTCAAAATCTGTTAATGTGCATTCATTTGGATTGTAAACATCTCTCACCACACACCCATTGATTCAAAATCTAAGTTTATTGTGAAATGTATAGAGGACATTGGTTTAATCACCAAAACACAACATAATGATATCTTTTCAATTTAGTCGTTTTAACTACCAGTTAATCCAATAGCAAAAATGCAAGGTATGTGTTTCAAATCGCCCTTAGAAGTGATGAAAGTAATATGCTACAGTACTGTAAATTACAGTAGATTATACAGTTTTCACATTAGGCAATACACTTACTGTAGTAGACAAACCAGTTTAAAATCTATTGGTTCACCAAATGCTTAAGTGATTAACCATTAAGCGCAGTTGGATTAAGTGATGGTCAAATGTATTTAAACAAATGAGAAGAGAAGCCTATGAAAAGTATTGTGAGCATTGCATTGTGAAAGGCAATTACTTTATATGAAATGTATTTCTAGATGAAACACTGATTAGGTTTGGTGAAAAAGTTACTGTGTGATTTTGTGTATTGTACTTAGTCAATTGAAAATGTGTTAACAGTTTTAAAAAACAGCCTTTTTGATGTTCTGTTTTGGGTTTTGTACTTTACCACATACACTGCATGAACAAAAGTATGTGGACACCTGGTCGTCGAACATCTCATTCCAAAATCATGGGCATTAAAATGGAGTTGGTCTCCCCTTTGCTGCTGTAACAGCCTCCACTCTTCTGGGAAGGCTTTCCACTAGATGTTGGAACATTGCTGCAGGGACTTGCTTTCATTCAGCCACAAGAGCATTAGTGAGTTCAGGCACTGATGTTGGGTGATTAGGCCTGGCTTGCAGTCGGCATTCCGATTCATCCGAAAGGTGTTTGATGGGGTTGGGTCAGGCCTCGGTGCAGGCCAGTCAAGTTCTTCCACACCGATCTCGACAAACCATTTCTGTATGGACCTCGCTTTGTGCACAGGGGCATTGTCATGCTGAAAAAGGAAAGGGCCTTCCCAAAACTGGTGACACAAAGTTGGAAGCACAGAATCATCTAGAATGTCATTGTATGCTGTAGCGTTAAGATTTCCCTTCACTGGAACTAAGAGGCCTAGCCTGAACCATGAAAAACAGCACCAGACAATTATTCCTTCTCCACCAAACTTTACAGTTGGCATTATGCATTGGGGCAGGTAGCGTTCTCCTGGCATCCGCCAAACCTAGATTCATCCGTCGGACTGCCAGATGTTGAACGGTGATTCATCACTCCAGAGAACGCGTTTCCACTGCTCCAGAGTCCAATGGCGGCGAGCTTTACACCACTCCATCTGACGCTTGGCATTGCGCATGATGACCTTAGGCTTGTGTGCACGGTTGCTCGGCCATGGAAACCCATTTCATGAAGCTCCCGACGAACAATTATTGTGCTGACTTTGCTTCCAGAGGCAGTCTGGAACTCTGTATTGAGTGTTGCAACCTTCAGCACAAATATAAATATTTGATTATATCTTTTCATGTGACAACACTGAAGAAATTACACTTTGCTACAAGGTAAAGTAGTGAGTGTACAGCTTGTATAACAGTGTAAATTTGCTGTCCCCTCAAAATAACACAACACACAGCCATTAATGTAGCTGGCAACAAAAGTGAGTACACCCATAAGTGAAAATGTCCAAATTGGACCCAAAGTGTCAATATTTTGTGTGGCCACCATCATTTTCCAGCACTGCCTTAACCCTCTTGGGCATGGAGTTCACCAGAGCTTCACAGGTTGCCACTGGAGTCCTCTTCCACTCCTCCATGATGACATCACGGAGCTGGTGGATGTTAGAGACCTTGCACTCCTCCACCTTCCGTTTGAGGATGCCCCACAGATGCTCAATAGGGTTTAGGTCTGGATACATGCTTGGCCAGTCCATCACCTTTACCCTCAGCTTCTTTAGCAAGGCAGTGGTCGTCTTGGAGGTGTGTTTGGGGTCGTTATCATGTTGGAATACTGCCCTGCGGCTCAGTCTCCGAAGGGAGGGGATCATGCTCTGCTTCAGTATGTCACAGTACCACTCGGGAAGTCTCCCGAGTGGCGCAGTGGTCTAAGGCACTGCATCGCAGTACTAGCTGTGCCACTAGAGATCCTGGTAAAATCCAGGCTCTGTCGTAGCCGGCCGCGACCGGGAGACCCATGGGGTGGCGCACAATTGGTCCAGGGTAGGGGAGGGAATGGCCGGCAGGGATGTAGAGCATGGTGTTTGCAACGCCAGGGTTGATAGTTCGATTCCTACAGGGGCCAGTATGAAAAAATAAATAATGTATGCACTCACTAACTGTAAGTCGCTCTGGATAAGAGCGTCTGCTAAATGACTAAAACGTAAAAAATGTAATGTTGGCATTCATGGTTCCCTCAATGAACTGTAGCTCCCCAGTGCCGGCAGCACTCATGCAGCCCCAGACCATGACACTCCCACCACCATGCTTGACTGTAGGCAAGACACACTTATCTTTGTACTCCTCACCTGGTTGCCGCCACACACGCTTGACACCATCTGAACCAAATAAGTTTATCTTGGTCTCATCAGACCACAGGACATGGTTCCAGTAATCCATGTCCTTAGTCTGCTTGTCTTCAGCAAACTGTTTGCAGGCTTTCTTGTGCATCATCTTTAGAAGAGGCTTCCTTCTGGGACGACAGCCATGCAGTCCAATTTGATGCAGTGTGTGGCGTATGGTCTGAGCACTGACAGGCTGACCCCCCACCCCTTCAACCTCTGCAGAAATGCTGGCAGCACTCATACGTCTATTTCCCAAAGACAACCTCTGGATATGACACTGAGCATGTGCACTCAACTTCTTTGGTCGACCATGGCGAGGCCTGTTCTGAGTGGAACCTGTCCTGTTAAACCGCTGTATGGTATTGGCCACCGTGCAGCAGCTCAGTTTCAGGGTCTTGGTAATCTTCTTATAGCCCAGGCGATCTTTATGTAGAGCAACAATTCTTTTTTTCAGATCCTCAGAGAGTTCTTTGCCATGAGGTGCCATGTTGAACTTCCAGTGACCAGTATGAGGGAGTGTGAGAGCGATGACACCAAATGTAACACACCTGCTCCCCATTCACACCTGAGACCTTGTAACCAGGATCTTGTGGGGGATCTATTTTCTCATAATTGGATCTGTATGTGATGAATAGCTTAGAAGGAATGCATTGGTGATTAAACATAAAAGGTTTGTACTGTACTGATATAAATTGTTTCACATAACAAGCTGTGATTCATGTGAGGAACGTTAGGGGGTAGGATGAGATAAGAACTTGTGTCTCAAAATACTAGACTACACTGCCTCTTTGTGATCTGTGAACCGTCCAAGGACGTGTACTGCAAAAGTGCTGACTTTCTGGATAAGTTGCAAAACAACTAGATGCCTGGCAACAGTGTGTAACAGTGGAGCGCCAAGGGGCTGGGACCAGCCTGTGCGCCAACGGATTGGCTGAGTAAGTCTAAACCACGCTCAGTCTCTACTCTGATTGGCCAGCAGGGAGCGGGAACTATCTCTGTCAGAGTATTTTAAGAAGAACTCATAACAATGGCTTAGTTCTCTGTCTGCCCTGCGTGGTATTTCAGTGAGCCCGTATATGAACCATCATACTTATCATACATACATTTTGCATATAATAAATTTAGCTTGGATTGAATATCTCTTGATTATGTTTTCTCTTATTCCAATACCAGATTTGAATTACGCAATTTCTAACAATCTCTAGTGGCACAGCTTGCACTGTGATGCAGTGCCTTAGACCACTGCGCCACTCGGGAATCATCCTATTCAGAGAGGGGACACAATCCATCCTCTCCTTGCACACACACAAACACACACACGTTGAACGGTCTGGACGTGAACGCTGCTTCAGATAGCTCTGGTTGGGAGAGATGAGACATTTACTTTATATAACAATATATATCACTCTGTCCATCTCTCTATACCACTGTCTGTCTATCACTGTCTGTCTATATCACTCTGTCTGTCTATATCTCTGTGCATCTCTCTATATCACTCTGTCATTCTGTTTTTGTCTCAGATCATATGTTTACTCAGGACAAAGTGTCCCTAACCCAAACAAACTGCAGAAACCAGTTCGTTCTCATATTTATATCTGGCTTGATTAAATGTGTGGGGAGTGGTATTCAGTCCATGTGTGCCACCGATACACAACAAAGAGGTATTGTTAAAATGATTATTGATGCCATGTCCTTTCAGAACATTGTTTTAATGAGTCAGGTTTTATATGATATGAAGCACTGGTTTATGGTTAGTGTCCTTCTGTGCATAAGGGATTATTAAACACAAATGAGAAGTTAGGCTGGTTACAAGATTCTAGATGGCCTGGTCCCAGAGGTGCAGTGGATTGACAGCAGATCCGATAAGATCTCTAGCAGGCACAAAGAGGGATATAAATCTTGAATGTGCTGAGATGTTGAAATAGTGTAAATATGCCTGATGCTTTTGTCATGCTCTGCAATTTATTCATGGGTGTATGTCTGTTGTCTATTAGAAAAGTACATACTAAGTTGAGTCAATCTGACTTACCTTCAGTGCTTAGACCCATGAATATATTTATTTTAAATAATGACATGATGTATGGTTTCCCACTGGGAAAAAAACTGGTACAATCAACGTTGTTTTCACGTCATTTCAACGAAAACCATCTATGTGGTGACGTTGAATCAACGTGGAAAACTGATTGGATTTGCAAAAAGTCATCAACGCAAGGGCATCTTTGTTTCAACCAACTTTTCACCTAAATCCACTGACATGGTGACATTTTTTGTTGATTTCACGTTGAATTCACGTTATGTAAATCAAAAGTCGACGTTGAACTGACGTCTGTGCCCAGTGGGTTGTTTGTATGTATGTGCAGAGAGAATGAAAGCGAGGAGGACAGGTTCATAGGCTGAAATGGAATAAATGGAAAGGTATGAACCCACCCTTTGATATCTCCTCCCACCATCCACCTTAGGCGTGTGTGATTGTGCATTTGTGTTGTGATACCTCTAACTGTGCCTCTAATAGCAGATTGTCAGTCTCCCTCCTGTGGCAGTCAGAGGAACAGCAGGCGGCAGAGACCTCCGAAGACCAAATGAATTCACCACACTGCACCCCCCTACGCACACCGCCCCTAGGCTCCACAGTTTAAGATGTTCTCCTCACAAATAGATTGCATAGATTTCCTACCATTAATACAGCAGATTTCACGCTATTAGTGACTATCTATATTCTTCAATGTTTCATGTCCTAAGGCCTCTCTCTTTCTACTCTCTGTTACGCTCTTTTATTCTCTCTCTCTCTCTTTTGGTTTGTAAGTGTTTAACACTGCTTATAGACTTCATACCTCAAAATACTGCCTTCATGCATCATTAGAGGACAGCGGAGCATGTGTGTGTGACTGTGTGTATGTGTGTGTGACTGTGTGAGTGTGACTGTGACATACTACATCAAACAGCAATGAAAGAGCCTGCTCTAAATGTACTACTTGGGGCCAGTGTGTGTGTGTGTGTGTGTGTGTTTGTGTGTGTGTGTGTGTGGCACAGTGTAAGTCAAGCCATGATTTTAGAGTAGCACCCTTTATTGTATATATTATGTGGTCAGTGTAGAGAAGGCTAAACCAGATGCAGAATTGTCCTTTACACCAGGGCTGACCAACCTTCCTCCTGCAGAGATACCCTCTGAACAAGCTGCTTTTCATCGCTAAAATGAGGTGTGTTTATGTTGGGCAAAAGCCTGCACCTACAGTAGGGTCATGACTAGCTTCCACAGCCACAAAGTCATAATTATGGCTATACCCCGCCTATTTTTACAATTTCTCTTCTTAAAAATGTATTTTAAACCTAACAATAACCTTCATCCTAACATTAAGCACACTGCTAACCTTATGCCTTACCCTAACCTTAAATTAAGACCAAAAAGCACGCAAAAAAGCCCATACATTTTTTAATATGCGGCCAATCTTGACTTTGTGTTTGTGGTAACTAGTGGAAACCACCCTGTAGCTCTCCAGGAGGAGGACTGCCCATCTCTGCTATACACTGATATAATATGATCCCGTACAGTAGCAAAGCTCCAAAACACAAGAAACTAAGAATAAATATATTCACAATTTCCTCTAATATTTGTAGGAGATAAAAGCATAAAAAGGTACTTCCTTTAAAAGATAATAATCGATAGAAGTGTCTTTCCTGTGTCGAAATGCTTTGTCCTGGTTTCCTGTCCTTTATCCCACTCACAATTCCTCTGAGAAATACTTGAAATCCAATGAAGTGACTTGATTGCCGTTGTCCGATGAAAGTCAAGTCAACATCCCCTTTAGGAGTTTATAGCTGTGTCTCATGGTTCTCTCGCATCCCGAAAGTCCTTATATTCCACCTGAGAACAACCACTCCCAGAGCCCTATACAAACTTTTCCTGTACAAGACAGGAAATGCAAATATACAAACATAAATAAACTCTTACAAATGCAAATATACTCCTCTGTCTCTTCTCAGGAGGAAGGCTACTTTCGACTATAATCTGGGAAATAATAGCTTTTGATTGAATAGGGCCCTCAGTTTCTCAGAGCAGCTCTGAGTCCCAGCCGTTAGTATTCAAACCTCTGTTTAGATAAATAGATCTGTGTTCATAGAAAAATAAGCCTTGACCACTTGCTGGCTGCTTGCAGGCCCCGGTCAAATACTTTCAAATACTGTACTTGAGCTACGCTTGAGTTAGTTTGCCCAGTATAACTGTGGAACCAATGGAATAGCCCAATAAGTGTGTAAGCTAAATCCAAACTCACCTCAAGCACGTTTTTGAAAGTATCGGACATGTGTATTAGACCCAGGTCTGGCTGCTAGTTGCTAAGGCACTTGACTGTCATTTCTCTCTCTCCCTCTTTCCACACCACCAGGAGGCTGGTGAGGGGAGGACGGCTCCTAATAATGTCTGGGATGGAGGTAATGGAATGGTACCCAACACATGTTTGATACCATTCCATTTATTCTGTTCCAGCCATTACAATGAGCCCGTCCTCCTCAATGAAGGTACCACCTGCCGCCTGTGGTCCACAGTAACACTTAGACACAGTGACACTAATACCAGGGATGTAGTGTCCAGGGTAAACACACTTCAACACCTCTTCCACATTGTTTTCATATGGTGAAAAGTCTTTATGCTACATTAGATGCCCATCAGACTGGGCCTCTGTGTTTACACCCCCCTCTCTTTACCACTTAATTCCTGACTCATATCCTCCCTGTGTCTCTCTCTCTCTCTCTCTCTCTCTCTCTCTCTCTCTCTCTCTCTCTCTCTCTCTCTCTCTCTCTCTCTCTCTCTCTCTCTCTCACACCGTGTTTCATTATGTTATTGGAGTGGCAGAGCTACTGAGTGTCTCATCAGCAGGTCTTTAGAGAGCTAACATGAACACACCCCCCACCACATTGTCTAACTTGAACACACACACACCCACCCCATTGTCTAACTTGAACACACACACACCCACCACATTGTCTTGCTTTGTGATGCTGGGAATAAAAAGTCATCAATGGTACAAAAAATAATTGCTAGTCTCAGGCACTGATCTAGGATCAGCTTACCCTCTCCAAAGCCTCATCTAAGGGTCACTTCATCTTAGTCCTAACAGCTCTCCCAACACACAGGTTTACCTCTGCATATCAACATTTTCAAGACATGACATAGTACAGGAGTCATTTCTTGTCATCGCCAGCGGTTCCATAGTAACATTATATATTAGAACTGATAAGATCTGTTCAGGACCTCCATGTAATCTGGCTTGGTACTGAGTCTCGCTCTCAGCTCTCGCGGAAACTCTGAGTTCTGGCTCTGATTACTACTGCTTGGCCCCGCACACACTGTCATTGTAGTAACCACAAGGGATTGGTTGGGTTCCTCTTTGGGTTCGGGGGGCTGAGGGGTTTGAGGAGGGTGGGGATAGCGTGGTGGTGGGGGACGTGTATACCTGTCCGGCAGGTCTCGGAACTCTGGGACGGCGGCGGACATTCCAGAGATCCCAAAGAGGCAGTCAACCAATCCCACCTTGGGGGTGGGGCCCTGGCTGTCTATGACCGTTGGGCAGAGGGTCCCGTTTCCGCTGAGATCTGAAAGAGGGGGTCCCACTGCCCCGGCAACGGTACTGATGGGGGGGGAGGACACCATGTTCCACTCTCTCTCTCTCTCTGCCACCAAACAATAGTGTCCTTCGCTCTCTCTCTCCCCCGCCGAGCGGTATCTTCCCACATTCCCTTTCTCTTTAGAACCAGAGAACTGCTGCTGTTGTTGCCATTGCTGCTTCACCGCTGAATCATCCTCATCCTTATAGACTGGGTTACTGCATATGTGTGTTGAGGGACTGAGGTTAGGGTTAGGGCCAGGGTCGGCGGGGAGGATGCTATCGTAGACGTGGCTATGCTCCAAGGCAGACAGAGGAGGAGGAGGGGTCTCCGGTACCGGTAACCTGTGGTGCTGCTGCTCGGTGAATATCCCACATTCCATCTGGATCCCGGCCAGATCCACCTCTCCCTGCCGCCGGAACGGCAGCTTGTCCCGCCTCCTCAGGGCGTAGGCAATCAGCGCCGCTGCCGCAAAGAACGCCGACACGAACAGCACCAGCAGGCTGAGCACCAGAACCGACAGAGGGATGGAGGCCTTGGTGAGGGGACCCAGGGGGCCATGGCCTGGCACAGGGTAGCCCAGAGAGAAATCACCGTCTGGGGCTGTGGAGCTGTTCCACTCCCCCTGGTTCTCCTCCGTGGCCTGGTGGGTGTCCAGGTCTGGACAGAGGAGGTCCAGGGAAAGAGAGCGAAGGTCTGTACCTACAACAAAGATACACAATATAAAGAAAGGCACTTTCTTTAAGTCATTGAAGCGCAACAAACCAAACAAATATAGGAACAACAGTGGAAATGCCGCCCCATGCATTCACCTAAACTGCACACCTGTGTAGAGGAGCGTCAACTTCATACATCCATGCCAGACATCAACCACAATGAGAATACGAAAGGGCCTCCCTTCACTGGCCAGAGAACACAAGAAGAGGGGGGCCACATTCACAGCAGGAGCCCTCCCCCCTTTGGTTAATTTCACACCTCAAGCATAGGACAATGCACAGGACAATCAGCCTTCTTCCTGCAAAAGGGCGGCAGGCACCTCCAAATGGTACTCAGACGGCCTGATGAAGACTGAGGATGACTACGACTCAGCCAAACTACTTCTTCATGGAGAAAAATGGAGAGCACCCAAACTGCCTCAAAACGCTCTTATTTCATTTACATTTACATTTTAGTCATTTAGCAGACGCTCTTATCCAGAGCGACTTACAGTTAGTGAGTGCATACATTTTTCATACATTCATTCATATTTCCTCAAGCTAAAAGGTGTAATATGGTTTCAAATTCTGTCCTCTTTCATAAATGTAGCCTTTTTCCGATCCTCCCTTTCCTACACTTCACTACTTCCTGTCTTTCCTTTCCTACACTTCACTACTTCCTGTCTTTCCTTTCCTACCCTTGTTATTTTCTTCTGATTCCTTCCACCGTCATCCTATGCTGTTTATTTGCTATATAGCATCGATTCAGAGATGTTATGAACCCCGTCATTCTATGCGGTTTATTTGCTATATAGCATCGATTCAGAGATGTGATGAACAACTAAAACAACATATTTCAATGTTTTTTAGAATATCTAATGAAGGAAAATACATTTAAATGTATTAAAGGTTGATTTTGTGTATTTGTATAGCTGAAAAGTTACAGTGAGGGAAAAAAGTATTTGATCCCCTGCTGATTTTGTAAGTTTGCCCACTGACAAAGACATGATCAGTTTATAATTTTAATGGTATGTTTATTTGAACAGTGAAAGACAGAAAAACAACAACAAAATCCAGAAAAACGCATGTCAAAAATGTTATAAATTGATTTGCATTTTAATGAGGGAAATAAGTATTTGACCCCTCTGCAAAACATGACTTAGTACTTGGTGGCAAAACCCTTATTGGTAATCACAGAGGTCAGACGTTTCTTGTAGTTGGCCACCAGGTTTGCACACATCTCAGGAGAAATTTTGTTTCACTCCTCTTTGCAGATCTTCTCCAAGTCATTAAGGTTTCCAGGCTGACGTTTGGCAACTCAAACCTTCAGCTCCCTCCACAGATCTTCTATGGGATTAAGGTCTGGAGACTGGCTAGGCCACTCCAGGACCTTAATGTGCTTCTTCTTGAGCCACTCCTTTGTTGCCTTGGCCGTGTGTTTTTGGATCATTGTCATGCTGGAATACCCATCCACAACCCATTTTCAATGCCCTGGCTGAGGGAAGGAGGTTCTCACCCAAGATTTGATGGTACACGGCCCCGTCCATCGTCCCTTTGATGCAGTGAAGTTGTCCTGTCCCCTTAGCAGAAAAACACCCCCAAAGCATAATGTTTCCACCTCCATGTTTGACGGCTGGGATGGTGTTCTTGGGGTCATAGGCAGCATTCCTCCTCCTCCAAACATGGCGAGTTGAGTTGATGCCAAAGAGCTCAATTTTGGTCTCATCTGACCACAACACTTTCATCCAGTTCTCCTTTGAATCATTCAGATGTTCACTGGCAAACTTCAGACGGGCCTGTATATGTGCTTTCTTGAGCAGGGGGACCTTGGGGGCGTTGCAGGATTTCAGTCCTTCACGGCGTAGTGTGTTACCAATTGTTTTCTTGGTGACTATGGTCCCAGCTGCCTTGAGATCATTGACAAGATCCTCCCGTGTAGTTCTGGGCTGATTCCTCACCATTCTCGTGATCATTGCAACTCCACAAGGTGAGATCTTGCATGGAGCCCCAGGCCGAGGGAGATTGACAGTTCTTTGTGTTTCTTCCATTTGTGAATAATCGCACCAACTGTTGTCACCTTCTCACCAAGCTACTTGGCGATGGTCTTGTAGCCCATTCCAGCCTTGTGTAGGTCTACAATCTTGTCCCTGACATCCTTGGAGAGCTCTTTGGTCTTGGACATGGTGGAGAGTTTGGAATCTGATTGATTGATTGCTTCTGTGGACAGGTGTCTTTTATATAGGTAACAAGCTGAGATTGGGAGCACTCCATTTAAGAGTGTGCTCCTAATCTCAGCTCGTTACCTGTATAAAAGACACCTGGGAGCCAGAAATCTTTCTGATTGAGAGGGGGTCAAATACTTATTTCCCTCATTAAAATGCAAATCAATTTATAACATTTTTGACATGTGTTTTTCTGGATTTTTTTGTTGTTATTCTGTCTCTCACTGTTCAAATAAACCTACCATTAAAATTATAGACTGATCATGTCTTTGTCAGTGGGCAAACGTACAAAATCAGCAGGGGATCAAATACTTTTTTCCCTCACTGTACCTGTCCCACTATTCAAACACCATTCAAGGGAAGTGGGACAGTACTATAAATCAGATTTCATAAAATATAATAATTGTTTACATGAGTAGTTATTATATGTTATAACACTACCAATAACTATTAATTTTAACACCAATATGTTGAAATATAATTGACAGAATGGTTTCAAATGAGTTTCAACGGATCACCCCATCTAGGAAAACTGACCACACCCACTACAATATCACACTAACCAAAACCATTTTTTCATGCACAGAACACATTCAGCAACAACCCAAAAACATGAGTTATGATTGGGTTGCAAAATTACCATAGGACAGTACCCTCCAACACAAATGTACCACTCCACCTGATGTCCCACTAATGCTGACATCCTCCTAAGCCTGTCGAGAACACAGCTGTTTAAATCTTTGATATAGAGTATTAATGTTAATCTAATTGTGAATCTAACTGTCGAGAACAGGGCTAGAGAAATACAGTTGTTTGATTTGAGAAGGACGGGCAGTTAGTTGATAGACACGAGACCATAGTGGGAAGTTCGTATGATACGCACTACAGCAGTCTCATTGATTTGATATCAACTCGTTATAGGCCGTAACGAGTTGCCACGGACTGAGGAGCAACTTGTGTGAATGAAATGCGTGAATGGCCGTGTAGAAATCTCTGGGTCATAATTGCCTAATTTTGAGCTTGCCTACAGACATAGCATACTGGTTATTGTTTTGAGTCGTAATCAAATGCTAGACTACACAGTAGTTCTGGCGAGATTGTGATAACCAAGCTTTACCCTGTACAGTCGTGGTCAAAAGTTTTGAGAATGACACAAGTATTGGTCTTTACAAAGTTTGCTGCTTCAGTGTTATGAGATATTTTTGTCAGATGTTGCTATGGTATACTGAAGTATAATTACAAGTATTCCATAAGTGTCAAAGGCTTTTATTGACAATTACACTAAGTTTATGCAAAGAGTCAATATTTGCAGTGTTGACCCTTCTTTTTCAAGACCTTTGCAATCCGCCCTGGCATGCTGTCAATTAACTTCTGGGCCACATCCTGACTGATGGCAGCCCATTCTTGCATAATCAATGCTTGGAGTTTGTCAGAATTTGTGGGTTTTTGTTTGTCCACCCGCCTCTTGAGGATCGACCACAAGTTCTCAATGGGATTAAGGTCTGGGGAGTTTCCTGGGCATGGACCCAAAATGTTGATGTTTTGTTCCCCAAGCCACTTAGTTATCACATTTGACCTTATGGCAAGGTGCTCCATCATGCTGGAAAAGGCATTGGTCGTCACCAAACTGTTCTTGGATGGTTGGGAGAAGTTGCTCTCGGAGGATGTGTTGGTACCATTCTTTATTCATGGCTGTGTCCTTAGGCAAAATTGTGAGTGAGCCCACTCCCTTGGCTGAGAAGCAACCCCACACATGAATGGTCTCAGGATGCTTTACTGTTGGTATGACACAGGACTGATGGTAGCGCTCACCTTGTCTTCTCCGGACAAGGTGTTTTCCGGATGCCCCAAACAATCGGAAAGGGGATTAATCAGAGAAAATGACTTTACCCCAGTCCTCAGCAGTCCAATCCCTGTACCTTTTGCAGAATATCAGTCTGTACCTGATGTTTTTCCTGGAGAGAAGTGGCTTCTTTGCTTCCCTTCTTGACACCAGGCCATCCTCCAAAAGTATTCTTCTCTCTGTGCATGCAGATGCACTCACATCTGCCTGCTGCCATTCCTGAGCAAGCTCTGCACTGGTGGTGCCCTGATCCCGCAGCTGAATCAACTTTAGGAGATGGTCCTGGCGCTTGCTGGACTTTCTTGGGCGCCCTGATGCCTTCTTCACAACAATTGAACCTCTCTCCTTTAAGTTCTTGATGATCCGATAAATGGTTGATTTAGGTGCAATCTTACTAGCAGCAATATCCTTGCCTGTGAAGCCCTTTTTGTGCAAAGCAATGATGACGGCACGTGTTTCCTTGCAGGTAACCATGGTTAACAGAGGAAGAACAATGATTTCAAGCACCACACCCTCCTTTTAAAGCTTCCAGTCTGTTATTCTAACTTAATCAGCATGACAGAGTGATCTCCAGCCTTGTCCTCGTCAACACTCTCACCTGTTAACGAGAGAATCACTGACATGATGGCAGCTGGTCCTTTTGTGGCAGGGCTGAAATGCAGTGGAAATGTTTTTTTGGGATTAAATTCATTTTCATGGCAAAGAGGGACTTTGCAATTAATTGCAATTCATCTGATCACTCTTTATGACATTCTGTAGTATATGCAAATTGCCATCATCAAAACTGAGGCAGCAGACTTTGTGAAAATTAGTATTTGTGTCATTCTCAAAACTTTTGACCATGACTGTAGTTTGTCAGCAAATGGTACTATTGTTTGGAATAAATGCGTAAACTTGTAAAAACCTACAAGTACATTCCGCTTGGCACATTTGTTCTAACCACTATAGGCATTGGTCTGATTAAATAATATCAACTCATCCTTCTTGGTTTATGTCGCATAAAACCCTCATGGAATTGTTCACTCTCTCTCTTCCGAACCGAACAGCTGCACCAAGGTGCTAAAAGTGAGTTTGACTCGCTCAAACCGCAGAAGTTATTAAAACTGATGGTGTTCATGGCCTTAACTGACATGCTATTCCGTGCAGAATATAACACTGCTAATTAAATACAAATGTTAACTTTTTAGTTCTCTTCAGTTAGTGAAAGACAGCGAGATTGAAAGAGAAAAAGCTCCCTCTCTCCCCGTCTAAATGACTAACCGCCTACCAGAGTGTATAGGCATATTCAACTTTTCTTGTGACGTGTGGTAAGGTCGTAACCTAGACATTTGTAATCCCTACATCTTTCTAAACAATGTATGTTTTGTTGGGTTAATGTTAACATAGTAACCTGTACTGGTGTATCCCACTTGGCACACACTGGTTGAATCAACATTGTTTTCACGCCATTTCAATAACATTACATTGAACCAACATGGAATAGATGTTGAATTGACGTCTGTTCCCAGTGGAATGTTATCAGTGGCTACACATTGAGTTTAACCACGTCACAAGCTGACGTGATACTGGTTCCCTGTTGTGTAATACTGATAACAGCATACCACGTAATTCCCTTAGCGTGAGTGGTGATGATTATACGAGCCGCCTCCCATATTGTACTGTCCCACACTATCATCCTATAGTCCCAAGGCAATGGTTATGTTTGTTATAGCCTTTGTTATGATGCAATTCAGCCACAGCCAAAATCCTTGGATTTGGCAATTTTGTCACTTGGTGTTCAATGAGCTTATGCTATTCTCCAAAAAAAATAAAAAAAAATAAAAAAATATCCCACTTTAAACTGAATAGACTGTCTGGTAATGAACTGTTTGTGGTCATACTTGCCGTTTGTGGTTTAATTTGTCTGTTGTGGTGTGATATTACTGATCCTTTTATTCAACTTCCCCTCTGCTAGCGAGTGAAATTGTAAGTGATTGCTGATTCTTCTCCATAGCCGTTTGCGCCTTAAAACCCTTTAGGTGCATTCATTTTAACGCTTGTTCTAAGGTTGTACCCTAAAAGCAAGTTTGTGTTTGTACCTGTACCTCTCTATTCGGAATAGATGTACTGTTTTGCAGAAGAATAGCCTACTAGGTGTAAACTGCTGTTGGCTCCTCCTGGTGATATTTTGGACATTGCTACTAAGTTTGTAACTGGTACCTGGAGTCTCTGTATTATTGCCTCTCTCTCTGAGTCGAGGTACTGTTTTTGGTAACAAATGTAGCTAAATAGGCTGTCCAGTGTTTGACTGGTAGCCTACGGTTATTGAGCTGCTGCTAGCAATAGAGTATGGTCTGAATATCCACCCTATTGTTAAGAATGTTCTGCAAGTGAGTGTAAGGGGGGTTGCCATGCTCCCTCATCGAGACTAGATTTGACTTAGTCGTACATTTTGATTTAGACACTTATCTTAAGGTGATAATCTATAACTGTGGTGTCTCCAAGTACCCTTCTCATTGAGGTAGGTGTACACTTTTATTTTACCGAAGGAATGTTCAGTGTCAACTAATATCGCCATTGATTGTCCTGCCAGTAAGTGAAGTGAGGCTGAGCATCCCCACTTGCCTATACAACTGTGACTAAGATGTTTGTTTTGGCACTCCTGTAAAGGTGAACCTAACTATTGTGCCCACTAGTATCCATCTCTTTGTATTGGGCGTACTGTTTTTGCGTGTCCAAATTAGCATCGCTAATAGTCAAAGCCTATGCATGACAACCCCCTGGGCACACCCTGGTTGAATCAAATATGTTTCCACGTAATTTCAATGAAATTACGTTGAACCAACGTGGAATAGATGTTGAATTGACGTCTGTGCCCAGCGGGAAGGTACACAACCTTATTTATATAATAATTATAGGAGCCACATCCCATATCGTATTGTCCCACACTAACATCCTGTAGTCCCATAGTTTGGTTATGTTTGTTATAGCTAAATGACTTGTAAATACTGTAGCTATTGAAATAGCTGTTCTATGATACAGCCTACAGTAGCAGCCAATGTGTGATGTTCCATGTAGACATACATTCCATGAGCCTTTTGAAAACATTAAACTTTTTAGCCACTTGTCCTTCAGACAAGTACACTATATATACAAATGTATGTGGACACCCCTTCAAATGAGTGGATTTTGCTATTTCAGCCACACCTGTTGCTGACAGGTGTATAACATCTAGCACACAGTCATGCAATCTCCATAGACAAACATTGGCAGTAGAAAGAGCTCAGTGACTTTCAACGTGGCACAGTCATAGGATGCCACCTTTCCAACAAGTCCGTTCGTCAAATTTCTGCCCCAGTCAACTGTAAGTGCTGTTATTGTGAAGTGGAAACATCTAGGAGCAACAATGGCTCAGCCGCAAAGTGGTAGGCCACACAAGCTCACAAAACGTCACATTTCTGCCCTGCTAGAGCTGCCCCAGTCAACTGTAAGTGCTGTTATTCTGAAGTGTGTCACGTTCGTTGATGAACGGGTCAGACCAAGGCGCAGCGTGATATGTAAACATGTTTATTACACGAATAAACACACGACAAAACAATAAACACACGACACGTGACGTCCTAAGGTACACACAACAAACCTCACACGGAACAAGATCCCACAACCCACTAGTGCCAATAGGCTGCCTAAGTATGGTCCCCAATCAGAGACAACGAGCTACAGCTGCCTCTGATTGGGAACCACACCGGCCAACATAGATCTAGACATACTAGACTCATAACATAGACCTACACCACATAGAAAATACACACCCTGACTCAACAAATAAGAGTCCCCAGAGTCAGGGCGTGACAAAGTGGAAACATCTAGGAGCAACAACGGCTCAGCCGCAAAGTGGTAGGCCACACAAGCTCACAAAATGGGACCGCTGAGTGCACGTAAAATAAAAATCGTCTGTCCTCGGTTGCAACACTCACTACCGAGTTCCAAACTGCCTCTGGAAGCAACGTCAGCTTAAGAACTGTTCGTCGGGAGCTTCATGAAATGGGTTTCCATGGCCGAGCAGCCGCACACAAGCCAAAGATCACCATGCGCAATGCCAAGCGTCGGCTGGAGTGGTGTAAAACTCACCGCCATTGGACTCTGGAGCAGTGGAAATGTGTTCTCTGGAGTGATGAATCACGCTTCAATGCCCATGATTTTGGAATGAGATGTTAGACGAGCAGGTGTCCACATACTTTTGTTCTCAAAGTATGAACGAATTCACTGTCCTTTTAACCAAATTCAAGCAGAAACTCATGTCCAACTTGAAGGAAAACACACCCAGATTGTAATCTAATCAACTAAACTTTAATGATAGGATTTAAACTGTCGCTCCTTCTTTGAACTATCTGCTGTCCAATGAACTGAATAACACAGTTTTCCTGTAACACAACCTGGTCTCAGATTATTTTGTATTATTCTGTACGTAAATTCGAGAGACCCCATTTAGTATGATATGTTACGTTTCGTATGGTATGTATTAATTTGTGGATATCCATCATCCATTTTGTATGATATGTTACGAATTATAATTCGTATATGTTATGAATTGCAATTAGTACAATATGTTACGAAGTGCAATTCGTACAATATATTACGAATTTGCAAATTGTACAATATGTTACGAATTTGTAAAACGTATGATATGTTACGAATGACATTTTGTTGTTGCTAACGTTAGCTAGGTGGCTAAAGCTAATGTTGAATAGCTGGCTAACGTTAGCTAGGTTAGAGGTTAGGGTTAAGGTTAGTAGTTAGGTTAAAGAGTTAAGGTTAAGGTTAGGGTTAGGGGAAGGGTTAGCTAACATGCTAAGTAGTTGCAAAGTAGCTAAAAAGTAGTAAGTAGTTGAAAAGTTGCTAATTAGCTAAAATTCTCCATGATGAGATTCGAACACACAACCTTTGGGCTGCTAGACTTTCTCGAATATGCCTACCTATCCACTCCGACCAACCACCCTTCTTTAGTTTTTTGCCTTAAGTAATCTTCTGTTTTATGTAGGGCTGTTATGGTGAGCTTCATGAAATGGGTTTCCATGGCCGAGCAGTCGCACACAAGTCTAAGATCACCATGCGCAATGCCAAGCGTCAGCTGGAGTGGTGTATAGCTCGCCGCCATTGGACTCTGGAGCAGTGGAAATGCGTTCTCTGGAGTGATGAATCACGCTTCATCATCTGGCAGTCCGACGGACAAATCTGTGTTTGGCGGATGCCAGGAGAATGCTACCTGCCCGAATGCATAGTGCCAACTGTAGAGTTTGGTGGAGGTGGAATAATGGTCTGGGGCTGTTTTTCATTGTTCGGGCTAGGCCCCTTAGTTCCAGTGAAAGGAAATGTTAACGCTACAGCATACAATTACATTCTAGATGATTCTGTGCTTCCAACTATGTGGCAACAGTTTGGGAAGGCCCTTTCCTGTTTCAGCATGACAATGCCCCCGTGCACAAAGCGAGGTCCATACAGAACTGGTTTGTCGAGATCGGTGTGGAAGAACTTGACTGACCTGCACAGAGCCCTGACCTCAACCCAATCGAACACTTTTGGGATGAATTGGAACGCCGACTGCAAGCCAGGCCTAATCGCCCAACATCAGTGCCCGACCTTACTAATGCTCTTGTTGCTGAATGGAAGCAAGTCGCAGCAGCAATGTCCCACCATCTAGTGGAAAGCCTTTCCAGATGAGTGGAGGCAGTTATAGCAGCAAAGGGGGGACCAACTCCATATTAATGCCCATGATTTTGGAATGAAATGTTTGAAGAGCAGGTGTCCACATACTTTTGGTCATGTAGTGTATGTGACTGAAACTGTTGTTGTATTGTGTTGTATGATGCAAGAAACCACAAGACGAAATGAAATGCATTATTATTCCCATACCATTAACATTAAAGAGAGTCAGACAAAAACATATGCTAGCCTTTGCCTATTGGCTTAGCTTATTCAAGCCTGTCTCAAAATACAACACTGCCCCTTTAAGATATAAAAAAATGCTGTTTACTTTGACTTGCTTATCAATGATGCCTAGAAATGTACATGTTTTGTGCTCTTGTAGGAATTAATCACTCCCCCATTGCTGACCAGAAATAACAACTCACTAACTAGCAAAGAATATGCACAAATGTGCACACTCGGCTACATACATTGATCTCAAAACAAGCGCAATAGAATCCTCCTCCGGTCTGCTCTGCTTAAAACAAAATCACATACTAAGTCTTGTGTTTTTGGTATGTTTCATTGAAAGCGGCTAATATTATGTTGATTCGATCACAATTCCCACAGTACAGGGAAACATTGATATTATAAACCACAGGTGTCAAACTCATTCTGCCGAGTGTCTGCGGGTTTTCGCTCCTCCCTTGATTGATTAATTAAGGTCACTGATTAGTAAAGAAATATCCTGACTAGCAGACACTAGGCCCTACATGTATTGAGTTTGACACCCCTGGTGTAAACTAACGGGGCAAACTCTAGTATAGCTCAATCTCATGTGACTCTGCACGGGCTTGTATAAATCAGCTTAGAGGAAACATTGCTTCTGAAATCCGTTGTTTTGGACTCTGCGTGCTTGGAGAGTTCTCTGAAGACCGTTGGTTCCAGACAAATATGTAAGAGAGTTGTCCAGCTCGATCTCATCTTCCCAGATTTTAATGTGAGCGTGTAATCTGTGTTTGTTACTTTTGTATCTGTTATTATTGGCTATCTTTCCCTTGAAAATTGCTGTCTCTATTCGTATTCAGGACATTCAAACTGCTTCTCTTTTTTCCATTTCATGAAATGCTATGGAAATACCCCACACATTTTCCCTTCCTTTCTTAGTTTGATTCCATTTAGCATTTTGCCAAAATCTTTATTATTCATTCATCCTGTACATTCAGCACATTATCCTGGTTATTTCTTAATAAATCTGTTGTTTATAAAGTATCTACTGTTCTCCATGAATGCGTTGCCTTGTCATTTAAATGTACTCAATTGCCTTCAGATAGAATTATATGATAAGTTGTATTTATCCCTTGTTGCTAAATGATAGTTTCTTAATGACTCAGAACAAACAAGTGGTGCTCGATTAATTAATTCACATAGACACTCCTTTACACCTGGGAAGCGTCAAGGGGAGGGGAATGGTAAATGGTATGGTAATGTGAACTGTGCTGCCATGAGACTTAGCACCAGTACCTGTGGTCTCTTCTGGTGAGTGACAGACCACCTCCCCCACCACCACCACCGCACTCAGGCCCTCCAGCCAGCGCTTCAGAGGGGCCGCATCACACCTGCACTCCCATGGGTTCTGCTGCAGGTCCACCTGGGAGGAGATAATGACAAAAGGAATGTGATTGGTGCTGTACAAAATTATACATATCTGGACTTGTCCAGTTAGATGCTCTTGGATTCCCTTTACAGACAGACTGACACACACATCTGTCCCCATACACTTTACACACAAACACCTATACCCATACACACCGCCCCACAACACACACCCTGTCTGCACACACACGTAACCCCCTACAAACACCCCTCCCCATCCCTTCCTCCCCCTACCTGCACCAGTCCAGTGAGGTGCTCTAACACCCCCTCTACAGGCAGGCTGAGGAAGTGGTTGTCGCGGAGGTTAAGGCGGGAGAGGGAGATGCCCTGGAACACTCCGACAGGAAGTGACCTCAGCAGGTTAGCGTTGAGGAAGAGCAGCTGGAGAGACGGCATGGGGCTGAACACTCCCGCCTCCACCACACTGATCTCATTGTACTCAAAGTACAGGTACCTACAGGGAGACATGATCATATAGAAGCCAGGAGCGTGTGTTTGTGTGTGTGTGTGTGTGTGTGTGCATGTGTGTGCCTGTCAGTCCTACCTGAGGTTAAGAAGACCCAGGAACATGTGTGGGCTAAGCCTCTGCAGGTTGTTGCCGTTCAGGTAGAGACTCCTCAGGGTCGGCAGGCTGGAGAGCGCTCCCTCCTGGAAAACCAGACAGAGAGAAAGAGAGAGAGAAAGGAGAGAGAGTGACAAAGAGAGAGAGAGAGAGAGGGGGGGGGAGAAAGAGACAGAGAAAGAGAGAGAGCGTGACAGACAGAGAGGGAGAGAGAGAGCGAGCGAAAGAGAGACAGAGACAGAGAGGGAGCAAAAGAGAAGGTAAATACAGGGGCGTCTTGCCCATTGCGCTACAGGGCCCCTCAATTTTATCCATGTGTACGCTGTAATCTAGGTAATAGGCCTATTGTTTATTTTTTACGCATAATTAAATCATAGATATCAAACATGGCCATCAGTGCTCCCCGTGTATGAAGCCTCTGGCAAAACATAATCTGAACCCTAGGAGATCCTCTGGCTAAAGATAACCTGAATAAAGGAGATCCTCTGGCTAAAGACAACCTGAATAAAGGAGCTCCTCTCGCTGAAGACAACATTAATAAATGAGATCCTCTGGCTAACGACAACCTGAATAAAGGAGATCCTCTGGCTAACGACAACCTGAATACAGGAGATCCTCTGGCTAATGACAACCTGAATACAGGAGATCCTCTGGCTAATGACAACCTGAATACAGGAGATCCTCTGGCTAATGACAACCTGAATACAGGAGATCCTCTGGCTAATGACAACCTGAATACAGGAGATCCTCTGGCTAATGACAACCTGAATAAAGGCGATCCTCTGGCTAACAACAACCTGAATAAAGGAGATCCTCTGGCTAACAACAACCTGAATAAAGGAGATCCTCTGGCTAACAACAACCTGAATAAAGGAGATCCTCTGGCTAACAACAACCTGAATAAAGGAGATCCGGTTGTTTCCCAGGTGAAGTAGATCCAGACTGGAAAAATTCCAGAAATCTGACTTATAGATCCACTGGATGAGGTTGCCGCTGAGGTACAGCTTCCGTCCGTTGAGGGGGCGTGGCGTGAGCTGGGACACGTTATGGAAGCCCCTCTCCTTACAGTTGACTGTCAACCCTAGGTCTGGAACAATTATAGTGAATCAACTTTATTTGTACAGCTCTTTTCATACAACATTTCAGCCCAAAGTGTTTTGCATTGAGCACATATGCAAAGGTAGTCTCAGCAGTATGACATCATCAGACACAGCGGGGCGACTTCCTGTTTACAGACAACAACATCATTCAGATTTGTCACTGCTGGTGCGTAGTGCCATGATTGTCCCTGTAGTTTGTGTCCCTTGTGGCATGGCCACATTGTGAAGAGCCCAATAGTAGCAGTCTTGGCCTATTCAAATTTTGTTGTTGTTTATATCTGTGAGCAGGAAGTCACCCCGCTGTGTGTGATGATGTCACACTGCTGAGCCAAAGAGGTACCATCCAAACTGTACCTGAGATGTGGAGGTTACAGGTGCACCCCAGAGGACAGATGATGGGGATGGGGGGGCGAGTCTGGTACCCCGCGATGGGAGGGGGCTGGTTGAGGAGGCTACGCTGGGTGGGGGGCGTCCTGGAGGGCCGGGGACGCTTGGTGGGCCGAGGGGACCTGTCTCTCTCCCTCCGCTCCGCTGATGATGAAGACGTTGACGAAGATGAGGTATGTGTGTTCTGATGGTGAACCATGGAGGATGGCTTGGTGGGTCTGGGCATCCCAGGGTTGGGGTTCGCTTTGGGGTTAGAGGGCGGATGCTGAGGAGGCTGTACCCCTCCTTGCTTCTCCCTCTCTCCCTCCTTCTCCTTCTCCTTTTCCCCCTCTCCCTCCACCTCTCCAGCACACAGCTCTTTGCGTGGTATCTCCCTCAGGTCTTTCCCGTGCAGGTGGAAGGGGTATTCGCAGGTGATGTCCCCCACCACCGCAGTGTAGGGGATGTGTCCCAGCCAGGTCTGCAGCTGGACAGCCTCACAGCCACAGATCCAGGGGTTCTCCTCCAGCTGGATCTCCATCAGGCTGCGGCCCACGTACTCCAGGGTCCCGGCGTAGGCCAGGCTCTTCAGACGGTTCCCCCGCAGGTCCAGGTGGGTCAGAGAGACAGATCTGGGGGTGGAAGGGATCATTAGGGCTGGGGTCAATTCCATTTCAATTCAGGAATGAAACTGAAATTCCAATTTCCACATTGCGAAAAATTGGAATTGGAATTGGTGATCATGTTATTGAAGAATAAGGAACATGATTGATACATGTTATAAATGTGATTGAAAACAACTTTTTCAGACAGTTACCTTGGTCAGAGTGAGAAACAGACCCATCATGTGGACATGGTAAGGCACGTGTAACACAGTGAAGGGTTAATAAGCAGGTAGATACCTGAAGAGGTGAGGAGGTAGAGCAGGGATCAGGTTGTCGTTGAGGATGAGCACGCGTAGTTTATGCAGGTAGCGTAGCGCCCCGCTGTCAATGCGTTTGATGACATTGTAGTCAGCCTGTAGGTAGAGGGGATAGAGGTAAAGTCAAATGACATTATATATATATAATAAATAATATAATAATATTAATAATATAATATTATTATGACACAAACAGGAACTCACCCGGCTCAGGAGATCACACATAACTTATTATCGTTGTCACAGTAAGTATGGATGATGACTGATCACAGTGATTATTGATGAGGATTGATCACAGTGTTTATTGAGGGTTCTGATGGGTAGTAAACATGGCAGGCCTACCTGCAGGTACTCCAGTGCCTCCAGGCCAGAGAAGGTGTCGTTGCGGAACACCTCCAGTTTGTTCTCGTGGAGGTAGAGGCGTCTCAGTGTCCCCAGACCATGAAACGCTCCGGCGCGGATGTCCTGCAGCGCGTTGTTGCCTAGGTTTATCGCCACGGCATTGCTATGGTGCAGGAAGCCGTTGCTATAGAGACGCCTCAAGGAGTTCCTCTGCAGGTTGAGCTTGAAGGGGCGGAGCCAGGACTGGGACACCTGATTGATTGATTGGTTGGTGGACTTTATTTTTATCATATACAAATGCAGTACAGTGCAGAACAGGGCTGTTTATTAATATACTACTGCAGTATGTATATTATAATATGAAGTACATTAGATTAAGGTAATCACCTGGCTGGCGTTAGTGAAGCCCCGCCCATCACAGTGCACGTGCAACACGCCCTCTTTGACCTCGCACGTGCACGGCTCGAAGCACGGTTCGTCCACCTCCTCCTCCGAGCTGTCCACCATAGGGGTGTGTGTGGAGGTGGGCGTCGGGGTGTGAGTGTGTGTGTGTGTCGGGGTCACACACCCCAGGACCACCACAGACAGCAGGGAGAGCCACAGCATCCTGCCTCCTCTGCCTTCAGCCCAGCCCAGGGCAGCTGCACACACCCACCCCTCACCGCACTGCATACAGAAACACACACACACACATGGCTACTGTTAAATGGAATTCTACCAAACCCACCAGAGTGATGTTAATGCATGTCCCTTTGTTTAAGAACTACTGGCACCATCGCGTTAACGTTACTGTACCTAGTACTCTGGTTTCACATCCTGGAACCACCACTTGGACAGGTACCAGAATTAACTTGGTCTTCACATGAGTGAAAATATAGTTTTATATAGTTTTATTATATAGATATATGAGTTATAGTGCTATATATATTATTATAAACTGGGTCGTTCGAGCCCTGAATGCTGATTGGCCGTGGTATATCAGACCGTATACCACGGGTATGACAAAACATTTATTTTTACTGCTCTAATTATATTTGTACCCAGTTTATAATAGCAATAAGGGCACCGTCGCGTTGCATCATGCTTAAGAACAGCCCTTAGCCGTGGTATATTGGCCATATACCACACCCTTAATTATGATATAGTTATAGTTTATAGTATATATAGTTATATATAGGCGTTATAGCACGGTTCAGGGTACCTAACGCTCCAGGTTCCATACCAGACAATGACTTCAGAAAACACCCATTACATTCATCAACAAGGAACCTTCAACAGCAATCCAAATCCATTATAATAAATTAGGTTGATTACCATGATAATACAGCAAATAGCATGAGAGGGGATCTGAAGACCTCTTCGGGACATAAGAGGCTGCTTTAAAATCATAATGACAGTCAGAGCGATGCTGATGAAGATAATCAAATAATATATTAGAAACACGAGCCGGATGGATGAGAGGAGAAGACTGCACTAGAAAACAAGAGCTGCAATTTAATTCTACGCTGTCTTTCACCAGGAAAATAACATCTAAATCAGGAGTCTCTCTTTGCCTGCCTCATGTAACTTGGAGGCCACCATGCAGAAGGTAATGGGCTACTAATAAAAAATCAATAACAATCAGAAGCTACTAGCTAGTTCAGTAGTAACCTCGTCCCCAGGCTCAATTGCTCCTGCATATAGACAGACAGAGAGCCGGCCCCAGGCTCAATTGCTCCTGCATATAGACAGGCAAAGAGAGCCGGCTGGCTGGTGGACGAGATTAGTTTAGAAGCAGCTAGCACACACTGAAGAAGGCCATGATAATGAAGGTTTAAAAAAAAGAATGACAAGGTAATAATATTGATAATGCAATGATGGATAAGAGTGCCTGCTAAATGACTAAAATGTAAATGTAATAACAATAACAGCAATTACAACAATGATAGAGTAAGAATAAGGATAATGTAATAAAGGGAAGTGATAATGTAACAATAATGATCATGCCAGAAAGGGTAATGATAATGTAACAATAAGGATCATGTAATAAAAGGTGATGATAAGGTAATGACGTGAATCAGTGGCTGGGAACACACAGCAGTACGATAAACAGACAACCTGAGATGAGATGTCAGAGAGGTGATTATGACAGAGGGATGAGAGGAAGAGGACGAGGGGAGAGAAGAGGAGAAGGGGAGTGGAAAAGAGAGGGGGCGAGGAGAGGATGATAGATATGAGAAGAAGAGTGGAGAGCAGGGAAGAGAAGAGGAGAGAAGATTGGAGGGAGGGGAAATGAGCAGAGGGAGAGAGGGAACAGAAGAGAGAGAAAAGAAGAGGAGAAAATAAGAGAGAGGACTGAGGGTCTTCTGAGAAGAGGAGGAGAGGAGAGGAGGAGCAGAATGTTATGCTGAAGTGAGAGGATTGATTGCGTAACCATGAGAAACCGTGAGTCAGTCAGTCAAGGCTATCGTGTCTCTCTTTCTCTCTCGCTATATCTCACTCTCTCTCTCACACACACGCACACAAACACACACACACACACACACACACACACACACACACACACACACACACACACAGGATAGCTCCAAGTGAAACGGCTCAAATCTATTGATATTGATTGTATCAAAAGCCTTCCTTCTCCCTGCACACAGTGTTCCCTGGCTGGAGAGAAATAGAAAGAGAGAGAGAGAGAGAGAGAGAGAGAGAGAGAGAGAGAGAGAGAGAGAGAGAGGGGAGAGAGAGAGAGAGAGAGAGAGAGAGAGAGAGAGAGAGAGAGAGAGAGAGAGAGAGAGAGAGGGTTTTGTAGATTCAGTGGATAAATACATGCAAGTTTGTATTGGGTGGATAAATACCTGCAGGTTTGTGGACTCTAGTATAATTTTCACACTATAATTCTGACATTAAACATATTGTGCTTGATCGATAATTAAATAGCCACTATTGAAGTATTGCAATTTGGTCCTCGTTGGGGAATGACTGTCTGACCTACAAGACAACACTGTTTACCTGCTCTAGCCACTTGATTGGCTAATAACTCAGCCCCCTCTCTCTCTCCTGTCTCCTGCTCTCATTTTTCATCTCTCTCTCTCACAGAAATCTATTCATCCATCCATCCACTCATCTATCCATTCATCTATGCATCCAGAACAGGTGTGGTTAGACCTACTTTGTTTTTCGTTCGTGACTCTTCTTCCTTCCTTGTTTCCTTCCTTCCCCTGTTCTCCATCCCAAGGCCCTGGACCCTGGCGCAAACCAACCAGCAATGATCGCGGCAGCTGCTTATTACAACACATATTCATGTCACATAATCCCAGCGTCTACCTTCGCTCACGAGCCCACTGTCCAACCAGGGCCGATACAGAGCTTTCCCTGCCTGGCGCAACCCGGCCCCTCTTCCCTAGAAACACAACGCACCATCCAAAACCAAGACTATGGAAATAGCTACATCCATCCAAGAATGTCAATTAGTAACAATACTGGGCACAATTGTAATTATAGAATTAGTGCGTGTCCAAATAGTCATTAATATAACCTATTAAGGCACTAAATCCTTGGCACTAAAGCAAACCATTTATATTCGCCTTTGTCTTCCTCCCCCTTCCCCTCCCACTAGCGCTAAGAACCATACAGCGGCAGTGGAACTGCAGAGACGCGGTCTTTACTCACTCAGGTCCCGCGAAGAAATCAACGAACAGCCGATGGGAGACTTTATGCGTTGGCTGTCGACATGCCTGTTTGCTTTTCAGCTGCACTCTTCCTTCCCTCTCCCTTTCCTCTCCAGGAGCGGTTGAGGCGGATGGGGGGAGCAGAGGGAACGTGACAGGACTGCAATGTGGATGAGAGAGAGAGAGAGAGAGAGAGAGAGAGAGAGAGAGAGAGAGAGAGAGAGAGCGAGAGAGAGAGAGAACGCACGGCTTTAGAATGCAGGTCTGTCCCCTCTCCAGCGTTCAACAGTGCTGCCCGCGGGAACTCAGCTGCGGCGCGGGACTGCCACCTAACACGCACATGATGCTGCGCGGATTATATTAAGGAGGATGACTTGTCTCTCCATCTTTGAAAACCGGGTAGCCTAATTAAAGTAAAGAAAAGGAAGTAGCCTAAAGGACAAGAAAATAAAGGAGGAATGAATGGAGTGGGTAACTGGGGAAGTATTCGAAGAAGAAGCTGGGCAATAGGTTAGGTTACTCCGCTAAGAAATAGTTCAGTACTAGAGCGGTGGATCCTGCATGCAATGTAAATGTAATCGGTATCCATTGGGCTATTTGTAAATAAGGGTTTAAACGTCAAAACGGGTAGGTATGTAAAAGTGACAAAATATTATTCGTTTTGAATTATTCCTCAATCGAGGGCTGTTGACAGATGACGCTACGCATACATTAGGCTACCTAACCTGTAGGCCATGTGTATCTTCACATGCACAGATGAAAAGCACCCTACCCAGGCATTCAGCTTTACCGACAATAATTCATCATCTCATTACTTTATTCATCTCTGCTCATGCCCTTAAGCACCAACAACAGATTTCTAGAGAACCGGTGTTTAGTTACCATGGCGACCCGCGCCAGCCGGTATCCTTGCAGCATCCTTGCACACCTCGGTAGACTGACTTATCTTCTGCTGTTCTACTGTACTGTATACACATAATCTACTGTATAGACCGGTTGTACACACAAACACACACACACTAGTTAATAATAAAAAGTGGAATCGGGCTAGAACAGTAATGTGCAGGAATTCATGGAGAAAGACTGGCCATAGTAGCCAACATAGATCAATGCTACCCCATGGTAGGGCAAGGCCTGAGTGCACTCTTCCCTCCCAGATGCTGATGAGCTATCCCCAGGAGGAGAGCCACCACCCTGCACTGTAAAGGGGTTGCCATTAATTTAACAGTAACTTCAAAGCAGCTCATTGGCAAGTAAGTTACCTTATTTCATATAGCAGTACACCTACTGTAATCTAAATACAGAATCAAAGCAAGAACTGTGTAATGACACAGTACAATACTGTAGAATTTACTGTATTATACAGTAATAAAGTAAATGCTACTGTAATCGTAATGAATGAGTGAATTAATGAAATTCATTGAGGGGAGATGGGGTTTCTAATTCACAGTATTCTATTGTAATTACATATAATTGGTGCAAGCAGGTTATAGCACGTCAATGAATATATGCTGTTTTTTATTACTTACGCTTCTGGAGGCCTTATTAAGAAAGGCTTCCAAAGTGGCAGTGACTAAAAGGCCAAACAGACCAACAGGACATGGCAGAATGCTCAACCATTAATGGTTTAATAAGAGTTGCTGCCACTCCAATTTGCTCCCTATACATTTTAAATTGATGAAGCACTACTACCGCATACCAGTTAAATTGGTACAGCATTCTCATTGACGGGTGCAACAAACATAGCCTCTGACAAGGCACGCCTCAAAATATGTTAATGAGCCAGAACAAAAATACCATGCACCCACTAGTGGTCCCCCAAAAATTTGCGCTCCGAAAATATGGTATGGTGCTGTATTCTGTGGGATGGAATTACACAACCATTTGAAATACAGCAATTCTTTCCCTGGCCACAACATTTCCCCACTATGAACCATAATTTACAGTATGCTGCAGTAAAATGTATTTTACTGTTGATAATGTCCAAAATTACTGTATAAATTACAGTTTTCTTTTACAGTGTGGGTCTAACAGCACATCACAACATGTACATGCAGGCCTGGCCTACATACCATTACAACCATTTCCAGTTCAATTTCACATTGATCTCAGCTTACATTAATGTGAATTACCTACGGGTAATGGAGTAGTACTTACATCTCTCTTTCTCTCTCTCTTTCTCTCTCTCTCGCTCTTTCTCTATGTCTCTCTCTCAATCTCCTGACAGAGATTTTAAAAAAGGGGACTCTTTCCTCGTAGATGTTTATCAGAGAGAGAGAGGGAGAGACTGAGGCACTTCCAGTAATGTCAATGTGTGTGTGTGTGTGTGTGTGTGTTTGTGTGTGTGTGTGTGTTAGATTATGGTTATAGATTTCAGAGCTCTCAGGTGCATTAGAGTATGATAACAGTTTTCCCACAAAGCTATAATGCACAAACAATGGAAACACACACACGTATACGCACGCGCACACGCACGTGTACGCACACACGGTATAGGGCCAGATACAGTGCCTTCGGAAAGTATTCAGACCACTCAAATTGTTCCACATTTTGTTACATTACAGCCTTATTCTAAAATGGATTAAATTAATTTTTTCCTCATCAATCTACACACAATACCCCACAATGACAAAGCGATTGCGAATTTATAAAAAATAAAAAACAGATATCTTATTTACATAAGTATTCAGACCCTTTGCTATGAGACTCGAAATTGAGCTAAGGTGGATCCTGTTTCCATTGATCATCCTTGAGATGTTTCTACAACTTGATTGGAGTCCACCTGTGGTAAATTCAATTGATTGGACATGATTTGGAAAGGCACACATCTGTCTGTATAAGGTCCCACAGTTGACAGTGCATGTCAGAGCAAAAACCAAGCCACGAGGTCGAAGGAATTGTCCGTAGAGCTCCAAGACAGGATTGTGTCGAGGCACAGATCTGGGGAAGGGTACCAAAACATTTCTGCAGCATTGAAGGTCCCCAAAAACACAGTGGCCTCCATCATTCTTAAATGGAAGAAGTTTGGAACCACCAAGACTCTTCCTAGAGTTGGCCGCCTGGCCAAACTGAGCAATCGGGGGAAAAGTCCTTTGTCAGGGAGGTGACCAAGAACCCGATGGTCCCTCTGAATGAGCTCCAGAGTTCCTCTGTGGAGATGGCTCCCGAGTGACGCAGTGGTCTAAGGCACTGCATCTCAGTACTAGAGGCGTCACTACAGACCCTGGTTCGTTTCCAGGCTCTATCACAACCGGCCGTGATTGGGAGTCCCGTAGGGCGGCGCATAATTGGCCCAGCGTTGTCCGGGTTAGGGTTTGGCCGGAGTAGGCCGTCATTGTAAATAAGAATGTGTTCTTAACTGACTTGCCTAGTTAAATAAAGGTTAAATAAAAAAAAGATGGGAGAACCTTCCAGGAGGACAACTATCCCTGCAGCACTCCACCAATCAGGCCTTTATGGTAGAGTGGCTGGACGGAAGCCACTCCTCAGTAAAAGGCACATGACAGCCCGCCTGGAGTTTGCCAAAAGGCACCTAAAGGACACTCAGACCATGAGAAACAAGATTATCTGGTCTGATGAAACCAAGATTGAACTATTTGGCCTGCATGCCAAGCGTCACGTCTGGAGGAAACCTGGCACCCATTCCTTTGGTGGTCCTCTGTAGCTCAGCTGGTAGAGCACGGTGCTTGTAACGCCAAGGTAGTGGGTTCGATCCCCGGGACCACCCATACACAAAATAAATGTATGCACGCATGACTGTAAGTCGCTTTGGATAAAAGCGTCTGCTAAATGGCATATTATTATTATTATTATTATTACATGACGGTGGCAGCATCATGCTGTGGGATGTTTTTCAGCGGCAGGGACTGGGAGACTAGTCAGGATTGAGGGAAAGATTAACGGAGAAATGTACAGAGAGATCCTTGATGAAAACCTGCACCAGGACCTCAGACTGGGGGTGAAGGTTCACCTTCCAACAGGACAACGACCCTAAGCACACAGACAAGACAACACAGGAGTGGCTTCGGGACAAGTCTCTGAATGTCCTTGAGTGGCCCAGTCAGAGCCCGGACTTGAACCCGATTGAACATCTCTGAAGAGACCTGACAATAGCTGTGCAGCAACGCTCCCCATCCAACCTGACAAAGCTTGAGAGGATCTGCAGAGAAGAATGGGAGAAACTCCCCAAATACAGGTGTGCCAAGCTTGTAGTGTCATACCCAAGAAGACTCGAGGCTGTAATCGCTGCCAAAGGTGCTTCAACAAAGTACTGAGTAAAGGGTCTGAATACTTATGTAAATGTTATATTTCAGTTGTTTTATTTTATTTACAGAACATTTGCAAACAATTCAAAAACAGTTTTTGAATTGTCATTATGGGGTATTGTGTGTAGATTGATGAGGGGGGAAAAAACAATGTAATACATTTTAGAATAAGGCTGTAACATAACAAAATGTGGAAAAAGTCAAGGGGTCTGAATACTTTCCAAATGAACTGTATGCATTGATCCCCCAGGTGGTTCAGGTTACGATTGGAGTACACAGTAATCTGATCCTAGATCTGTGGTTAGGGGCAAATTGTAAGACAGAATCCTTTTTTTTTTTAAACACTCAGTGTCCCCAAATTAAGGACAAAGTGCCCTTTACTGGTTCTAAAAGCCGACCAATCAGCTTTTTTATTTTTATTTATTTATTTCACCTTTATTTAACCAGGTAAACCAGTTGAGAACAAGTTTTCATTTACAACTGCAACCTGGCCAAGATAAAGCAAAGCAGTGCGATAAAAACAACAACACAGAGTTACATATAGGGTAAAACAAAACAAAGTCAAAAATACAACAGAAATAAATATATATACAGTGTGTGCAAATGTAGCAAGTTATGGAGGTAAGGCAATAAATAGGCTATAGTGCAAAATAATTACAATTAGTATTAACACTGGAATGATAGATGTGCAAGAGATGATGTGCAAATAGAGATACTGGGGTACAAATGAGCAAAATAAATAACAATATAGGGATGAGGTAGTTGGGCGGGCTAATTTCAGATGGGCTGTGTACAGGTGCAGTGATCGGTAAGGTGCTCTGACAACTGATGCTTAAAGTTAGTGAGGGAGATAAGTGTCTCCAGCTTCAGAGATTTTTGCAATTTGTTCCAGTCATTGGCAGCAGAGAACTGGAAGGAATGGTGGCCAAAGGAGGTGTTGGCTTTGGGGATGACCAGTGAGATATACCTGCTGGAGCGCATACTACGGGTGGGTGTTGCTATGGTGACCAATGAGCTAAGATAAGGCGGGGATTTGCCTAGCAGTGATTTATAGATGGCCTGGAGCCAGTGGGTTTGGCGACGAATATGTAGTGAGGACCAGCCAACAAGAGCGTACAGGTCACAGTGGTGGGTAGTATATGGGGCTTTGGAGACAAAACGGATGGCACTGTGATAGACTACATCCAATTTGCTGAGTAGAGTGTTGGAGGATATTTTGTAAATGACATCGCCGAAGTCAAGGATCGGTAGGATAGTCAGTTTTACGAGGGCATGTTTGGCAGCATGAGTGAAGGAGGCTTTGTTGCGAAATAGGAAACCGATTCTAGATTTAACTTTGGATTGGAGATTCTTAATGTGAGTCTGGAAGGAGAGTTTACAGTCTAACCAGACACCTAGATATTTGTAGTTGTCCACATACTCTAGGTCAGACCCGTCGAGAGTAGTGATTCTAGTCGGGTGGGCGGGTGCAAGCAGCGTTCGGTTGAAGAGCATGCATTTAGTTTTACTAGTGTTTAAGAGCAGTTGGAGGCTACTGAAGGAGTGTTGTATGGCATTGAAGCTCGTTTGGAGGTTTGTTAACACAGTGTCCAATGAAGGGCCAGATGTATACAAAATGGTGTCGTCTGCGTAGAGGTGGATCTGAGAGTCACCAGCAGCAAGAGCGACGTCATTGATATACACAGAGAAAAGAGTCGGCCCAAGAATTGAACCCTGTGGCACCCCCATAGAGACTGCCATAGGTCCAGACAACAGGCCCTCCGATTTGACACATTGAACTCTATCTGAGAAGTAGTTGGTGAACCAGGCGAGGCAGTCATTTGAGAAACCAAGGCTATTTAGTCTGCCAATAAGAATGCGGTGGTTGACAGAGTCGAAAGCCTTGGCCAGGTCAATGAAAACGGCTGCACAGTACTGTCTATTATCGATCGCGGTTATAATATCGTTTAGGACCTTGAGCGTGGCTGAAGTGCACCCATGACCAGCTCGGAAACCGGATTGCATAGCGGAGAAGGTACGGTGGGATTCGAAATGGTCGGTGATCTGTTTGTTAACTTGGCTTTCAAAAACTTTTGAAAGGCAGGGCAGGATGGATATTGGTCTGTAACAGTTTGGATCTAGAGTGTCACCCCCTTTGAAGAGGGGGATGACCGCGGCAGCTTTCCAATCTCTGGGGATCTCAGACGTTACAAAAGAGAGGTTGAACAGGCTAGTAATAGGGGTTGCGACAATTTCAGCGGCTAGTTTTAGAAAGAAAGGGTCCAGATTGTCTAGCCCAGATGATTTGTAGGGGTCCAGATTTTGCAGCTCTTTCAGAACATCAGCTGTCTGGATTTGTGTGAAGGAGAAGCGGGGGGGGGCATGGGCAAGTTGCTTGCTGCTGGCTCTTAACAAACCTTTGGAAAAAATTGTGTTTGACCAGATACAATGCTACTTCTCTGTGACCAATTGAACAACAGACTTTCAGCATGCTTATATGTATTTGTATTTATTATGGATCCCCATTAGCTGCTGCCAAGGCAGCAACTACTCTTCCTGGGATCCAGCAAAAATGAAGGCAGTAGTATACAGTTGAAATCAGAAGTTTACATTCACTTTAGCCAAATACATTTAAACTCAGTTTTTCACAATTCCTGACATTTAATCCTAATAAAAATTCCTTGTCTTAGGTCAGTTAGGATCACCACTTTATTTTAAGAATGTGAAATGTCAGAATAATAGTAGAGATAATGATTTATTTCAGCTTGTATTTCTTTCATCACATTCCCAGTGGGTCAGAAGTTTACATACACTCAATTAGTATTTGGTAGCATTGCCTTTAAATTGTTTAACTTGGGTCAAACATTTTGGGTAGCCTTCCACAAGCTTCCCACAATAAGTTGGGTGAATTTTGTCCCATTCCTCCTGACAGAGCTGGTGTAACTGAGTCAGATTTGTAGGCCTCCTTCCTCGCACACACTTTTTCATTTCTGCCCAAATAGGATTCTATAGGATTGAGGTCAGGGCTTTGTGATGGCCACTCCAATTCCTTGCTTTTGTTGTCCTTAAGCCATTTTGCCACAACTTTGGAAGTATGCTTGGGGTCATTGTCCATTTGGAAGACCCATTTGCGACCAAGCTTTAACTTCCTGACTGATGTCTTGAGATGTTGCTTCAATATATCCACATAATTTTCCTTCCTCAGGATGCCATCTATTTTGTGAAGTGCACTAGTCCCTCCTGCAGCAAAGCACCCCCAAAGCATGATGCTGCCACCCCCGTGCTTCACGGTTGGGATGGTGTTCTTCGGCTTGCAAGCAACCACCTTTTTCCTCCAAACATAATGATGGTCATTATGGCCAAACAGTTCTATTTTTGTTTCATCAGACCAGAGGACATTTCTCCAAAAAGTTTGATCTTTGTCCCCATGTGCAGTTGCAAACCGTAGTCTGGCTTTTTCATGGTGGTTTTGGAGCAGTGGCTTCTTCCTTGCTGAGCGGTCTTTCAGGTTATGTCGATATAGGACTTGTTTTACTGTGAATATAGATACTTGTGTACCTGTTTCCTCCAGCATCTTCACAAGGTCCTTTGCGGTTGTTCTGGGATTGATTTGCACTTTTTGCACCAAAGTATGTTCATCTCTAGGAGACAGAACGCTTCTCCTTTCTGAGCGGTATGACGGCTGCGTGGTCCCATGGTGTTTATACTTGCGTACTATTGTTTGTACAGATGAACGTGGTACCTTCAGGCGTTTGGAAATTGCTCCCAAGGATGAACTAGACTTGTGGAGGTCTACCATTTTTTCTCTGAGGTCTTGGCTGATTTCTTTTGATTTTCCCATGATGTCAAGCAAAGAGGCACTGAGTTTGAAGGTAGGCCTTGAAATACATCCACAGGTACACCTCCAATTGACTCAAAGTATGTTTATTAGCCTATCAGAAGCTTCTAATGCCATGACATCATTTTGTGGAATTTTCCAAGCTGTTTAAAGGCACAGTCAACTTAGTGTATGTAAACTTCTGACCCACTGGAATTGTGATACAGTGAATTATAAGTGAAATAATCTGTCTGTAAACAATTGTTGGAAAAATGACTTGTGTCATGCACAAAGTAGATGTCCTAACCGACTTGCCAAAACTATAGTTTGTTAACAAGACATTTGTGGAGTGGTTGAAAAACGAGTTTTAATGACTCCAACCTAAGTGTATGTAAACCTCCGACTTCAACTGTACATTATAATAAAAAATGTAAACATTAAAATACATTTTACAACGGATTTCACAATACATTAACTGTGTGCCCTCCGGCCACTACTCTATTACAATACAGGGCACTCAACATGAGAAGGGTACTCAACGTGTACTGCACTGACACAAATGACTGATGATCGGCTGAAAGAAATTGTCATGGCTTTACATCTACCATATCATGGGTTGAGAGCTATCTATCCAATAGAACAGAGGGGCTTCTTTAATGGAAGCTTCTCTAATGTAAAACATGTAGTGTGGTATTCTGCAAGGCAGCTGTCTTGTTCCTTTACTGTTCTCTATTTTTACTAATGGCATTAAACAAAACCTGTGGGTCTATGTATGCTGATGATTCAACATTATATTGTCAGCAACCACAGCTAGTGAAATCACTGCAACCCTAAACAAAGAGTTAGACTGTAAATTGTCAATGTCAAGGCATATTGATTCAATTGTTGTAAAGATGTGGAGAGGTATGTCTGTGATAAAGAGATGATCAGCATTTTCAACACCACAGTCAACCAAACAAGTTCTGCAGGCTCTAGTTTGATTTAATCTTGACTATTGCCCAGTGAGATGGTCAAATGCTGCAAAGAAGGACCTAGAAAAGCTGCAGCTGGCCCAGAACAGAGCAACACGTCATGCCCTTCAATGTACCCAGATGTCAATGTCAACAGTATGCATGTCGGTCTCTCTTGGCTCAAAGCAGAGGAGAGATTCTTTTTTCTCATATAGCGCAACTGAACAGCAAACCTGATTTCAAAAAACAAATAAAGCAACTCCTCACATCACAACACCTCTCCCCCATGTGACCAAATGTTTATGTGTATGTACTGACATGTATGTATAACTGATATACAAACGCACACTTTAGTTGTCGTTTTTTAAATATGTATTTATTTATAAGTCTGTAATGTCTATGTTCATGTTTTAAATATATGTAAATTGTAAAGTATTTTTGTCTGTAATGTCTTTTTTTGTTATGTGTCAGACCCCAGGAAGACTAGCTGTCGCCATTGGCGTCGCCTAATGGGGATCCTAATAAAAATCATAAATCATAATGGGAAGCCAACAGAGATGCTAATCAGATACCTCCGTCTATTCTCTGGGGGTAGAGCTGTGCACTGTGTGTGTGAGTGTACTTTTTAGACTGTTGGAGGAGCATCTAAAATAGGTAGTCTATTTATACTCAGCTGCTATCTATGTTAAGAGCTGTCCAGCACTGAAATGGAGTGCATTACGTCCCTCTCTTCTCTTCCTCTTTTTTTGTCCTTTCCTCTGCACTGTTAACCCTGACAAATACCTCTTCTTTCTTTCTTACCATACTCTCCTCTTCTGTGGACTGTACCCAGCCAGAGACAACACACCCTGCTCTGGCTTGTACTCACCTCTAGTCTCTTGCATTTGGTTCTGGAACACACACACACACACACACACACACACACACACACACACAAACACACACACACACCAGCTAATTAATTAAACCTCCTGCTTTAATTAGGGTTTTAATCAGTTGCCATGGGAACCTTGGCCCTTTAGAATCTAAAGTCAGACTAAGTACACACACATGTACACACGTACGCACGCACACACAAGCACACGCAGGCAGAGAGACAAATATAATATAAATAAATAGCATAGAATTACATAGAGTAGAATAGAGTAGGCTGTATTTTTTAAAGTATTGTTGAATCCTCCCTGGCCTGGTCCTGCATTAAACAGACTGAAGTCTGTGGTTTCATTAGTCATTATCAGGATATTCAGCACATTATCATTAGTCTTCAGTCTGTTCAGGAGAATGAGAGTGTAATCTGTGTCTCTGAAAACGGCCCAAAAGCAAGGTCATGTCTTAAGCAGTCACTCATTCAACTGTAAGCCTACAGACCATCAACAGACAAGCTCTATCAATATCTGCCCTGTAGTCGCCTACCCCCTAGCGGCTAAACACTACCTCTGGAAGGTTTGGAATTTAGGAAGCAATTCAATAGAACGTATCACTTGTATTCTACTGTATCTGCATCACAATGTACAGTAGCCTATCTCAAGCCTATCCATGGACAAGCCAACAAGCGACTGTAACTACCTCGATGTTGTTTTTATTACGGTGCAATGAATGAGTGCTGAAAAATATAAACTCATTATGGATTGCTGTAGCGCAGGACTGTGGTAAGTGTCGGTCCTTCCAGACAACTTGGCGACATTTTCCATTTGGTTGTTGCTGGTAGTGCTACAGTACTTGTTAGTTACAATGTAACAAACAGTCGCGTGTTGCTGCTACAATGTAACCACAATGTGAAGAAGTAGAGAAGTTCCCACGTGTCGCGTATTTCTACCCAATCACGATGGTTCAAAGTTCCCGTAATCACGCCCGTGGGTGTGTCTGCCTTTTTTCGGAGCAATCAAATATTGTAATGTTGAAACGCTCTTAGTTTTCGACGAATCAAGGCGCTCCTTATTGCAAAAGGATCACCCTAACGGGAAACATTAGGTGCCCTCCTGATTACAAGAAGCAAGGTATGGAAACATCGCCGGGGCCAACGCTATTTCTTTAGCTGTCAAATTTGACCAAGCATACGTGTCATTTCTAGGACATAGAGCCAATTTGAAGTATACGTTCGTGCAGTAGAAAAGTTGGGCGGGGTTTGACACGTATTTTGTGAGTCGCTAGCCTAGAAAAGTCTAAGGCTTTTTGATAGACTGTTGTCGGTCGATCATGGTGAAGTAGCCTGTAGCCTGCCAGCTGTGTGTTACTATATCTTACATTTTATTGCCATTTTGTAACCGATGTCTCGCTTGCTACAGTTTGCTACTAGCGGTATAAGTTGTCTGACTTACAGTGCTGACTGAGCCTATAAAAGCCCGCAGTGAGTCGAGCCGGGGAAGGTGTAGTGTAAGGCACTGGGGGACAGTTATTTTTTTTTTTTTGCTGACACACAGCTGAATACGGGCGAACAACCCAGGCAGGCGTTGGGTGAATAGATGTATTGTCGCCTCATCCCTCCCTCTCTCATCCCTCCCTCTCTATCTCCCTCTGCTTGGGCGTGAACTGTCATTGCATCTGTTGACTGGCATGATCATAAGATTTTGACAGCTGATCAAACTAATAAATAGATGTTTGCTTCACAGAGTCTTACTTTCAATCACTGTCATTTATTGCACTTCTTGACAGACATGTCATTAAAATAAAATATTCGCAGGGTAGCCTGGCTTAAGCAATCCTTTTAAATTAATTTAAATCCAGCCCATCACCATTGCTGTCCTTAGAGTGACGCGCTGTGTCACAGTGTTGGCCAGTAGAGCAGGGCTATTCAGCTCCAGACCTGCAGGGCCCAAAGCCCTTTGGTTGTCATCCTTCCCTGCTAATCAGGGACTGAGTCAGACCTGGCACACAAGGTGAGTGGACGCTGCCCAATCAGTCACATGAATCAGTCAATTAACTTCCAAGCAGAGAAGAGTCCCTCCAGACCTGGAGTTGAATAACCTGTCTATAGAGTAGGCCTATTGGTTTCCCAGTGTCCCATTCACCGTGGCTCGCTGTTGTCGCCCCACAGTACCAGAGTGTCATCGCTGTTCAGAATGCCACAGACCAACAAGTCCAGAAGTGCCTCGGCCAGTGGCTCTAATACCGGACCGGGCCGAGGGGAGGAAAGAGGAGGAGAAAGAGAGGCTGAGCAAGAGCCAAGGGTCCAAGTACAGGAAGCAGGGGATGGAGGAGGAGAGGAGAACACTGGAGACCCAGAGATCATCAAGTCCCCTAGTGACCCCAAACAGTACAGGTAACATCAAAGTTTACCTTACACACCAACGTGTGTGTGTGAGAGAGACTGTGTGTGTGTGTGAGACTGTGTTTGTCTTTCTGGCTCTCTTTCCATCTGAATTTCTGTCTGTCTGTGAGACTCTGCGGGGTGTCTCGTGGCGTAACAGGTCACATGTAGGCCAAGGAGCGGTGTAAACAGGACATCCTGCTGTCATTTAAAACCAACTGAAGCACACAGTAAACAGTAAACAGCTGGAGGGCCAAACTGTGTGTGTGTGGTTGTGTCAGCATCTTAGAATAAGAGAATAGTGTTTACCTCTGTCTAACCCCTCCCACAGGTACATCGAGCTGACCAATGGGCTTCGAGTTCTGCTCATTTCAGATTTCACTGGTCCCGCCTCCTCTGGAGATGACGAATCAGAGGAAGAGGAGGAGGAGGAACTGGGGGAGGAGGAAGAGGAGGAAGAAGACTCAGGAGAGGGAACAGAGGAAGAGTCTGACGAAGAGGAGGATGACAAGGACAGTGACTTTGAGGATGACGAGGATGGAGGGAAGAGGAAGAAGGGACACTCAGAGAAACAGGTGAGAGGGAGAGCTGGAGATTAGGGCCCAGAGTGACCTGAACAGGAAATAATAGCGCATTAGCAGCAATAGTAATAAGGATATTGATTATTGTTTGATTGTTTGTTTATGTGTGTGTTTGTTTATGTGTGTGTGTGTGTGTGTGTGTGTGTGTGTGTCAGTCTGCAGCAGCGCTGTGTGTGGGTGTTGGCAGCTTCAGTGACCCCAATGACCTCCCAGGCCTTGCCCACTTCCTGGAACACAGTGAGTATGATGACCCCTGACCCTTAAGGATGAGATTGTTTGTTTTGTTGTGATAAATCTGATGCAATGCTGTGTTTGTGACACGAGGGGATATCAAAATACTTTCCTCTCCTCCCTCTCTCCTCTCCTCCTCCTGTAGTGGTGTTCATGGGCAGTGAGAAGTACCCATCAGAGAATGGTTTCGATGCCTTCCTGAAGAAACATGGGGGCAGCGACAACGCCTCCACGGACTGTGAGAGAACCGTCTTCCAGTTCGACGTCCAGAGAAAGAAATTCAGAGAGGCTCTGGACAGGTCAGCAACACACCATCATTATAGTCTCTGTGTCTTGTCTCTTGATTCGGATTGGTCTATCTGATTCTATCCATGTCTCTGATTGGTCCCTCTGTCTCTGTACCTGTCTGTGATTGGCTCTCTCCAGATGGGCCCAGTTCTTCATCTGTCCTCTGATGATCCGAGATGCCATCGACAGGGAGGTGGAAGCTGTCGACTCCGGTGAGAAGCATTCTGGGAAATTGTTGCTGTTGTTGTTGACCTTATTCAGACCTTATGCACTGGTTATGTAGTATCCTGTTCCCCCTTCTCACTTTCTCAGAGTACCAACTGGCCAAGCCGTCTGACTCTCACAGGAAAGAGATGTTGTTTGGGAGTCTAGCGAAACCAGGTCACCCCATGGGGAAGTTCTGCTGGGGTGAGGACAGACACATACACACAATTTCATATGTTTGTCTTTGTTTACGTTCTGTTAATTAGAGGCTCCTGGTTAGTCTGGAGAGCCGTCTCTGTGTTGTAGTTTAGAGATGTGATCAATCTATACAACGCTCTGTAGGACTACAAGTCGTTTACTGTGGTTGAGATATCGGCAGTAAGAGACAGGGTGTGTAGAACTGGAGAAGAGAGAATGAGACAATGGAATATTGAGGGGAAAGGATTGAGGAGAGGAGGAGAGAGAATGAGACAATGGAATATTGAGGGGAAAGGATTGAGGAGAGGAGGAGAGAGAATGAGACAATGGAATATTGAGGGGAAAGGATTGAGGAGAGGAGGAGAGAGAATGAGACAATGGAATATTGAGGGGAAAGGGAGAGGATTGAGGAGAGGAGGAGAGAGAATGAGACAATGGAATATTGAGGGGAAAGGGAGAGGATTGAGGAGAGGAGGAGAGAGAATGAGACAATGGAATATTGAGGGGAAAGGGAGAGGATTGAGGAGAGGAGGAGAGAGAATGAGACAATGGAATATTGAGGGGAAAGGGAGAGAATTGAGGAGAGGAGGAGAGAGAATGAGACAATGGAATATTGAGGGGAAAGGGAGAGAATTGAGGAGAGGAGGAGAGAGAATGAGACAATGGAATATTGAGGGGAAAGGGAGAGAATTGAGGAGAGGAGGAGAGAGAATGAGACAATGGAATATTGAGGGGAAAGGGAGAGAATTGAGGAGAGGAGGAGAGAGAATGAGACAATGGAATATTGAGGGGAAGGGGAGAGGATTGAGGAGAGGAGGAGAGAGAATGAGACAATGGAATATTGAGGGGAAAGGGAGAGAATTGAGGAGAGGAGGAGAGAGAATGAGACAATGGAATATTGAGGGGAAAGGGAGAGAATTGAGGAGAGGAGGAGAGAGAATGATTAGAAAGAGGCAGAAGGGCTAGAGAGGGACAGAGAAGGGGGGCTGTAGAGTCGTAACATTCAGGTTGCATCCTCTGTGTTGTTGTGTTACTGCACCTGTTGGACTAGTTCACTACCTGTTGGACTAGTTCACTACCTGTTGGACTAGTTCACTACCTGTTGGACTAGTTCACTACCTGTTGGACTAGTTCACTACCCAGAGAGAGAGAGAGAGAGCTTTTGGGTTGCATCTTCTGTGTTGTGTTGAAATATATTGTAAGTATTGCTGTACTGGCAGGACCAGTTTAGACTCCTGACAAACCCCTTTCAGCCCTGGCCTTCTGGAGACAATAGCACTGTGAGGAGAGGCACACACACACCACACAAATACACACACACACTAACTACTCTGTCTACTGTGTTGCCATGTGTAAACGAGACAGATGTTGTGTTATGGTGGTATGTGACTGAGCTGTTGTCATGGTTTCCCCAGGTAACGCCCAGACTCTGAAGACAGAGCCCAGGAAAAAGAAGATCAATGTTTACAAGAGGCTCCGCTCCTTCTGGAAGAGACATTACTCTGCCCACTACATGACCCTGGCTGTGCAGTCTAAAGGTGACGCACACACACACACACACACACACACACACACACACACACACACACACACACACACACACGACCCGGCCGTGCAGTCACACATGTAACTCTGTTGTCCTCTGTCGGTTTGTGTGTGTGTGTGTGTGTGTATGTGTGTGTGTGTGTGTGTGTGTGTGTGTGTGTGTGTGTGTGTGTGTGTGTGTGTGTAGAGAAGCTGGACACTCTGGAGGAGTGGGTGAGGGAGATCTTCAGTGGAGTGCCCAACAAGTGAGTCTCAGCTGTACATAAATCCCTCACCATTCAACCATTCATATTATAATATGGCCATTTAGCAAACACTTACTGAACCCTGTTCCTCAGTGCTCAGCCCAAGCCGGACTTCTCTGAATTGCTGGATCCCTTTGATACTCCAGCCTTCAACAAGCTCTACAGAGGTAGGAACACCTGCTCCATTGAGCTGACTTGTACAGAATTATCTCCTGATCGCCATTAGCACCGTACAGCTTCAGTTCAATTCATCTCAATGCTGTGTGTGTGTGTGTTTCAGTGGTTCCTGTGAGGAAGGTCCATGCTCTGACCATCACCTGGTCCCTGCCTCCTCAGGAGAAACACTACAGGTAAGAAACACAGCTACAGATAACAGCTACTACAGATAGTACAGCTACTACATATAACACAGCTACTAAATATAATACAGCTACTACAGATAATACAGCTACTACAGATAATACAGCTACTACAGATAATACAGCTAATACATATAATACATCTACTACAGATAATACAGATAATACAGATAATATAGCTACTACAGATAATACATCTACTACAGATAATACAGCTATATAATACAGCTACTACAGATAATACAGCTATGTAATATAGCTACTACAGATAATACAGCTATGTAATATAGCTACTACAGATAATACAGCTATGTAATATAGCTACTACAGATAATACAGCTATTACAGATAATATAGCTACTACATATAATACAGCTACTACCATGGGCGGTGTGTTCAATAGGGCGATATGGGCGACGCACTGCCAAACGGGAAAAGGAAGGGATTTTTTTTCTAATCAATTATATCATGGCAACAGTAGTTCAGTGTTCACGTCTGATCTGCCAGCCACTAAATGTCCAATCAGGCTAAAGTCGTGCTTCAAATGTCCCCGCCCGTTTTGGGGCGATTTCAGTCAGGTTGAAAATCGCCCAGAAGTCTCTCATAGCCTCTAATGTAAAATATTTTTTTTTCAAATTTCTGAGCTTTCAATACATTCTCTATGGGTGTCTGAGGGCTTGCACTTACGCGCTTTCGTCATACGTAACGTAACGTAACCATGAACGGCAGACAGCAACGCTTGGACAGCGACTGGTGTAACCGACATGCACCATCTTTCGGAAAAGATTAAGAAAAATGAGCTGTCAAAGACCCACATTGATAGCTGTTTGAGATTGTCTGCTTTGGTGAGAGTGAATATTGCCACTCAACTGGATGAGGGATACAGGCTAGCTGTCCGCCGCCACAACGATGAGGTTAGCAACAGCAGAGTCGTGAACACTGTCTACGAGAATCGAGACGACCTCATAGAATGTTTTGAAGCCATCCGGACGGGTTCATTGGGTTCATTTGACCAGCCCACCGTACCAGAAGCTACAGAATAAGGACATCGATGCTGTCTTTATCAAACGTGCCCTCGACAGCTTCGCAAGCAGTGTGCAGGCCATAAGGTAAGATAAAGATTAAACAATATCATTCGATCTTTCTCAAAGCAGAGCTTTATTTGAAAATGTATGCATGAAAGGAGACTGCATTTGTGTTTGAAATTACATTATTGTCATTATATATGGCCAGTGGTGTAATCTATCTTATTTTATATACTATGTGTACTGTACAGTGGTGCTCATAAGTGTATGAACACATTCTAAAGCTGACTAAAAAGAGGAATAAAAAAATAAAAAAATCATCTTTTGGAAATTGATCTTAATGACTTAATTAAAAAAGTTGGAAAATCCAACCTTTAAGGACACCAATTTTCTTTTCTTTTTTATTCCTCTTTTTAGTCAACTTTAGCATGGGATCATAAGCTTATGAGCACCACTGTATACTGTGCTGAACATCCAGGCTATGTGAGACACAAAGGCTAACTTAAACACTAAAGACTTTATGCATCCCTGCCCATTTTAAGTGGAACTGAAGTATTTGTACTATACATGGATACATTGCATATACCTGTGCATCACATAGACAACAATACTGTACAAAGCCAACAAACACATTGGTCTGTTTGCCTTCAGGGACTCCTCTCAACAGCAGCTGCAAGAAGCAACAGGAGCCAAAAGACCCAGAACAGCTTTGAGAGAAGAGGAGAAGCAGAGGCTGCAACACCATCCTGGATCACACCAAAGAAAGGTTCTCTTTCTCTGGCCACCTTGTGAGTGCTACCTTACTGCAAGCAGACATGTTTGAAAGGTACTGCCATTCAAAAAAATAAAAAATCTGTTCATGTTCATTTTTACAAATCTATACAATTGGCCAGAATATGGTTGTTCATATTTACAAATCTATACAATTGGCCAGAATATGGTTGTTCATTTTTACAAAGCCATACATATTGTTTATGCAGTGTTGAGGAATGTGAAAGAACACCCTTGATTATTTTTACTGTGATAACTTATTTTGCTTTTGTAAGCCAACACTTTTGAGATCAGTCAATAAATGCTTCTGGTATTGACTTATATGCTGCCCCTGTCTTCATGTTGTTGCTGGACATATCTTTTTAAAAATGTGTGTAGGTCACCTAAATCATCAGAAAAATTGCCCCTCCTGAGAATTTTTTCAGGAGCCGCCACTGGCTACTACAGATAATACAGCTACTACATATAATACAGCTATGTAATACAGCTACTACAGATAATACAGCTACTGATAATACAGCTACTGCAGATAATACAGCTACTGATAATACAGCTACTACAGATAATACAGCTACTACAGATAATACAGCTACTACATATAATACAGCTACTACAGATAATACAGCTATGTAATACAGCTACTACAGATAATACAGCTACTGATAATACAGCTACTGCAGATAATACAGCTATTACAGATAATACAGCTACTACAGATAATACAGCTACTACAGATAATACAGCTACTACAGATAATACAGCTATTACAGATAATATAGCTACTACACATAATACAGCTACTACAGATAATACAGCTACAGATAATACATCTACTACAGATAACTAGGTTCTAAATACTCTAGGTACCACATATACACTGCTACAGGTTGTTAACCCTCAGCTGCTACATCCACAGGAACTACAGTTGAGAGATACTACAGTTGATGATGCACCTCTCTCTCAGCCTCTCTGTCTCTGCCTCTCTCCGTCTCTCTCTCTCTCTGCCCCACCACATCCCGCTCTCTCTCTGTCTCTGTCTCTCTCAGGGTGAAGCCTCTCCACTACATCTCTTGGCTGATTGGTCATGAGGGCACAGGCAGCATCCTATCAATTCTCAGGAGGAAGTGAGTCAGAACTACAGCAGACAGGACTACATAACCCATAATGCACCGCTTTACAGCTATGTTTATGTGGTAACTGTACTTAGGTGCTGAGCTGTGTGTGCGTGTGCGTGTGTGTAGGTGCTGGGCCATGGCTCTGTTTGGAGGGAACAGTGAAACAGGCTTTGACCAGAACTCTACCTACTCCATCTTCTCCATCTCCATCACACTCACTGACGAAGGATTCCAAAACTTCTACCAGGTTGGTACACGCAAACACACACACACACACACACACACACACACACACACACACACACACACACACACACACACACACACACAGCTATGTCTTACTATACTTGTGAGTATATCTTTTTGGGGAGCAACAATTGATTCCCATTCAAAATCTTATTTTTCCTAAACCTAACCCTTACCCTAATTATAACCCTAACCCTAATTATAAACCTAACCCCTAAGCCTAAAATAGTATTTTTACAAGTGAGTACTGGCAAAATGTCCTCACTTCTCTGAATTTTAGTTGGCTTACTATTCTTGTGAGCACTTCTGGTACTCACAATATATAGTAAAACGTACACACACACAATTGGTACACACATTATCTGTGTTTCTCTACAGGTGGCTCACCTGGTCTTCCAGTACCTCAAGATGCTGCAGAGCCTGGGCCCCCAACAAAGGTACATTTTACATTTTAGTCATTTAGCAGACGCTCTCATCCAGAGCGACTTACATCTTTTTTATTTATTTTTCATACTGGCCCCCCGTGGGAATCAAACCCACAACCCTGGCGTTGCAAGCGCCATGCTCTACCAACTGAGCTACACGGGTCTGTGTGTTTAGGGCTTCACTATAGGCATGTGAAATGCAGAATATGTTGTCTATTTATACAGTATATGAGTATCTCTCTCGCTCTCCCTCCCTCTCTCTGCCTCTATGCCTATCACTCTCTCTCTCTCTATGTTTGTAGGATCTACGAGGAGATTCAAAAGATTGAAGCCAATGAGTTTCACTACCAGGAACAGGTAAATACTAGGTTCTATAGGTCCTCTGTTTTTAATGCATTCTCCTCCTATCTACAAGTACAGGAATGAATGCACCCAACCAACCGATGCACTCCTGTGTGTTTCAGACTGACCCTATAGAGTACGTGGAGGATATCTGTGAGAACATGCAGCTGTTTCCTAAAGAAGACTTCCTCACCGGAGACCAGCTCATGTTCCAGTATTCACCTGAGGTACGGTGTGTGTGTGTTTAGGTGATCGTTGCGGCCCTTAACCCTGCTTACTAAGCTAACCTGGTGTGTGTGTGTGTGCTGTTTAGAGAAGGTGCTTTCTGTGTCCTTAAGTGTCCATGCATACAAAGACCTTTGAAATGTTTGAATCCTTCTTGAATGTAATGTGATTTGTTGATTCAAATAAAGTATTTATAGTGTGTGTGTGTGTGTGTGTGTGTGTGTGTAGGTGATCAGTGCGGCCCTGTCCTTGCTAACTCCAGACAGATCCAACCTGTTGCTGCTCTCTCCAGACCATGAAGGCCACTGTCCCCTCAGGGAGAAATGGTTTGGGACACACTACAGCGTAGAGGGTGAGACACACACACACACACACACACACACACACACACACACACACACACACACACACACACACACACACACACACACACACGGGCCTACTACAGTGGCTTCAGAAAGTATTCATACCCCTTGACTTATTCCACATTTTGTTGTGTTACAGCCTGAATTCAAAATGGATTAAATATATAAAACATCTCTCACCCATCTACACACAATACCCCATAATGACAAACTGAAAACGTTTTTAGAAATTTTAGAAATGTATTGAAAATGAAGTACAGAAATATCTAATTTACAGAAGTATTCACACCCCTGAGTCAATACATGTTAGAATCAACTCTGGCAGCGATTACAGCTGTGAGTCTTTCTGGGTAAGTCTCTAAGAGCTTTGTACACGTGGATTGTACAATATTTGCACATTATTCTTTTTTAAATTCTTCAAGCTCTGTCAAGTTGGTTGTTGATCATTGCTAGACAGCCATTTTCAAGTCTTGCCACAGATTTTCAAGCCGATTTAAGTCAAAACTGTAACTAGGCCACTCAGGAACATTCAATGTCGTCTTGGTAAGCAACTCCAGTGTATATTTGGCCTTGTGTTTTAGGTTATTGTCCTGCTGAAAGGTGAATTTGCCTGTGCTTAGCTCTATTCCGTTACTTTTTATCCTAGTCATGCCGATGACAAGCATACCAATAACATGTTGCAGCCACCACCATGCTTGAAAATATGAAGAGTGGTACTCAGTGATGTGTTGGATTCGGCCCAAACATAACACTTTGTATTCAGGACATAAAGTTTATTTCTTTGCCACATTGCAGTTTTACTTTAATGCCTTACTGGAAACAGGATGCATGTTTTAGAATATTCTGTATTCTGTATTCTGTACAGGCTTCCTTCTTTTCACTCTGTCATTTAGGTTAGTATTGTGGAGTAACTACAATGTTGTTGATCCATCCTCAGTTTTCTCCTATCACAGCCATTAAACTCTGTTTATTTTTATTTTTAACCAATGGTGCCCTTCTTTGCGAGGCATTGGAAAACCTTCCTGGGCTTTGTGGTTGAATCTGTGCTTGAAATGTACTGCTCGACTGAGGGACCTTACAGATACAGTTGAAGTTTGAAGTTTACATACACTTAGGTTGGAGTCATTAAAACTTGTGTTTCAACCACTCCAAAAATGTCTTGTTAAAAAACTATAGTTTTGGCAAGTCGGTTAGAACATCTACTTTGTGCATGACACAAGTAATTTTTCCAACAATTGTTTACAGACAGATTATTTCACTTATAATTCACTATATCACAATTCCAGTGGGTCAGAAGTTTACATACACTAAGTTGACTGTGCCTTTAAACAGCTTGGAAAATTCCAGAAAATGATGTCATGGCTTTAGAAGCTTCTGATAGGCTAATTGACATCATTTGAGTCAATTGGAGGTGTACCTGTGGATGTATTTCAAGGCCTACCTTCAAACTCAGTGCCTCTTTGCTTGACATCATGGGAAAATCAAAAGAAATCAGCCAAGACCTCAGAAAACTGGTTCATCCTTGGGAGCAAGGATGTACCACGTTTATCTGTACAAACAATAGTACACAAGTATAAACACCATGGGACCACGCAGCCGTCATACCGCTCAGGAAGGAGACGCGTTCTGTCTCCTAGAGATGAACGTACTTTGGTGCGAAAAGTGCAAATCAATCCCAGAACAACAGCAAAGGACCTTGTGAAGATGCTGGAGGAAACAGGTACAAAAGTATCTATATCCACAGTAAAACTAGTCCTATATCGACATAACCTGAAAGGCCGCTCAGCAAGGAAGAAGCCACCGCTCCAAAACCACCATAAAAAAGCCAGACTACGGTTTGCAACTGCAACCGTACTTTTTGGAGAAATGTCCTCTGGTCTGATGAAACAAAAATAGAACGGTTTGGCCATAATGACCATTGTTATGTTTGGAGGAAAAAGGGGGTTGCTTGCAAGCCGAAGAAGCACGGGGGTGGCAACATTATGCTGTGGGGTTGCTTTGCTGCAGGAGGGACTGGTGCACTTCACAAAATAGATGGCATCATGAGGAAGGAAAATTATGTGGATACATTGAAGCAACATCTCAAGACATCAGTCAGGAAGTTAAAGCTTGGTTGCAAATGGGTCTTCCAAATGGACAATGACCCCAAGCATACTTCCAAAGTTGTGGCAAAATGGCTTAAGGATGACAAAGTCAAGGTATTGGAGTGGCCATCACAAAGCCCTGACCTCAATCCTACAGAAAATATGTGGGCAGAACTGAAAAACCGTGTGCGAGCAAGGAGGCCTACAAACCTGACTCAGTTACACCAGCTCTGTCAGGAGGAATGGGCCTAAATTCACCCAACTTATTGTGGGAAGCTTGTGGAAGGCTACCCGAAACGTTTGATCCAAGTTAAACAATTTAAAGGCAATGCTACCAAATACTAATTGAGTGTATGTAAACTTCTGACCCACTGGGAATGTGATGAAAGAAATAAAAGCTGAAAGAAATAATTCTCTCTACTATTATTCTGACATTTCACATTCTTAAAATAAAGTGGTGATCCTAACTGACCTAAAACAGGGAATTTTTACTAGGATTAAATGTCAGGAATTGTGAAAAACTGAGTTTAAATGTATTTGGCTAAGGTGTATGTAAACTTCCGACTTCAACTGTATATGAGATGGGTAATGCAAGATATATAAACATTATTACGATAGTATAGAATACAGTATATACCTATGAGACGAGTAATGCAAGATATGTAAACATTATTAAAGTGACTAGTGTTCCATTTATGAAAGTGGCCAGTGATTTTGAAGTCTGTATGTAGCCAGCATCCTCTCTGTGCTAGTGATGGCTGTTTAACAGTCTGATGGCCTTGAGATATAAGCTGTTTTTCAGTCTCTCGGTCCCAGCTTTGATGCACCTGTACTGACCTCGCCTTCTGGATGATAGTGGGGTGAACAGGTCGTGGCTCGGGTGGTAGTTGTCCTTGATTATCTTTTTGGCCTTCCTGTGACATCGGGTGCTGTAGGTGTCCTGGAGGGCAGGGAGTTTGCCCCCGGTGATGCGTTGTGCAGACCGCACCACCCTCTGGAGAGCCCTGCGGTTGTGGGTGGTGCAGTTGCCGTACCAGGTGGTGATACAGCCCGACAGGATGCTCTCAATTGTGAATCTGTAAAAGTTTGTGAGGGTTTTAGGTGACAGGCCAAATTTCTTCAGCCTCCTGAGGTTGAAGAGACGCTGTTGCGCCTTCTTCACCACACTGTCTGAGTGGGTGGACCATTTAAGTTTGTCAGTGATATGTACGCCGAGGAACTTAAAACGTTCCACCTTCTCCACTGCTGTCCCGTCGATGTGGATAGGGGGGTACTCTGCTGTTTCTATACTTTCTGAAGGCACTGTTTGTGTTTGCATTATTCGAGGACCAGATCATATCAACATGGTCCCAACATGTAGAGAAAGAGAGTGTCCTGATAGGTGTCTACTCTCTGTCCAGAAATCCAGCAGGAGTGGAGAGAGCGCTGGAACGGAGACTTTGAGCACAACTCTGACCTGCACCTCCCTGTTGAGAACAAGTTCATCGGTGAGTGTGTGTGTATGTGTGTGTGTGTGTGTGTGTGTTGTGAACCTTCCTAATGTGTTTATTTTGTGTGTCTTCCTTCCAGCGACTGATTTCAGCCTGAAGCAGTCTGACTGTCCTGACACTGAGTTGCCAGTCAGAGTAGCGTCCAGTGACCGAGGATGTCTCTGGTACAAGAAGGACAACAAGTTCAACATACCCAAAGGTGTGTGTGTGTTAGGGCTGTGACAGTCATGGAATTTTGGATGACGGTAATTGGCCAGCCAAATGACGCAGTCTCTGTAATAATCGTTGGAATAGTAATTTTTTTTAAATAGAATGGGCGTCCCCATTCAAGTCACTGATGGCATAATGGGTGGACTGGCAGCCATTGCGAGAGTACCCACAGGAGCAAAGTAGGAATTAAAAGCAGGAACAACTTTATATCAGAGTTGTGCCTGTTGTTCACACACGTATCTGCCCTCTCATTGGCTAGAATGGTCCCACCTGAACGACTTCCATCTTTGAGGACATGTATTTCTATTGTTAGAGCGGTCACTCCACTATCTTGTCAATATAATCAAAAATCTTTGATTCAACTCAACTGACATTACAAAAAATAAATGTCATTACAAGAGCCACATCAGTTATCATTTGAATCAACATTCTACATTACCATGGACATTATTACATCACAATACCATACAGCCATTGCGAATGTACCCATGAGTTTACCAGTCAAATTGCCAGTTAGAGGTTCCAAGTATAGAAATCCTATAAAATTATTATTCTAATTCATAATTCTATGGTTCCAAGCCCGTTCTATTCATGTGTCCTGCTGCTGCCTAGGCAACCGAAGACTCATTTGCTACAACCAACACCTTGCTTGTTTCAACTAGGAGCAACACAGTTTCATCATGTTGTTTAGAGTACATGTTACCGCAGAAATGGACTCAACCGCACAAATTCCAGGCCGTCCCTTCTTCAGTCAGCTGTTCGTTCCCCAAAAACAAAATGTATCACGGTTATTTTATTTTCGTGATGGTTTTCATCCATATGGTAATTGTGCCAGCCCTAGTGGTCTGACTGTGGTTCTCAGTAGCTCAGCTGGTAGAGCACGGCGCTTGTAACGCCAAGGTAGTGGGTTCGATCCCCGGGACCACCCATACACAAAAAAAAATGTATGCACGCATGACTGTAAGTCGCTTTGGATAAAAGCGTCTGCTAAATGGCATATTATATTATTATTATTATAGTGTGTGTGTGTGTGTGTGTGTGTTATAAAGTAGTTAGTTTTTTAAACAATCTTGCCTCAATATCCACATGTTCTCTTAAAGGAAAATTCCACCCCAAAACGTTTTTTTGGTATTTGTTTCATTAGTCCATTGTTGATATAGTTCAAAATGTTTTCCATGTCAGCAGTTTATAGCTTTCAAAATAGAGAAATACAGCAGGCAAAATGCATCATACCGGCTGTATTTCTGTATTTTGATTATATATCTTGAAAACATGATTGCTGACATGCAAAACATTTTGGGACTATATCAACAAAGGACTAATGAAACAAATACCAGAAGATAGTTTTTGGGTTCAGTTTTGCTTTAACAGTGAACAATTAAAATGGTCAATAGCTATACTATTACATTGATCTTTCATTTATTCTCTCTCTCCTCCATTGATCTGTCGTTTCTACTCTCTCTCCGTTGATCTGACGTCTCCTCTCTCTCCGTTGATCTGACGTCTCCTCTCTCTCCTTCAGCGTACATCCGCTTCCATCTCATCTCTCCGGTCATCCAGCAGTCAGCCAAGAAGTAAGTCCAGGGTTTAGTTAGCCATTAGCCAACAATTGTTTCACAGGTAGAGATTGTGCTAAAATCGTTAGCCTCTCGAGAATGCAGCCATAGCTAGGAACAGTTTTTCACAGTATTTTAATCCTGTTTCTCTCTGCTTATCTCTCTCTCTCCACTCTCTCTCATCCCCAACCCCCCTTCCCCCCTCTCTCACTCCCTCCCACCCCTCTCTCCACCCACACCTTCCTCTCTCTCTTTCACCCCTCCCTCTCTCTCTCTCTCTCTCCCCTCCCTAGCCTGGTGTTATTTGACCTGCTAGTGAACATACTAGGTCATAACCTAGCAGAGCCAGCCTACGAGGCTGACGTGGCCCAGCTGGAGTACAAGCTGTCAGTAGGAGAACACGGGCTGGTTATCAAGGTCAAAGGCTTCAACCACAAACTGCCTGTGAGTTAGACACAGACACACTGCACCGCACGCCACACCACACACACTGCACCACACTCACACGATGATGATGATGGTGGTGTTGGTATCTTCCTCCTCTGTAGCTCCTGTTCCATCTGATCCTGGACCATCTAGCTGACTTCTCTGCCTGTCAAGATGTCTTCAGTATGTTCTCTGAGCAGCTCAAAAAGACCTACTTCAACATCCTCATACGACCTGAGAAACTGGGCAAGTACGTCACGTGTGTGTGCAGCGGGGGTGGGGGGGTCTGTTTGTATGTGTGTGTCCCAACTCATCATTTTCTTCTCTCTCCACCCCCCCCCACACCCCCCTCCCTCCTCTCTCTCTCTCTCTCTCCCTCCCCCTCCCTCCCTCCTCTCTCTCTCTCCCCCCCTCTCCCTCTCTCCTATCTCCGTCTCTCTCCCTCCCTCCCTCCCTCCCTCCCTCCCTCTCTCTCTCTCCCTTTCTCTCTCTCCCTCTCTCTCTCTCTCACACCAAACACACACTCTCAGGGACGTGCGGTTGTTGGTCCTGGAGCATGGTCGCTGGTCCATGGTAGAGAAGTACCAGGCGCTGACAGACGGTGGTCTGACTGTAGAAGAACTGATGGAGTTCAGCAGAACCTTCAAGACCCAGCTCTATGCAGAGGGACTGGTGCAGGGGAACTTCACTAGCCAGGTGACTGGACCATGAACACACACACATTACACACCCTTTCCACCAAACCCTCTTGTATAATTTCTGATGTTGTGATCTGTTTTCTCTACAGGAGTCAATCCAGTTCCTGCAGTACGTCACTGAGTAAGTTTATACACACATGCATGCACGTGCAGGCACACACATACACACACACACACACACACACACACACACACACACACACACACACACACACACAACTATCTTTATTGTAATCTCTCCCTGTCCTCTGTCTGTCTGTCAGTAAGCTGCAGTTCTCCAAGCTGCCAGCAAAGGTCCCTGTGTTGTTCAGAGTGGTAGAACTGCCTCTGAAACAGCACCTCTGTAAGGTCAAAGCACTGAACAAGGGAGACGCCAACTCCGAGGTCACAGTCTACTACCAGGTACACACAGTCACACACTGGTACAATTCATCTGTTCATGACTCGCCTGTCATTCATTCACTCTATTCTCTCTCTCTCTCTCTCTTTCTCCAGTCTGGTCCTAAGAACCTCAGAGAACACACACTGATGGAGCTGTTGGTGGTGAGTACACCAACAACCATTCATCCTTTCATCCCCTAACCCCTCATCCCTTCTTCCTCTGACCTCTGTGTTGTTGATATTGTTGTCGTTCCAGATGCACATGGAGGAGCCCTGCTTTGACTTCCTCAGGACCAAAGAGACTCTAGGGTCAGTGTCTGTCTTTCACTCTTCTCTCTCTCTCTGGTTACTAAATAGCCCATGGAACCTATGGAAAGAGTAGGAGTGTTAACCCCCTTCCTCAGTGTCCCAACCTTCCTCAGTGTCCCAACCTTCCTCAGTGTCCCAACCTTCCCAGTGGCCCAACCTTCCTCGGTGTCCCAGTGTCTCAACCCTCTCCAGCTTCCAATTGGCTCTGTCAACTTAACCCTCTCTCTCCTTCTCTCTCCTCCAGGTATCATGTTTATCCAACCTGCAGAAACACGTCTGGAGTCCTGGGCTTCTCCGTCACCGTGGAAACACAGGCCACCAAGTTCAAGTGAGATCCTCATACTTACTGTATGCACCAATGACTGCAGTGATTTTGATGTGGCCTTCCTGAGGCTAGAAGTACTATCTCTTAGGACCTGTAAATGCCTTGTCTCTTATAGCAATGACAGTGGGCTCTCTCTGTCTCTCTCTCTGCCTCTCTCTGTCTCTCTCTCTCTCTCTCTCTCTCTCTCTCTCTCTCTCTCTCTCTCTGTCTTTCTCTGTCTCTCTCTCCATCTCTTTTCTCCATCTCTCTTTCAGTACTGAGCTGGTAGAGTTGAAGATAGAGGAGTTTCTGTCTTCCTTTGGAGAGAAGTTGAGTGCTCTGACTGAGGATGCCTTCAACACACAGGTGTGTGTGTGTGTGTGTGTCTGAGTATATATGTCTTACACAGATGAGTTTACTTGTTAAGCTGAAGGTGTGTGTGTGTACAGGTGACTGCGCTGGTCAAGCTAAAGGAGTGTGAGGACACACACCTGGGAGAGGAGGTGGACAGGAACTGGGCCGAGGTGGCTACACAGCAGTATGTTTTCAACAGGCTTCACAGAGAGGTGAGATACACACACACACACACACCGGACAATTCAGTTTTTCAGTTTTTCTGGTGTGTGCAGAATTTGACATTTTCTGTAGTTGCTGCAGACGTTTCATGTATTTCATGTGTGACTGTGTGTGTGTTTGTGTGCTTATGTGTGTGTGTGTGAGTAGATTGAGGCCCTGAAGCAGATGACCAGAGCAGAGCTGGTATCCTGGTATCTGGAGCACCGCGGACACAACTGCAGAAAACTCAGTGTACATGTAAGTGTGTGTGTGTGTGTGTGTGTGTGTGTGTGTGTGTGTGTGTGTGTGGGTGAGCAATGTAATCCATGTTTAAGAGCTGTGTGTGTGTGTACTCTAACATCAACCTAGGTGGTGGGTTTTGGGCCGGAGGAGGGCGACCCCCCTGGAGATGACAAGCAGAGTCGTCATGGCAATGGAGAGAGGGATGAGGAAGAGTGTGGCAGTTCGTCCTACGGAGAAGTGTCCAAACTGACCTTCCTCCCCGCCTCGCCCAAGATGGCCGCTACATCCATCATGGACATTCCTTCATTTACCCAGAGCCTTACCCTCTTCCCATACCACAAGATCATCCAATAGACTACCAATATCTATTTTCTCAATATTTCTTTCAAACTCTCTCTCCTTCATTGCCTGACCATAACATCATCTAATAAACTCAATGAGATACACTATCACTGTCTTTGGGGCTGACTCTCTTTATCACACACAGGGGCGCAACTTTCACATGTCCCCCACACATTCTGAAATTGCAATATATCACAGCTTCTTGTTCATTACTATAATATCTCATAAGGCTTTAAAACTGCACCTCTATAAGGTGCTATGCATGTTTATCAGGCAATATAACACTTCACAAGTGCATTTAGTAGTGTTACAACACTTTCTATGAATACAGTATGTAGTATACCTCTAATGGAGAATGCTTTAATGGGATGTCCTATCTCTGCATAATGTATAGCTTATGTAGACTTGTTATAAGCATTCATAACAGCTTATTGGCAGTCAGCAACCAGCTCCCTGCAACATTCAGGTAAGGGTCAAACATGGACGTGTCCTGGCCTGTCATATTCAACATGTCTCTCACTGCAGTCACCCTCCTCTCACACAACACACTAGGAATCAAAGATGGTCTACACACAGTTACATTAGATTTGTATTCAGCCAAACAAACTATTTTGTGTTTGGAATGCCACTGGTAAATCAGTTGGTGCTATTGACTCATAGAGTCAGGTGTGAGTACGCTGGTGTTCCTTTAAGTGCCCTGACCGACTGAAACTTCCCACACTGGGAACAGTGATATGGCCTCTCTCCTGTGTGAGTACGCTGGTGTATCTTTAAATGTCCTGACTGACTGAAACTCTTCCCACACTGGGAACAGTGATATGGCCTCTCTCCTGTGTGAGTACGCTTGTGTGTCTTCAAATTACATATCTGTGTGAAACTCTTCCCACACTGGGTGCAGTGATATGGCCTCTCTCCTGTGTGAGTATGTTGGTGTACCTTTAAGTCTCCTGATCGACGGAAACTCTTCCCACACTGAGAGCAGTGGTGAAGTCTTGGCTTCCCTGTGTCTCTGTTTCTGGGTGGGAAGTGTGATGGGGTTGCGATCTGAAGTTGTTGAGCACCGCTGAGAGCCACTGGGTGGTGCTAGTGTCTGTGATCTAATCCCTCCACTCCTCAGCAGCCTGACGTACTCTTCCCTGTGGCATCTCTTTATGTGCTTGTAGAGGGAGATCTGAGCCGTGAAGGAGAACAGACAACCAGAGCAGGAAAAGATCTGAGACTGGAACGACTCATTCACACCTGAAAGGAAGAGGGAGGGAGGGAAGGAGAGAAACGGAAGGGGTGTTCAGAGAGGTCAAAGAGAATAGCAAGCTTGACAGAGAACTGAAGGGGTGTTGAGAGAGGTCAAAGAGAATAGCAAGCTTGATAGAGAACTGAAGCAAATACTGAAAGAAAAAGAAAGACTGATGATATCATTATATTCCACTTCACTTGAATAGAGAGATGGCAAGAGAGGGAAAATTGAACAGGTAGTTCTAGAGCAGTGGTAGTCACTAATATTTCTGGGGGAGACACTTTTCTGAAACAAACTCACTGGGTAAGCCGCCATAGCCAACCCATCGGAGAATGGGAGTTAGGGGGTCGCAAAGTCAAATTGATTCATATAAATTACATGCTATTTAGAATACTATTAACATGGACCATGAAGCTATTTGATTCACCATTTCTGTACACTTGGGGGTATCATTATCTCAATAATAGCACACAAATATGTCAAATCAGATAATGCCAAATTTCAGTCTGAAGGAAGTATGTTTTGGGGTGATTGAAATGCATCACAAAGGTATTGGAAAGTTCAGGAAAACATTAGGGATGCTCATCAAGCAATCTGTGTGTATGGTCTTCTGTGGATAATCCATTTACTTCCACTAGTCATTCAGTGCAGATACATTCACATCACTCTGCCTTCTAACAAGGCCTGCACAGCCTGTGCGTCGTAGATGGAAACAGACATACGTGTTCCTGAGTGTCTTAGCTTTCAGGCATGGGGTCATAGTTGCTAATGGCGCCAACCGTTCAAAAGCTAGAGCCACATTTGTCGGGAGAAAACTATTTCAAGACGCGCTAGAAACCGCTGTTACCTCTCCGTTTGCCCCAGCCGCTATAGCGGATATCGGAGATTACTCACGTAACCACGGTTCTATGACGTAAGCGGTGCATTCAGCTGACTGAGGAAAACACATTCCTTCAGATTATTGCACAATGAATGTTCTAGAGGGTTGAGGAAAGGGAATAAGCAGAGAGGTAGAGAGAGAAAGCTCAAAAGTACCTCTAGCTGAGCTCTTTTTGTCCCAGAGGAAGTGGAAGATGATGCCCAGCTCTCTGGCGTACTCCTCTCCGTACCACACCAACAGCTCCTCTTCCAACAGCTATAGGCTTACAGCAGCGGTACAGAATCCCTCCTCTGTACTGGAAGGCCACCAGACTCTGCTCTTCTTCACTACAGGTACAGCTCACATACCTGACAGAGAGAGGAGGAGTGGTAAGAGAGAGGGAAGGTATTTTATTAGGATCCCCATAGCTGTTGCAAAAGCAGCAGCTACTCTTCCTAGGGTCCACACAAAACATGAAACATTACATAATACAGAACAGTAATAGACAAGAACAGCTCAAGGACAGAACTACATAAAAAAAAAAAAATTGTGGGAGAGACAATAAGAATTAAATCAATTTAGGCCAACTCAACATCATCGAACAAGATGAAAACACAGAAGGATAGAAAGATGTAGAGATTGGGAGAAAATAAGATGGGAGAGATGGAGAGAGGGATGGATGGAGAGATGGAGAGAGGGATGGATGGAGAGATGGAGAGAGGGACAGATGGAGAGATGGAGAGAGGGATGGATGGAGAGATGGAGAGAGGGACAGATGGAGAGATGGAGAGAGGGATGGATGGAGAGATGGAGAGAGGGATAGATGGAGAGATTGAGAGAGGAATGGATGGAAAGATGGAGAGAGGGACAGATGGAGAGATGGAGAGAGGGATGGATGGAGAGATGGAGAGAGGGATGGATGGAGAGATGGAGAGAGGGACAGATGGAGAGATGGAGAGAGGGACAGATGGAGAGATGGAGAGAGGGACAGATGGAGAGAGGGACAGATGGAGATGGAGAGAGGGATGGATGGAGAGATGGAGAGAGGGATGGAAGGAGAGATGGAGAGGGATGGATGGAGAGATGGAGAGAGGGATCGATGGAGAGATGGAGAGAGGGATAGATGGAGAGATGGAGAGATGGAGAGAGGGATGGATGGAGAGATGGAGAGATGGACAGATGGAGAGATGGAGAGAGGGATGATGGAGAGATGGAGAGAGGGAAAGATGGAGAGATGGAGAGAGGGACAGATGGAGAGATGGAGAGAGGGACGGATGGAGAGATGGAGAGAGGGACAGATGGAGAGATGGAGAGAGGGATGGATGGAGAGATGGAGAGAGGGACAGATGGAGAGAGGGACAGATGGAGAGATGGAGAGAGGGATGGATAGAGAGATGGAGAGATGGAGAGAGGGATGGATGGAGAGATGGAGAGAGGGACAGATGGAGAGATGGAGAGAGGGATGGATGGAGAGATTGACGATTTAAGATTACGGTTATCCTACCAACGGGACATTAAAAACTGTAATATCTTATGTTTCACGGAGTCATGGCTGAACGACAACAATGATAACAGTCAGCTAGCAGGCTATACGCTACACCGACAGGACAGAACGGCAGACTCTGGTAAGACAAGGGGTGGCGGTCTCTGTATATTTGTAAACAACAGCTGGTGCACAAAATCAAATACTAAGGAAGTCTCGAGGTTTTGCTCGCCTGAGGTAGAGTATCTTATGATAAGCTGTAGACCACACTATTTACCAAGAGAGTTTTCATCTATATTTTTCATAGCTGTCTATTTACCACCACAAACCAATGCTGGCATTAAGATTGCACTGAATGAGTTGTACAAGGCCATTAATCAACAGGAAAACGCTCATCCAGATGCAGCGCTCCTAGTAGCCGGGGACTTTAATGCAGGGAAACTTAAATCCGTTCTACCTAATTTCTACCAGCATGTTAAATGTGCAACCAGAGGGGAAAAAACTCTAGACCACCTCTACTCCACACACAGAGACGCATACAAAGCTCTCCCTCGCCCTCCATTTGGCAAATCTGACCATAACTCTATCCTCCTGATTCCTGCTTATAAGCAAAAACTGAAGCAGGAAGCACCAGTGATTCGGTTAATAAAAAAGTGGTCAGATGACGCAGATGCTAAGCTACAGGACTGTTTTGCTAGCACAGACTGGAACATGTTCCGGGATTCTTCAGACAGCATTGAGGAGTACACCACATCAGTCACTGGCTTCATCAATAAGTGCATCGATGATGTCGTCCCCACAGTGACCGTACGTACATACCCCAACCAGAAGCCATGGATTACAGGAAACATCCGCACTGAGCTAAAGGGTAGAGCTGCCGCTTTCAAGGAACGGGACTCTAACCCGGACGCTTATAAGAAGTCCCGCTATGACCTCCGACGAACCATCAAACAGGCAAAGAGTCAATACAGGTCTAAGATTGAATCATACTACACTGGCTCTGACGCTCGTCGGATGTGGCAGGGCTTGAAAACTATTACAGACTACAAAGGGAAGCACAGCCGCGAGCTGCCCAGTGACACAAGCCTACCAGACGAGCTAAACCACTTCTATGCTCGCTTCGAGGCAAGCAACACTGAAGCATGCATGAGAGCACCAGCTGTTCCGGACGACTATGTGATCACGCTCTCCGTAGCCGATGTGAGTAAGACTTTTAAGCAGGTCAACATTCACAAGGCCGCAGGGCCAGACGGATTACCAGGACGTGTACTCCGAGCATGTGCTGACCAACTGGCAAGTGTCTTCACTGACATTTTCAACATGTCCCTGACTGAGTCTGTAATACCAACATGTTTCAAGCAGACCACCATAGTCCCCGTGCCCAAGAACTCTAAGATAACCTGCCTAAATGACTACCGACCCGTAGCACTGACGTCTGTAGCCATGAAGTGCTTTGAAAGACTGGTCATGGCTCACATCAACAGCATAATCCCAGAAACCCTAGACCCACTCCAATTTGCATACCGCCCCAACAGATCCACAGATGATGCAATCTCTATCGCACTCCACACTGCCCTCTCCCACCTGGACAAGAGGAACACCTACGTGATAATGCTATTCATTGACTACAGCTCAGCATTCAACACCATAGTGCCCTCTAAGCTCATCACTAAGCTAAGGATCCTGGGACTAAACACCTCCCTCTGCAACTGGATCCTGGACTTCCTGACGGGCCGCCCCCAGGTGGTAAGGGTAGGTAACAACACATCTGCCACACTGATCCTCAACACGGGGGCCCCTCAGGGGTGCGTGCTCAGTCCCCTCCTGTACTCTCTGTTCACCCATGACTGCATGGCCAGGCACGACTCCAACACCATCATTAAGTTTGCCGACGACACAACAGTGGTAGGCCTGATCAACGACAACGATGAGACAGCCTATAGGGAGGAGGTCAGAGATCTGGCCGTGTGGTGCCAGGACAACAACCTCTCCCTCAACGTGACCAAGACAAAGGAGATGATTGTGGACTACAGGAAAAAAAAGAGGACTGAGCACGCCCCCATTCTCATCGACGGGGCTGTAGTGGAACAGGTTGAGAGCTTCAAGTTCCTTGGTGTCCACATCACCAACGAACTATCATGGTCCAAACACACCAAGACAGTCGTGAAGAGGGCACGACAAAGCCTATTCCCCCTCAGGAGACTAAAAAGATTTGGCATGGGTCCTCAGATCCTCAAAAAATTATACAGCTGCACCATCGAGAGCATCCTGACTGGTTGCATCACCGCCTGGTATGGCAACTGCTTGGCCTCTGACCGCAAGGCACTACAGAGGGTAGTGCGTACGGCCCAGTACATCACTGGGGCAAAGCTCCCTGCCATCCAGGACCTCTATACCAGGCGGTGTCAGAGGAAGGCCCTCAAAATTGTCAAAGACTCCAGCCACCCTAGTCATAGACTGTTCTCTCTGCTACCGCACGGCAAGCGGTACCGGAGTGCCAAGTCTAGGTCCAAAAGACTTCTCAACAGCTTCTACCCCCAAGCCATAAGACTCCTGAACAGCTAATCATGGCTACCCGGACTATTTGCACTGCCCCCCCACCCCATCCTTTTTACGCTGCTGCTACTCTGTTAAGTATTTATGCATAGTCACTTTAACTCTACCCACATGTACATATTACCTCAACTACCTCAACTAGCCGGTGCCCCCGCACATTGACTCTGCAACGGTACCCCCCTGTATATATAGCCTCCCTACTGTCACTTTATTTTACTGTATATATAGCCTCCCTACTGTCACTTTATTTTATTTCTGCTCTTTTTTTCTCAACACTTTTTTTGTTGTTGTTTTATTCTTACTTTTTTTGTTTAAAATAAATGCACTGTTGGTTAAGGGCTGTAAGTAAGCATTTCACTGTAATGTCTGCACCTGTTGTATTCGGCGCATGTGACCAATAAAATTTGATTTGATTTGATTTGAGAGATGGAGAGAGGGATGGATGGAGAGATGGAGAGAGGGATGGATGGAGAGAGGGAGAGAGGGACGGATGGAGAGATGGAGAGAGGGACAGATGGAGAGATGGAGAGAGGGACAGATGGAGAGAGGGACAGATGGAGATGGAGAGAGGGATGGATGGAGAGATGGAGAGAGGGATGGATGGAGAGATGGAGAGGGATGGATGGAGAGATGGAGGGAGGGATAGATGGAGAGATGGAGAGAGGGATGGATGGAGAGATGGAGAGAGGGACAGATGGAGAGATGGAGAGAGGGATGGATGGAGAGATGGAGAGAGGGAAAGATGGAGAGATGGAGAGAGGGACAGATGGAGAGATGGAGAGAGGGAAGGATGGAGAGATGGAGAGAGGGACAGATGGAGAGATGGAGAGAGGGATGGATGGAGAGATGGAGAGAGGGACAGATGGAGAGATGGAGAGAGGGATGGATAGAGAGATGGAGAGATGGAGAGAGGGATGGATGAAGAGATGGAGAGAGGGATGGATGGAGAGATGGAGAGAGGGATGATGGAGAGATGGAGAGAGGGATGGATGGAGAGATGGAGAGAGGGACAGATGGAGAGATGGAGAGAGGGACGGATGGAGAGAGGGACAGATGGAGATGGAGAGAGGGATGGATGGAGAGATGGAGAGAGGGATGGATGGAGAGATGGAGAGGGATGATGGAGAGATGGAGAGAGGGACAGATGGAGAGATGGAGAGATGGAGAGAGGGATGGATGGAGAGAGGGACAGATGGAGAGATGGAGAGAGGGATGGATGGAGAGATGGAGAGAGGGACAGATGGAGAGATGGAGAGAGGGACAGATGGAGAGATGGAGAGAGGGACAGATGTAGAGATGGAGAGAGGGGTGGATGGAGAGAGTGATTGATGGAGAGATGGAGAGAGGGACAGATGGAGAGATGGAGAGAGGGATGATGGAGAGATGGAGAGAGGGACAGATGGAGAGATGGAGAGAGGGATGGATGGAGAGAGTGATTGATGGAGAGATGGAGAGAGGGACAGATGGAGAGATGGAGAGAGGGACGGATGGAGAGATGGAGAGAGGGATGGATGGAGAGATGGAGAGAGGGACGGATGGAGAGATGGAGAGAGGGATGGATGGAGAGATGGAGAGAGGGATGGATGGAGAGATGGAGAGAGGGATGGATGGAGAGATGGAGAGAGGGAAGGATGGAGAGATGGAGAGAGGGATGGATGGATGGAGAGATGGAGAGAGGGATGGATGGAGAGATGGAGAGAGGGATGGATGGAGAGATGGAGAGAGGGATGGATGGAGAGATGGAGAGAGGGAAGGATGGAGAGATGGAGAGAGGGATGGATGGATGGAGAGATGGAGAGAGGGATGGATGGAGAGATGGAGAGAGGGACGGATGGCTGGAGAAAAGACACACCTCATCCAGTTGGGAGTGAGTGTCTCTCTTGGCATCAATGCACTCGTCACTCAGCTTGTTTTTGTAGATCTGAGGACCAATTACATCTCAGCAGTTATTTCACCCAGCCAATCAGAACTTGGTGTTGCACTTTAATCAGACAGATAGTCAGACAGACAGACACACAACTCCTCTCACCACCCAGGAGTATCCACTCTCCATGGCCAGCTCCGTCTGTTAGTTCTCCTTCATAAGGTCCGTAGTGCGTCCCTTGGGGCACTGTGTGTCCGTGGTTGAAGACCCCCAGACCAGCTCCAGGGATGGCTGATGTCCTGACCTCCAGGCCGGGCAGCAGGGTGAGTCAGGCCCTGTCTGGGGCCCCCAGGGGGGCAGGGGTGTCTGGGATGAAGAGGGGGGGACCGTGGAGCTCACAATCCTCGATGAAGAAAGACTTGCACTCCTCACAGACTGATAAGAGATGAGAAACACCAGTTTCTCTACACAATATACACACTAACCATTAGTTACAGGATTGTATCATGTGTATGCTAGCCAGTAGATAAAACAAGACATTAGGGGCAATTTAACCAAAGATCACAAAAATACTGCATCTATAAAGACCTTAAAATGGGTTCATGAAGGTTTCACATAGAGATACACTGTATTTAGATTGAGACTCACAGAGGTGATCTTCGTCTCTCAGCTCCTCTTCCTCAGTATAGCTGACTCTGGCTCTGCTGCGGAGGTTCACACCTCGAGTGTATCTCTTCACCTCTGACATCTGCTGCCTTAGCCATGCCCTCTTCATCTGCTCTGACACACACCCTGGGTCCTGTAAAGACGAGGAGAGGAGGAAATCGTTACAGAGTAACAACAGTGGTGTGGCTCACACCTGAGTGGAGTTGTTATTACTCAGATCCATGTGTTACTGCGGATTACTAAATAGGATATGTTCATGGAATTAGCCAACATTAATAAAATATCCTCTCTCCTTCTTCACTCTGTGAGAGCTGCTGGGTGTGCTCTCTCCTCCTCTCCCCCACTGTTCCACTCCATCTCTCCTTCGCTCTCGCTCTCTCCTTTTCTCCTTCTCTCTCTTCGTTCAGTGGCTCCTGTTTCTCCTCTTCTCCCTCCTCCTCTTTCTTTGTCTTCCGCTCCGTCTCGTCCCTACTCTCTCTCTCCTCTCCTTCTCTCTCTCCAGTCAGCTCATCCAGGTGAGGTTGTATTGAAGGTTCTCTTCCCATTTTGTAACTGTCCCAATCAGTCCACATCCAGGTGTCAATACGTGTCACCACTGGCCCTCTGCTCAGCTGTGGTCTGGCCGGGGTCGAGGGGTCAGACCTTATAATATATCATATAATATATAATGCCATTTAGCAGATGCTTTTATCCAAAGCGACTTACAGTCATGCGTGCATACATTTTGGTGTATGGGTGGTCCCGGGGATCGAACCCACTACCTTGGCGTTACAAGCGCCGTGCTCTACCAGCTGAGCTACAGAGGACCACCTTGTGGTCACCTGTGTAGCAGTGGGCGTGGCTAAGGTTGGGGTCACCTGTTTGTTAGATGTTCTGGTCATTTCTGAGCTAGTCGAGGTTTTAGGTGTGGCTGAGGTGTCAGAACGTTTGGTTTTGGTTGGGGATGAGGTTAAGGTCTGTGTCACAGTAGGGGTTAAGGTCTCTGTGTTGAGGGTTTTGGTTGAGGCTGAGATAGCAGGTGAGATATAGGACCCTGTAGTCACAGATGTTTTAGGTGTTCTGGACTGAGGGAGTTTTGATGTGGAGGCTGTAGAAGGTGTTCTGGACTGAGGGGGTTTAGAAGTGGAGGCTGTAGAAGGTGTTCTGGACTGAGGGGGTTTAGAAGTGGAGGCTGTAGAAGGTGTTCTGGACTGAGGGGGTTTAGAAGTGGAGGCTGTAGAAGGTGTTCTGGACTGAGGGGGTTTAGAAGTGGAGGCTGTAGAAGGTGTTCTGGACTGAGGGGGTTTAGAAGTGGAGGCTGTAGAAGGTGTTCTGGACTGAGGGGGTTTAGAAGTGGAGGCTGTAGAAGGTGTTCTGGACTGAGGGAGTTTAGAAGTGGAGGCTGTAGAAGGTGTTCTGGACTGAGGGGGTTTAGAAGTGGTTGCTGTAAAAGGTGTTCTGGACTGAGGGGGTATAGAAGTGGTTGCTGTAAAAGGTGTTCTGGACTGAGGGGGTTTAGAAGTGGTTGCTGTAAAAGGTGTTCTGGACTGAGGGGGTTTAGAAGTGGTTGCTGTAAAAGGTGTTCTGGACTGAGGGGGTTTAGAAGTGGTTGCTGTAAAAGGTGTTCTGGACTTCTCCCTTCTCCTTTGAGTTTTACCCTGCTGTTGTCTCTATAGGTGAGGGGTCCATTCTTCCTCCTCCTCTTCCTCCACTGTGTCACTAGGTCCTGTTGGGGGTGGTCTATGTGCTTTCTCCCTCTCCTCCCAGCAACGCCTCAGAAACACAGGGACCAGCGGCTGCAGACCTGGGGTGTATTCAGAGAGGTGGAACAATCGGAACTTTGCACATAGAAATATAATTAATAGAGCGGTCACAATTCCCTGATCTACCTTATAGACAATTATATCTGTTCAACACAACACATTTCTATCTGAGGCTAATGTCCTGAAACAGGCCCCTGAGGAACAACAGAGAGCATCATTCTTCATCACAATAGTCATGGCCTCATAGAGATATATAGTACCTATAGCCAGCATGGCCAAGTGGTTCCTCTTCATGTTTCTGTAGCGCTTTTTCTCCCATTTAGCCAAACTGGCCCATTCATTTACATTTACATTTTACATTTTAGTCATTTAGCAGACGCTCTTATCCAGAGCGACTTACATTATCTTTTTTTTATTTTTTTTATACTGGCCCCCCGTGGGAATTGAACCCACAACCCTGGCGTTGCCGACGCCATGCTCTACATCCCTGCCGGCCATTCCCTCCCCTACCTGGACGACGCTGGGCCAATTGTGCGCCGCCCCATGGGTCTCCCGGTCGTGGCCGGCTACGACAGAGCCTGGATACGAACCAGGATCTCTAGTGGCACAGCTAGCACTGCGATGCAGTGCCTTAGACCACTGCGCCACTCGGGAGAATCCCCACACATTCACTCTGGGAGAAATACACCTTCATGTCCTTACAGTCATCCTAAGAGTTAGCACAATACAGACGTGCCCACAGACACACATAGCATCGGCCTAGTTAATTTAATTAGCACCAAGACATCCGAGACTTAATAGATGTTAGAAAACAAATTGACGTTGGTGCTACATACTAAGGTTAGGCCTACTGTTGTCCGTTTTGAACCTCACCTCATAACACAACTCATCTCTCTGCTGGTGTAGCACGTGTTCGCTTTTTTTTGTCCTCTGCTGCCTAATAAAGCTAAAACAAATACAATGTGAAGCTGCTAATTTACCCGTTACACTGAATGCCTAAAATCACGTAAAATAAAAAGCACACGTAGGCATACTACTGGTGGTCTACCTGCCCAGCCCAGGCGAGCACTTAGGATTTGTTTTCTACCCGACGTTCTGAGGGATATAGCCCACATTTCTGGTAAATAGGCCTGGGACTAGATAACTAGTGCACGCAGTTAGACATTTCGAATTGAAAGTTATCGTTGACTGTCTTTCTGACACTGTAATAAAATACCTTACTAACCTATCATGTTTGGGTCGTGGGTGCCCAGTGATGGTAGGCCAACAGAAGTTTTCTTAATATTTACTTTTCTTGGCAATACAATTGAGCCCTGCCGGGTTCTGCCTTAAGTACAAGGTCAGTGACGTAAGCCCAGTTTATGATTTAACGCTTTCATAGCGGCCTTTAACCTACCATCCTCGGGTGTAGGATAGATATGGTTGTTCCTGGAAGCTGATCTTAGGCCAGTTTGAAGTTACAATGAGAGGTTTAAAGTTAGAATGAGAGGTTAGGTAATCTGATTCTAGATATATTCTTAATTCATTCCTTACTTAGATCTGTGTGTATTGGGTATATGTTGTGACATTTTTAGATATTACTTGTTAGATATTACTGCACTGTCGGAGCTAGAAGCAGAAGCATTTCGATTCACCCACAATAACATCTGCTAAACACGTGTATGTGACAAATAACATTTGATTTGATTTGATTTAGATCAGCAGAATCCACCCAGAGCGCCGTTAGACATCCATACAGTAGCATATCGCAGTCTGTTGCGTTTTCCCCAAGGGAGTAGCACTACCCGTAACAGTAGCCATTCTCCCCAACCCCACAGTCTCAGCGGTGTGATGGATAAAGCCTCCCCGACCACAGACAATCTCTGCCCGGATCAATGTCTCTGTGTCCCTGCAGACACCATCTGGGAGATGCCATGAGCTATCAGGTGGGTTATTTTTCACGCCTTCGCCGTCTCAGTACAGGTGAGAGTGTGGAAACAAGGGATAACGGAAAAGAAGGATAACATGAGAGTTCGGTTATAGCGCGAATTGACTACAAGCTGCTGGAGCGAACGGTGGAAACGATTTGTGCTATCGTACGGTGTAATACAGTAGGCTAGTTAGTGTACTATTGATCATCTCACCATCACACCGACAGTGTCCTAGGGAATAACCCAACCACAGGTTTGGGAAATACCAGGATACGGGCTTATCTGACAGGTACGTAAAAAATAATAATAATACAATAATTTGTCCTGGGTGTCCCCACGGTGTGTGTGTATGTGTGTGATTATATTAATTATTACTATTATTAGTTGTTATTATTCGTAACACCTTACCTATAATTTCACTGTAGCTGATATTATGTTCATAAATACCCTGGCATCACTGACCCAACTGTCTCAGTTTTGTCCTTAGATGAGTGACAGAAGTGCTATCAGTTTAAAGGTAGTGCAGGTCTATACCCAGGAACCTACTACATGTACATAATGGCATTGTGTGTGGGGTACAATTAACGTTATAGGAAGGGGAAAACGAACAGAAACACTGTTTTGAATGCATCATTAATTCAAAGGCAATGTTTCAAGACTGTTGAAGACAAGTAGTGGTCCAGTATGTTTGTGCTCATGTCTCAACCGTTCTGACAATGTTTACATTGACCTGTGTTGTGCTGAAGATGTCATGTTCCTCTTCCCAGGGGGCTGTGCAGTGTCATCCACTCCTGACCTACAGGATGCCATCCCCCTAGTGCTGATTTACACAGGTGAGATATTTTTGTGTGCGTGTTCATATCACTAAATTGTTGCATATAGCACCTTTAACGCAATAAAAAGTCAACTCCAAACACTGGGACATATAGTTAGAGTCTATTGGCAGCCATACAAGACCTGGTATGACTGAATTCCCTGTAGACTTTTCTCTCTTCTCTCCTCCTCCTCTTCTGCCATTGTTCATTTCTGCAGGTGGTGCGGCTGTCCTAGACACACACACACACACACACACACACAGAGAGAGAGAGAGAGAGAGAGAGAGAGAGAGAGAGAGAGAGAGAGAGAGATTAGGAACGAGTGTGTATCTCTACTTACACGGAGAGAAGAGTGCTTTCAGAAGAGGGGAGAAGAGAGGGAGAGGAGAGAGGAGAGAGGGAGAGTCTCGCCTTGACTACCTGGCTAAATTGTCCCCTGATGGAAAAATATTGTTGCAGGAATGATTTTTGAATAATTGAACGCCCAGGGCTTTAAAATTGCAGGCTCACCGAGATTTATTCCTGTGAAAAGTTAGAAACCGCACACACACACACAATCACACACACACACACACACACACAACACACACACACACACACACACACACCGCAACGAAATATTAATATCATTATATTTCAAAGAAGATATAGCGAGGATCTACAATGATATTGCAAGTCTCTTCTCTTCTCCTCTCCTCTCCTCTCCTCTCCTCTCCTCTCCTCTCCTCTCCTCTCCTCTCCTCTCCTCTTCTCTTCTCTTCTCTTCTCTTCTCTTCTCTTCTCTTCTCTTCTCTTCTCTTCTCTTCTCTTCTCTTCTCTTCTCTTCTCTTCTCTTCTCTTCTCTTCTCTTCTCTTCTCTTCTCTTCTCTTCTCTTCTCTTCTCTTCTCTTCTCCTCTCCTCTCCTCTCCTCTCCTCTCCTCTCCTCTCCTCTCTTCTCTTCTCTTCTCTTCTCTTCTCTTCTCTTCTCTTCTCTTCTCTTCTCTTCTCTTCTCTTCTCTTCTCTTCTCTTCTCTTCTCTTCTCTTCTCTTCTCTTCTCTTCTCTTCTCTTATCTTCTCCTCTCATCTCTTCTCCTCTATTCATCTCTTCTCCTCTCTTCTCCTCTCTTCTCTTCTCCTCTAATCACCTCTCTTCTCTCCTCTCCTCTCT